>NC_133139.1:82804324-83104324 GCF_048418815.1 Hemitrygon akajei
TCAGCAGCCGAATCTCTCTGGTTAAAATAGGACAGGGTACAATCGAAGAAGGTATAACATTTATAAGGTGCGCTTTTATTTTTAAATGTTAACACTTCTGTCATCCTTCTCAGGCACGATACTAATTCCTTCATCCAGTGGTCTCATTGCTATGAAGCCACATAAAAGGATATCAGTAATTGTGGTTATGAAGCAAGGCAATAAATAAAAACACAAATCTTGAGTCCTGATGAATGAACATTGACTTTTATTTCTTTCCATAGACCCTGACTTACACAATGTGCACACAAAATCCTGGAGGAACTCAGCAGGCTGGGCAGCATCTATGGAAAAGAGTAACAGTCACCTGACCGACAAAGGAAAGCACCTCCAAGAGGACCACAACCATGTTGTTGGGTTTGGAGACCTGCATGCCTCAATGACTTGGAGAGCGATTTTAGCTGAAGTCATGGTGTTATGCTTTGGCTCTTGATAGGGTCACCCATGCCAAACAGGTCAAAGTGTAGAGGCCAGACTAAGAGTGGTCCAGGTTCGGGGATTCAGCTCAGGGCTAACAACCTGACTGGTAAAACAAAATTATGATGGAAACAGCAATGGACAATCCTTCCACATCTGAGTGCGATGGTATTCCTGAGTCTCCATCCGGGATTTACATGACTAACAGTAGTGAAAACCAAGAGGAAGCTACTGTCATGATGAAGGAAGCCCTGAACACCGCCAGAGATGGAGGACCCTCATTGCTGCCCTAGATACCAACAGTGTAACGGGCGGTAGGTACAAAGCAAAGCAAGGCAGATTTGTTGATACTATTACCCTTCAGTAACTGGTGATGTACTGTCTTCTGAGCTCTGAAGTCCCTGTGATACACATTTAAATAATGTGTCTTTGTCTGAGCCACATCATTGTGGAGTTTCATTAATTCTTTATTTCGCACTGTCTTAATGAAATTCACTACTGTTTCATGGGTAACAGGATGATTATCGCAAATGATAACCTACCTAAAGTCATAAATACAAGAGATTCTCTAGAAGCCCAGAGAAACACATACAGAACTCTGGAGGAACTCAGCATAGATGGATGGCTTTTGTCAGGATTAGAAAGGTGGGGGTGGGAAGAAGCCAGAATAGGAAGGGTGAGTGGAGGGGAAGGAATATAAGATGGCAGGTGATAGGTGAGACCAGGTAAAGGGGAGGAGGAATGAAGTCAGAAGTTGGGAGGTGATAGGTGTAAGATGTAAAAGGCTGAAGAAGGAGGAATCTGATAGAAGAGGAGAGTGGACCATGGGAGAAAACCGAAGGAGGAAGGGAACCAGAGGGAAGTGATGGGAGGTGATAGCTATAAGGAATCATATTTATTTGAATCTATCAACTTTTAGCCTCTCTGTGGCTCTACAGTTGCTTTGGATATCCTTACGTCAGATGGAGTAGTTTTCCTACACAGCTCCCACTGTTAGGCCTAATTTAAGAAGAGGAACTTCAAATGGGCCTGGTGTTCTGTGTTGAGTCCTTTCTCACTGACTGCTTGTGGCTGTGAGTTACAATTTGCAAATTTAAGTTGTGCCCTTGACTCAGTCATAACCAAACAAGAATGAATCAGGGCAAAGATAAAAACGTGAAGAGGCTTTCATTTCCATAAATAAGGTTGGATTTGAAATTCTCAAAGATGACATGGAAATATTTACACCGCCTGCCAGAGCACAGAAATTTATCTTAGAAGACCTCGGTTCCAAGCTGGCTCTATGGTGAAAGATCATCCGTCAGGCCTACAGTCTTGGATTTAGACCATTTTATATTTGGATGAGCTATAACCATCACCACTGCAGTCTGAATCAGGACATGTCATGAAATTTGTTGTCTTTGCAGCAGCAGTACAGTGCAATACTGAATAACAGAGAAAAAACTGTGAATTACAGCAAGTGTGTATATACACATAAACTAGTTGAATTAAATAAATTATGCAAAAACAGAAATAAAAAAAAAGTAGTGAATGAGGCTATGTTCATGGATTCAATGTCCATTCAGAAATCGGATGGCAGAGGAGATAATCTGTTCCTGAATCACTGAGTGTGTGCCTTCAGGCTTCTGTACCTCCTCCCTGATAGTAGCAATGAGAAGGGGGCATGTCCTGGGTGGTGGGGGTCCTTATTGATGGAAGCCGCCTTTATGAGGCATCATTCCTTGCAGATGTTCTGGATATTACAGAGACTAGTGCCCATGATGGAGCTGATGAAGTTTACAATTTTCTATAGCTTATATTGACATTGTGGAGTAGCCCCTCTCCATACTAGACAGTCAGAATGCCCTCCACGGTATATCTGTAGAAAATTGTGAGTGTTTTAGGTGACACACCAGAGCTCCCCAAACTTCTAATGAAATATAGTCACTATTGTGCCTTTTTTAGAGCTGCATCAATATGTCGGGTCCAGGATAGATCCTCAGAGATTTTGACACCCTCAGAGAGATTTCACTGATTTCAAAGTACTGCGATGATTGCAAATGCTTTGGATACAAGGCTGATTCTTGGGGTAGGGACAAAGTTATAGGCTAGATTAGAGAGGTTAGGACTAGTTACTTTTGTGAAGAGAAGGCCAAGGAATGATTTGATAAAAGCATATAAAATGATGAGGTGTCTGGACAGAGTGGAGAGTGAGAGGTTGTTCCCATTGGTGGAGGGATTATGGGTCATAGGTCACAGTAAAATAAAAGGGGAAAGGATGACAAATGACATGAGGAAAAACTTTATTTTGAAAAGTGTGGTGAAAAGGTACAGGAGTGCTAGGCCCCACACCACCTGGTTTAGAAACAGTTATTACCCTTCAGCCGTCAGGCTCCAGAACCTGGGTGGATAACTGGACTGATTCCAAACTTATAGACTCACTTTCAAGGTATCTACAACTGATAAACATGAGAAATTCTGAAAATGCATGGAAATCCAAGGCAACACATTCAACATGCTAGAGGGACTCAGCAGGTCTTGGCCCGAAGCGTTGTCTGTTTATTCTTTTCCATAGATGCTGCCTGACCTGTTGAGTTCCTCCAGCATTTTGAGCACGTTGCTCTACACTTAATGTCCTCAGTATCATTTATTAACTTGTTCGCTTCCTTATTTATGTATGTATGTATTTTCACAGTTTGTCTTCCTTTGCACATTGGTTGTCTGTCAGTCTTTGTATGTAGTTTTTCACTTACTGTACTGCATTTCTTTGTTCTTCTGTGAATGCCCACAGAAAAATGAATCTCAAGATGGTGCAAGGTGACATATATAGACTTTGATTATAAATTTACTTTGAACTTTGAGATTTGAGTATTGAGTGCACCATCTGCTAATGTAGTGGAGGCAGGTTTTATTGTGGCCTTTAAGAATGAGCAGAGGAAATAATGTGATGGGGGAAAAATCTGCATGGGCAATGGGATAATGGGTGAAACTGGGGAGTCGTTCTGGTAGAGAACCAGCACAGATATGATGGGCAGAGTAGCAGGACATGCCCTGTTCTCATTGTTACCATCGGGAAGGAGGTACAGAAGCCTGAAGGCACACACTCAACGATTCAGGAACAGCTTCTTCCCCTCTGCCATCAATTTCTGAATGGACATTGAACCCATGAACACCACCTCTCTACTTTTTATTTCTGTTATTTTTGCACTACTTATTTTAACTTAACTATTTAATCGACATATATACTTAATGTAACTTAGTTTTTTCCCCTCTATATTTATTTATCATGTATTGTATTGTACTGCTGCCATTAAGTTAAAAAGTTTCCCAACATATCTCAGTGATATTAAACTTTGGTTCCGAATGTTCAACAGCATTTAGCAGCAGGACCTGGGTCAATGGTCAACATCTGTCTCTAAAGTCTGATCTCATTAGCTCTCAAAGTTTGTAAGTTTAACAAGCTAAGCAGACAGGAACCAAGGGTATGAGTATTTGCCCGCCCATTCAGTTTGAAACAATTTATGTTTAACATTTGACTCCCACTTTTTCACAGTCCCCCACTTATAGATTCAACCTACGCCGTGTCTAATTCTCGAGCATTACGAAGACTCGCCCCCATCACTTCCTAGCTCTTTTGTTCTCAGTAGCTGAATTATGCGTTATTTGACTTGCTGAATAGAGAACGTTCAACATCTGTAAGTACTTTAATCAGACCCATGTGAAATACTCTTGACTCTGAGGGCTTATCTTAAAAGTTCTGATGTCATGGGCTCTTTAGTATTGAGCTGAGGCCATTAATGTCAACCATTCTCCAGCCACTTTCACCTCCCTTAGTAATCTGTGTTATCACCTCCGCTGGCTCTCCCACTCTGTAACTCGGCCAATAATAGAGTCAATTTACATTTGATTGCATCCTTAACAAGGCGTAGGCAGTCACCAAGTGATAGACTCGAGACAGAAGGCAGGGCGAGGATAACAAAGTTTCCAGGAGGTTCTTTTTTAAGATGGATGATATCAGTTCTAGTCTGTCCAGTCATATCATTGGGAGCTCTCTTTCCTGATACTGATGAAATCAGGGCATGAGGAAGGAAGGGTCGTTGCCAAACACCAAATCAGATTTCCCAGATTTCTCACCTTTTTTCACAACATGGACACAAGAGATTCTGCAGATGCTGGAAGTCCAGAGTAACACACACAAAATGCTGGAGGAACTTAGCAGGACAGGCAGCATCTATGGAGAGGAATATAGAGTCAATGTTTTGGTCCAAGACCTTTCGCCAACACTGTTTAGACTATCAGCTCTATGTCGGCTCACAGAGCTCAGACATCATCCGGTAGAATCTTCTCTCAGATAATCATCATCTTCACCCTGATTTTCCTGTTGCCAACTTGATCGATTAGTGTCTGTCATATCCAACAATGCCGGTTGAAAGGAACCTGTGTGGGAGAGTTGTTAAGGGGAAAGCCATGGTAGTGGAGCAGTTCCACTCACTCAACCATGGATGTCTAGATACAGTGGTGTGAGTAGTTATCTCCTTGGTTGTAGCGGATGACCATGACCTCTTTTGTGCCTTGTCATGTCCCACGCTCTCCATAAAGCATTGCAGGACTGTCTTCCTGGCCGTTGGATCTCACTGTTGACCTCATCTGCCCAGACTGCCAGAACTGACTGTGTATGCTAGGACAGGCGTGTTCCTATCTCACCAGAGTATGAAGCCCAACAGCTACCCTCACCGGGTTTAGCCTGCCTGTCAGAGCGATGAACGGTGCACCAGGGTGTGGTTGCTGTCATTTGCAAATAGCAACTTGGAGCCACAGGTGAGATCTGAGAGGACCAAAGGTGAGTGAGGTGCCCAAGAATGGACATGACAAACACCTCAACCAGAGGTGCTACCTGTCCCTGGACACCCCAGACACCCCAAATCAACCTGCACCAGGGGAAATGTACAATAATCAGTTAACATGCATCTCTGGGATGCGGTAGGAAACTGAAGCATCCAAGGCAAACCCATCCAGTCCTGAAAGGAACTTGCAAACCCCACATGGAGAGCACCAGATGTCAGAATTAAATGTAGATGGATATGTAAGGAAGGCAGGAATGAATAGAATGGGATTTGTAAAGACTGGGCAGAGCAGAGCGCTGGGATGTAGGAATTGGAAGAGTGTCATGGAGGAGTTTGACCATGGCAAGTCCGAGCTAAGGCAAGTAAACGTCAGGACTGCGCAGGCAGGCACTTCCTTGTCCCCACCCACCATTCATTTCCAACAGCATCTGCAGCCTAGTTAAACCCAGTTCTCATCCGCAGCCCTTTGTTTGCCCAGCAAACCAGCCAGCTTCAATCAGTCGTTCCTCGACTTCAGTTGCCTTGTTGCCCTGTCGTGCTAACTCTCTGTTTTCTCTTGTTTTGTGGCCCCTCCTGGCTTGTTATTTTGTAGTTTATTATTAGGATATTGTTCACTGATAAACTGCCTCTGCTGCTCAGCTTTTGAGTCTAACCTCCTCTACGGTGTTTGGCAATAAAACAAGGGCAGAGTTGATTCGGCGGCACAACAGGTACAGTTCAGACATGATCTCTGGAGTTGTGTGCGTACAATTTGCATGTTCTCTTTGTGACCAGGTTTCACTTCCTTGCACTGGTTTCCATTCTTGTTGCAACAACGTGCTCACTGGTAAGTTAGCTGGATACTCTAAATAGCCCCTAGTGTACAAAGGTGATTAAAAAAAAAGTTAAGGAAGTTCATGGAGGTGTAGATGAAATAAGTTATGGGGAACTCAGTGGGGAAGTGGTAATTTTAAGAGCCAGCAAGTAACTGATGGCTTCCTTCTATATCATAAGCAAGTGGACAGGCAGGATTTAAAATTAGAATTTTGCAAACTTGTGGAGGTAAAACATAGAAACGTAGAAAACCTACAGCACAAAACCTTCAGCCCACAAAGCTGTGCTGAAGGTGTCCTTACCTTAGAAATTACCTATGCTTACCCATAGCCCTCTATTTTTCTAAGCTCCATGTACACATCCAGGAGTCTCTTAAAAGACCCTATTGTTTCTGCCTCCACCACCGTCGCCGGCAGCCCATTCCACGCACTCACCACTCTCTGCATGAGAAACTTACCCCTGACTTCTCCTCTGTACCTACTTCCAAGCACCTTAAAACTGTGTCCTCTCGTGCTAGCCACTTCAACCCTGGGAAAAAGCCTCTGACTATCCACACAATCAATGAATGCCTCTCATCATCTTGTACACCTCTATCAGGTCACCTCTCATCCTCCATCACTCCAAGGAGAAAAGGCCAAGTTCACTCAACCTACTCTCATAAGGCATGCTCCACAATCCAGGCAACATCCTTGTAAATCTCCTCTGCACCCTTTCTATGGTTTCCATATCCTTCCTGTAGTGAGGCGACCAGAACTGAGCACAGTACTCCAAGCGGGGTCTGAACAGGGTCCTATATAGCTGCAACATTACCTCTCGGCTCTTAAACTCAGTCCCATGACTGATAAAGGGCAATACACTGTATGCCTTCTTAACCACAGATTCAACCTGCGTAGCAGCTTTGAGCGTCCTATGGACTCGGATCCTAAGATCCCTCTGATCCGCCACACTGCCAAGAGTCTTGGTCAAGGTAGTTGGTGAAGGAGAGAGACGTTCTGAAGATTTTTGAATACCACATAATCGTTTTGATGGTTGGATTAGTCAATAATATTAGTCGATAGTATCTTCCTGTATGTTCCAGATCTTATCTTCAGCCTCTGTGGCCGCACTGATTTAGTCATAGAAAAGTACAGAAGGAAAACAGGCCCATCGGCCCATCTAGTTCATACCAAGCCATTTAAACTGCCTACTCCCATGGACGTGCACCAGGACCATAGGCCTCCATAACCCTTCCATGCACGTACCTATCCAAACTTCCTTAAAAATTAAAATCGAGCTCATACCCCCCTGAGTCAAGATGTTTCCCCTCATGTTCTGCTTAAACTTTTCACCTTTCACCCTTAACCTATGACCTCTGAGGTCTTACCCAACCTCAGTGGAAAAAGCCTGCTTTCATTTACCCAACCTGTTACACTCAGCTGTTTGTTTGATTTCTTGGGTAACAGGAAGACAGATATTACTGACATGGAGAAATGGGAGAATGAGGACAGATTGTTTATTTATGTATTCTGTATATGGAGTATACATAAGCAGAAAACTAGCCGCGAAAATAAAAATCAAACAAATATCTGAAGGCAAAGTTTAACATGGTATTTAGAGAGAGGTTTAAATATGGAACAGGCATGGAGGTTTTGGGAAGGGGCTGAACTGGATAAAGAGTGGGGCAGAGAAGGAATGCATCCAATTAAGCACAGAGCCAATAGTCGGCCGTTCAGCCAATCCAGTCTGCTCTGCCATTTGATCACGGCTGATTTATTTTCCCTCTCAGCCCCACTCTCCTGCCTTTTCCCCGTAACCTTTGTCACCTTTCCTAACCACAAGCCTACTGTATCAACCTCCACTTTAAATATATGCAGCGATTTGGCATCCACAGCAGCCTGTGGCAATGAATTCCAGAGATTCACCACTCCCTGGCTAACAAATTCCCTCCTCACCTCTGTCCTAAAGGGACATCTTTCATTCTGAGGCGATGTCCTGTGGTTCCAGATTCTCTCCCTATTGGAACATTGCATCCACTCTATCTAGACCTTTCAATATTTGATAGGTTTCAATGAGATCCCCCCTGAATTATTTTAAACTCCAGCGAGTACGGGCCCGGCAGCTGCTCTGCCTTGTGGTATTGTGGTCTTATGGACCAGAGTAATGGAAGGGGGCAGCAGAAAGGAGACTAGGAGACAAGGGATTGAAATGGTTTAAAATTAAGGCAAGGGTTAGAACAGGAAGCTGAGACTGGGTGCAACCATCGTTGAAATCATCATTGAAAATGATGCTTTTTGCTATGTTTGTACTGACCAAAAAATAAAATTTCATTCATACATTCATTTCCAGGAAATGAGGATAGTTTTAACAAATCTGAGAATCAGGATTCTTGTGGTAGAAATAATAAGAACGGAGGAGGTGGGTCTGCTGGGACTGATGAGCCTGGAAAACCAAGAGAAACTGCTAGATAATAAGTACTTATGTTTAACGTGGAAGAAATAGAGGAAAGACCAGTGGGAAGAAGACAAAGAGGGAGGCAGCTTCCCAGATGGGAATGATTCAAGGGCTCCTGCCATTTATTCTTATTGATGGGAGTGGATGTAGGCACAGACAAGGAAAGAACAGAAGGACCTGTGGGAAGAAAAGGGCACATTTAACATACAACGAACCAGAAACAGAAACGGCCACGCAACAGTGACAAGTACAATTAGTAAACAATGCCTATCTGTGGAGCCGGCAATGTGAGAGTTTTTAAAAGGGTTTTATTCAACTGGAAGGTCACTCAAAATATCCCCAAACAACAAAGAGGCATTGGATTATCGGCAGAGTTTATACTGAGACGGGAAGTCGATGCTATTAATAGGGTGAGAGAAATCTGAGAAAACATTTCGTTGCTGGCTTTCCAGAGCTGAAAACTGTTGTGTAACAGTCATCATTCGGACTACGTTCCTGTGTATAGTCACAACACACAGACAACTGGACACACGTAGTGTGCCCATCATACACACACAGGCACAAACCTGGTATCACACAAATACCTGGGAAAACCACCAGCACCCACTTTATCACGTACACCCGGACACCTGTTTGTGATTGCAAATGTCTAATCAGCCAATCATGTGGCAGCAATGCATAAAAGCATGCTGATATGGTCAAGAGGTTCAGTTGTTGTTCCGACCAAACATCATAATGGAGAAGAAATGTGATCTAAGTAACTTTGACCATGGAATGATGGTTGGTGCCAGGCAGGGTGGCTTGAGTATCTCAGAAACTGCTGATCTCCTGGGATTTTCATGCACAGCAGTCACTGCTGTTTACAGAGAATGGTGCAAAAATACTGAAACAAATTCTGTGGGTGAAAATACCTTGTTAACGAGACAGATCAGAGGAGACTGATTCAAGCTGACAGGAAGTCGACAGTAACTCAAATAACCACACAGTACAACAGTGGTGTGTAGAAAAGTATCTCTGAATGCACAACACGTCAAACCTTGAAGTGGATGGGCTACAGCAGCAGAAGACCCATGAACATACACACAGTGTCCACTTCACTGGGTACAGGAGATAACTAATAAACTGCCACAGAGTGTGAATACCTGGGCAAACAGGTGGCATTCTATAGACACCTGGGCATACATTCAGTAGCCCTCAGATGCTCGGGTGCGAACTTAATACCACTCTGATGGTCAGGAGAGTACACAGTATCCAACTGGTACCCAGGCTCAGTTTAGTACCTCATAGATTCTTAGCACAGTCCAAGTGCCCCACACAAACAATACCCATGGGTTCCAGTGCACGGTCTCAGTATCTTAAACAAACTTGGGCACAAAGTCAATGCTTGTAGATATCCACACAAACACTCATAATCTGATAGATGCAAGCACACACTTGCTTTTTCCAGAGATGTCTGGGCAGATATCTGCACCGTACATGAAGGGTGCTCCTGGTTACACTCCCAGTCCTACACCGGTACCGAAAATGAGCAGAAGATTTGCTCTGGGCCTGGTGGAGTATGATGGAGTTGGAGTGCAGCCAGGGGTTTGTCTTTGTTCTCAGTATAGCTATTTCTTGCAGCCTCTCCGGCTGTGAAGTTGTGTTGTTTGCTGCTGCCATTATTTACCGTCTGGTTACTAAGTCATGTTTATTATTGCAGGGTAGGGGCCAAAAAATGCTGAGGTCCTGCAAAAGAAAGCAGAAGCCCCACCATCCAGGATATCTGATACCCTCGGGCGCTTTTGATCTGATAAGGTTCCAGACACAACAGTTTCATTACTACGGCACAGGACCTAGCAAAGGTAAACTGACAGCTTTCAAAAGAGGAAAAGTGAGAAATTGAGGCCAATGTGTTCCTGTGAGGGAGAGAGCCAAGGGCAACAAGTACAGGGTATCCCAGATATCGAGGGAATTTGAGGGTTGGATAAAGAGAAAAGAAGTGCATAGCAGGTACAGGGAACTAAAGATAAGAGAGACAGATCAAGAATATAGAAACATGAGAAATTCTGTGGTCCAAAGCAGCACACACAAAATGCTGGAGGAACTCAGCAGGTCAGGCAGCGATTTGCCCCGCTAATATGATGGAGGCTTTGGGCCTACTCAGTTTGCTCTGGGGAATTTGATCTCAGGACTCAATTTGGTTCGGAATACTGTTGTTGTTGCTTGCTTCAATTGTTTGAATGATTTGTTTTTTTCTGCTTTCTCTGTGCACATTGGGGGTAGGTCTTTATTTTTTAAAATTGGGTTCTTTCGGGTTCCTTGCTTTGTGACTGCCTGTAAGCAAACAAATCTCAAAGTTATATAATTTATACATCTTTTGATAATAAATGTACTTTGAATACTTTGAATCTATGGAAAAGAGTAAACAGTCAACATTTCGGGCCGAGATCCTTGACAAATTAAGGGTTGACCCTTAAAAAGGAATTAGTAAGGAAAGAGAGGTAATGAAACATCACTGCAGACAGGATTACAGTAATTTCAGAATCAGAATCAGAATCAGGTCTATTATCACTGACATATGTTGTGAAATTTGTTCTCTTGTGCCAGCAGCACATAAAAACATTACTCTAAGCTATGAGAAGTAACTGTTCAAGAATATAGCCAAGATTCCTGTCATTTATTTGGGACACTGTGCCACTTAATTGGGAAAAGAGACTGTTGCCAAATGGTTTCTAGCTAGCATCAGTCATGAGCACTTGTGTGGCCGTTACAAACACAACACTGCTTTGAGCAAATTGTTTTTAAATAGCATCAGTTGTGTTTGTGTTCAAAAAGCAGTGATTTTTTTTGTCACTGATAGGTAACAAGAAATAAACAGAAAGTCAATTCAGAACTGTTTTGCTCACTATGGTTTCAAGCATTCAGGCTTGGAGATGCCAGAAACAGTGGGGAGTGAAAATGAAATCAAGTTAAGAACTACAGTACGAAAAATTTGAAGGTATCAACATTATCTTGGAAGTTACAATGAAAATTCAGGTTTAAAGGACACAGTTGTCAAAAGGATGTATGAAGGCAGTGCATTAT
The DNA here is from genome assembly GCF_048418815.1 of Hemitrygon akajei. NCBI lineage: Eukaryota > Metazoa > Chordata > Chondrichthyes > Myliobatiformes > Dasyatidae > Hemitrygon > Hemitrygon akajei. The sequence goes on from NC_133139.1 coordinate 82,815,910, forward strand.
CTACAGTAGGTGTCTGCACTGATGTTGTCCATTTACAGTCAATCAAAAGAACATGGCAGTGTACACTGGATTAATTCCTCCATTAATAACTATTATGAACTAATACACAGTTTTATACAACTGTAGTAGTATTGAGAATGCTCTAGTTTGTTCTGCATTTCACTTAAATACATAATTTGTTATTCAGTTAAATGGTAGTGTGGATTGTGTGAATAGTCAGAGGCTTTTCCCCAGGGCTGAAATGGCTAGCACGAGAGGGCATAGTTTTATGGTGCTTGGAAATAGGTACAGAGGAAATATCGGGGTAAGTTTTTTTATGCGGAGAGTGGTGAGTGCATGGAATCGGCTGCCGGAAGCAGTGGTGGAGGTGGATATGATGGGGTCTTTTAAGAGACTCCTGGATGGATACATGGAGCTTAGAAAAATAGAGGGCTATAGGTAAGCCTAGGTAGTTCTAAGGTAAGGACATGTTCGACACACCTTTGTGGGCCGAAGGGCCTGTATTGTGCTGTGGGTTTTCTATGTTTCTATGTAGTTTGCCTTTTTTTATACCTTTTAACTATTTCCATGAAATTATGGCTAATTGGGGCAGCTGCTTAATTGGGCCAAAGTTGTGTCTGGTTCCAGTGTCCCAAATAACTGGAATATATATATATATACACACACACACAAAAAGAGAGCAAACTACTGAGGTGTGTTCAAGGGTTCATGCACCATTCGGTAGTCTGATGGTGGAGAGGTCAAAGGTGTTAAATCAGTGTATTAAGGACAAAACAAAAGAGTACAATTAAGGTCTATTAGAGACAAGAGGGCCAATCTGTATACGGAGACAAAAGGTATAAGTGAGATTGTAAATAAACGATTTTCATCAGCATTCACAAAGGAAATGGACTTTGAAAATGGAGAACTTGGTGAAGGGGAAGGTGAAATAGAGAAGGGGAGTCAGTTCTTTATTTCTTAGCAGGCTTAAAGGTAGCTAAATCTGCAGGAGTGGATGAGATGAGGAGGAATTTCTTCAGACAGAGGGTAGTATATGAGTGGAACTACTTTTCGCAGAGGGCTGTGGAGGTCAAGTCACTGGGTGTTTCCATACCAGGCTATGATGTAACCAGTTTGGATACTCTCTACTGTGCATCTATAAACATTTGTCCACATCCCCTTCCAGCCTCTGGCTTTACCACCGACCCTCACACCCTGCTCTTGTTCCCTCTATTCTTCCTCGTCTCTATGATCCATACTCTCCCAACTCCACCGTCCCTGTGTCACACCACGCTCCATCCACACATTATCTCCCTCCTTACCCGTTTTTTCCTATCGCCTGCCAGCCTACACTTCACCCTCTCCCTCTCACCTCTACACTCGCTGTCTACCCTCCACCCTCTCTGTCCTGATAAAGGGTCCTGACCCTTTGCCTCTATAGCCACTGCCTGAGCTGCTGAACTCTTCCAACAGTTTGTTTTTTATCTTTAGGTTAAAGCACTGCGGTCTTCTGGGATCGTCTACTGTGTCTGGTGCTCCTGACGCAGTCTCCTCTACATTTTGTGAGACGAAATGGTCTCCTCTACATTTTGGGGGACCGCTTTGTCGAGCACCTCAGCACCATCCACCACAAGTGGGTCTTTCTGCACAAACATTTTAATTCTGATTCCCATTCCTCTTCCAATGTCATGATGCATGGCCTCCTTTTGTGCCAAGATGAGGCCACCCTTAGGGTGGAGGAGCAACACCTTATATTCTGTCTGTTTGGCCTCCAACCTGATGGTATGAATATCGATTTCTCCTTCCAGTGAATAAAAACTCTCCCCTGCCCCCCATTCTGCACTCTGACCTATTACTTCTTCTCACCTGCCTATTACATCCCCCTGGGTCCCCTCCACCTTCCTTTTCTCCTATTGTCCACTCTCCTCTCCAGAGTAGGTTAGTAAATTTGAGGATGATACCAAGATTGGTAGAATTGTGGATATTGTGGAAGGCTGGCCAAGAATACAGCACGATATAGATCAGTTGCAGATATGGGCAAAGAAATGGCAGATAGAGTTTAGTCCAGATAAATGAGAGGTGTTGAACTTTGATAGAGCAAATACAAGAAGACGGTACACTGTTACGGGCAAGATCCCTAACAGTGTTGCTGAGCAGAGAGAGCCTGGGATCCAGGTTCATAGCCCCTTGAAAGCGGCTACGTAGTTCGCTGGGGTGGTTAAGAAGGCTTATAGAATGCCAACTTTTATTAGTCGAGGCATTGAATTCAAAAATCAAGAGGTTATTTGCAACTTTATGAAACTGGTTGGAACACACATTTGGAATACAGGATTGCATACAGTTCTGGTCATCCCACTATAGGAAAGATGTTGGAGTCTTTGGAGAGGGTGCAGAAGAGGTTTATCAGGATGCTGCCCTGGTTCAGAGGGTATGTGCTATCATGAGAGGCCGGACAAACTTGTGTTGTTTTCTCTGGAGCAGCAGAAGCTGAGGGGAGATCTGAAAGAGGTTTATAAGATTATGAGAGGCATAGTTAGAGTAGACAGGGAGTATCTGTTTCCCAGGGTTGATATGTCTTAATACCAGACAGCATGCATTAAAAGTGAAAGGGGGTAGGTTCAAGGGGTATGTGAGGAGTAAGTTTTTTACTCAGAGAGTGGTGGATGCCTGGAATATGCTGCCCGGTATGGTGGTAGATGTAAATACATGAGAGGCTTTTAAGAGATGTTTGGATAGGCACATGGATTTGAGGAAGATGGAGGGACACGGACATGGTGTACGTAGGAGGGACTAGTGTTTTGGTGTTCTTGATTTGCTTTTCAGCTGGTTCAGCACAACATTGTGGGCTGAAGGGCCTTTTCCTGTGCTGTACTCTTCTACGTTCTAATCAATTTGCTGACAGGAGCTAGAGGGTGATACTAAAAGGCTGTCTTTGTGATTGTGGCCAGTGATTTCCCCACAGGCAGCAGTGCTGGACCCTGGCTGTTTGTAACATACATGAATGATTTGTATTTGGATTTCGGAAGCTTGATCAGAAAAAAATGGTAGGTGTGATGAAGTTGCTGACAGTGTGAAGAGTGGTCTTAGCTTGCAGAGTGACACCAATGTGTCATGTGAATCAGTGAACCAGACTGAGAAATAGCAGATGAGTACTCTGATAAAGGTGAGATTTAAATGTTAGATGATGCAATTTGGAAGCACCGAGGAGGCTAGAATATACACCATAAATGGTAAGATTCTCAGAAGCTCTGAGGAACAGAAGAACCTTGGTATACAAGTCCAAAAATCATTGAAGATGGCAGCACAGGCGACCCATGTGTCCTCCTCAGAATTTCCATGTTTAGGGTGATGCGGTAGCGCAGCGGTTTGTGCACTGCTGTTGTAACGCCGGCAGTACGCTTCCATTCCTGCCACTGCCCGCAAGGAGCTTGTGCACTCGCTCCATGACCGTGTGGGTTTCCTCCAGCTGCTCCGGTTTCCTCCCACATTCCAAAAACGTAGGGGTTGGTAGTTTTTGGGTGTTCCATGTTGGTGCTGTAACTGTCCCCAGCACTTCCTTGGGCTGCGTGGGCCACGGACCCAAATGATGCATCTTACTCAATGTTTCGATGTTTATGTGACAAAGTGATCATGCAACAAGTGACAAGTGATCATGTGACAAACAGTGCTAAATTTATTTTTATTCATTGAGATACAGTGTGGAATTGATTCTTCTGGCCCTTCGTGCCACACTGGCCAGCAAACCCGCCCCCTAACCTAACCACGGGACAATTTACAAAGTCCAATTAACCTACTAACTACTATGTCTTTGGATTGTGGGAGGAAACCCACATGTTCAATATCCAAACTCCTTACAGTCAGCAGCAGGAATTGAAGTCGGGTCGCCAGTATTATGCTACCAGGCCGCCCTTTTGGTCCATGGCCTCGTCTTTGTCACGATGTGGCCACCCTCAAGGTGGAGGAGAAACACCTTATACTCCATCTGGGTAGACTCCAGCCTGATGGCATGAATATCAATTTCTCCTTCTGATATAAAAAAATTCCCTCCCCCTTTCCTCTTCTTTTATTCCACACTCTGACATTTTACCCCTTCTCACCTTGGGTCTGCTCCTCCTTCTCTTTCTCCCATGGTCCACTCTCCTTTCCTATCAGATTCCTTCCTTCTCCAGGCCTTGACCTTTCCTACCTGCCTGGTGACCTTTCCTACCTGCCTGGTAACCTTTGCAAAAATCTCTTCAAAATGGCATATGGTAAACTGGCCTTTATTAGTTGGCACAATAACCTCCTTTCTCTATGAGGCAACTAGAACTGCACACAACACTCCAGGTGTAGCCCACCTTTATAGAGCCATTCATGACATCCCAGCTCTTACTCTTTGCCAAGGCCAATGAAGGAAAACCACCCAAATGTCCTCTTCAAAAGTTACATCCTCACAGAAGGTGGCTAATAAAGAGGCATGCAAGCCCAGAAGCCTAGAAAGCCTGTACACCGTGCCGTGATAGATCAAGTTCATTACCTCTGGATGTGGTTGCTCACTGTTCTGGCCACAGACACACTAAATAGCATTAATCTGATCAGGAAGGAGTTTGATTTCTGCTGACAGCAGCTGATCAGAAATGCAACATTTCACTATTTCATGTTTAGTGCAGACGGTTCAAGTGGAGGTAAGTGTGCGCTTACCCCTCAGACTCAAACAACTTGGGATGACAAAAACTGCACGAGAAGTTCTGCAAAGCTTACAGTAAAACCTTAGCCAAGTCCAATTGAAAGCATAACAATATTTTTTTCAGTATTTTGGATAGCAGTCTGCATAGTGTGGGGCTCTAAATGTGGCTGGGATCTGAGTTCTGGCGAAACCTCACTAGGAGCAACTTTCTAGTCTTGTCAAGGCCCTAGTTTCAAAGGAACTGGCCTTCTGCATGCTCTCTCGCTCTGAGTTCCTGTAGGCTGGGACAGAAGGGAATTTGGGTGTCCTGTTGTGGGCATAATGGGCCAAGGATCTATTCCTGAGCTGTACTATGTCTAAAACTGATGATTATCCAATCACTTTAAAGTAAAACATAAGTTCCTCTGGTTCGACTGTAGATGGGGGTACTATCTCTGCTAATGAGGAATATGAAGAAACCTCTCTCAATTCAGCTAAGTTTGCAGCTACTGATAATCAATGGACAGAAGCACTTTGTGGCTTTTCAAGTTTTGTTTGTTTAAACAGAAATCATGGCCCGCAGGTGCTGGTGAAGTACCGGCTTTATGCCTCTTTCTTTTGATGCACCAGACACTTTGCAAACTGGCAAAGTCCATACCTGCAGGATTTAATTGCCTCATTATAGACGGGTAATTGACTGTGCAACATGATCATATGAGAATGCGGTCCTCCTGTCTCCTTGAGCACGGCAGCATGATGCAGGCTGTAGATAACATCGGTGGAACTGTTCCCACTGCGTGGAGGGATACACCCTGGGAGTTTCTGCGAAAGTGGGAGTGAAAGTATGTGTGTTTGATGTGAATTCTTATCACTGCTGCCGTCACACTCTTTATACTCTCCTGGATTGTTAGATCCTCTTGGGTGGCTACCTGTTTGTCTCGGCCTGTCTCTGTTGTTGCCTTGTAGCTGCTGCTGGTAGCCTTCGCTTTAATGATCTGTAAGATTAAGGATCTGTACTGGCTTTCACGAACTGTCCAAGTTTCTGCTTTGTCTTTGGCTTTTGCTGGTCTGCAACAGTCACAAGGCAACCCAATAAAATAAAGTGCTGAAAATAGTCACATAGTTCACGATAGAGTAACAGACCCTACAGTGCAGGATATCTGTGCTGGCCACTGAATAATTGTTTAGAATAGTGCCGTCTTCTAGCACTTGGCCCCTAGCTGCCTGTTCCTTGATCATTCACCTTCATCTCAAAACTTGTTGAACGTTATGAGAGTGGCTCCCTCTACTAATCCCTCTGGCAGTGTGTTCTGGATTCTGAAAAAAAATCAGATCACCTCTCGATCTGGCTCCCAACACCCTATCCATCTGTGTTCTCATTCCTGACATGAACACACGAGGCCGAGAATCACTGGTGACTTCACCTTCCTGTATCCATGGGTGGATTTGAGCCAGCATCCCAACAGATCAAAAGAGCTGGAACTTTTTATGAAGTCTTCAGGTCATGCATGGGAACTGGAAAACTTCTGCCCACTGCTACTGCCCAGCTCCCTAAAGGCCTTAACCTAGTGTTCATTATCACTTCTGACCACCTTGGTTCTCCAGTGGATCACAGGACAGTGTTAGCCACACATTTATGCTCATGAAACGGATGCTACCTATAACTCTTTTCAAAAAGGAGACAAATATGGTAATAAAAAGTGAACCCTTTTATTCCTGATGTCTGAGTGTCTGCCATGCTGGTCTTAGCACTGACCACTAGGGCGGCACTATTCCGCCCTCTTCCTGTACCACAATTGTCTGGACCCAAAGTCACGAGAGGACTTTTCTCTGGGGAGAAGCAAGATCCTGAAAGGGTTAAAAGAATTGGAAACATTTTGAAAGGATGGTTTTACATGACTTGTTGCGTGTTCCATTTGCATTACTTGAACAGCACACTGCCAAAATCACCAGCTGGATCTTGTCTCCGGCAAAATGGTGCAGACTCTGTTTTTATTCATGGAGTCTACAATATTTAATTCAAAGCTTTTTAACTTAATGCTGTTGCGGTCATACTTACGCTAAGTAAACAATAACTGGAATAGCAGCTGTGACGGCAACCTAAACAGACAAGTAACAACTTATCCACATCAAACTGGAAACCTTCGAACTCATGATGCAGTCACAGGGCTACTAACATTCACGTCAGTTATTTGCTTTCTGAAAATCCCTGCTAATCAGTTTGTGCCATTTCCAGAGAAGAACCAGAGATCTTAGACATAGAAGAGCTAAAGATGGCGCCAGAGGGAGACTTCTTTGAGTTCATCTGTGAAACAGTTTACATTTTCTTTCTTCTCTTTGATGTCTCTTCTTTCCATTTCAAGGTGGCTGGGGTCCTCTTGGAGTCCATGATCTACAGCTGCACACAAACTGCAGTTCTTCATGGCAGTGGGTTCCCGCTCTTGGAGGTCGCTAAGCGGCCCTGCGTTGGAATTCGATTCTTTGCCGGTGCCTTCGACTGAAGTGACATCGAGACAGCAGTGTACCCTGCTGTTGAAGTAAGCGACACTGCAGACTGTAAAATCAAAACAGCAAGCTTTTGACCTCCCCTCTCTCTGTGACAGGAATGATACCTCTCTTCAATTTAATATCAGAGAATATATACAGTGTACAACCTGAAATTCTTACTCTTCACAGACACATCCATGAAGCAAAAACCCCAAAGAATGAATGATAGTAACTTCAGAACCCCAACGCTCCCCTTCTCCTCCCATGTACTATTTAGTTACAGCCTGTAACATTGCTGGCATTTAGGGCAGAAATGAAGGTCCTCTATCTCTGTTTGTCCTTCACCATCTTCTGTATCGTGCCCCAGGTGTGGTTCAGGGTCCTCATCTCTGCCTGTATGGTACTGCGCCAAGTTGTCTTCGGTCTTCTGCATTTCCTCTGCCCTCTAGGAATGCATGAAGTGCTGTCTTGATGAAGGAGTTGGCCTCTCTTCTCATCACGTGCCCAGCATACCTCCCAACATTTACTCATGATGATTGTGGCCGTGCCCTCTTGGTGACACTGAATCAGTAAGGCGTGGATGGAGATCTTTCTTGGCAAAAAAATACAGAGGAACTTCTGGAGGCTCATGGTGTGGAATGACGACAGCTTGGCAAGGTTGTCCATTGTCATGTGCCAGCATTCTGACCATACAAGGGTGTGACAGAACACAGTTCTGGTACAATTTCACCTTGGTGTGGATCCAATGCACAAACAGCAGCAGAAGCAACAATCCTCCCCCCCCCCCCACACACTTGCACCAGCAAGAGCACTGACCCCCCACCCCCCACCAGCAAGCAATAGCAAAAGCCCTCAAAGAGACCTTGGTCTAGAGTCTATCAAAAACTACGGTCCATAACCCAGCAATTCAGTATCTCAGATTCATATTCTCTCTCTCTCTCTCTCTCTCTCTCTCTCTCTCTTCCCCCCCCCCCCCCCCATCGAGGGAAAGAGAGGTCACTCTCCTGCAACTCTCTGTTCTGATGTTACAGTCATCTGTGTTGGTTCTCAAAGCCCCACCATTCAGGGACTGATGGGCTCTCACCATCCATCAAAAGAGAGTGGAGAGCAGTGTGGTGAACTAGATATACCTGTCTGACTGCTCCTGTGGCTCCTCCCACAGACCCTGCTGACTGCTCCTGTGGCTCCTCCCACAGACCCCTGTATAAAGGCGACTGTGGTCTGCTGCTCTCCCTCATTTTCCCAGGATGTAGTGTTGTTCTTCAGTCAATAAAAGCCAATATCTCACTTCCTAAGTCTCAGCGTGAGTTATTGATGGTGCATCAATTTCACCCCCCCTTTGTTTAAAAAAAATTCCCAAGTATAGTTACAGGTTAAGTCTATCAGGCGGTCGAATCGTTCGCTGCGATCTACATAGCTCCGGCTGCAATTGCACAGGAGCCGGAGTTGGTGATGGCACAGGTGCCGGAGGTGGTGTTTGCACCGGAGGCGGAGAGTGGGTTGGTTCTGTCCCAACAGGAGGTGTCAGGGATCCCTCGCGTGTGAGCGAGGTCCCTGGAATAGACGCGTACGAGATGCCCGGTACATGAGCGTCGTGAGGAGTCAGGGTGTGGCACGGTGCGTGCGGTGTCACCTCGGGTACAGGGTGCATAGTTACCGTGGAATGCTCGGGGTAGTGGTCTTCTGCTCCGGCGGGCGCCAGGTCGCGGACAGAGACCGTGTCCTCCCGCCCATCAGGCAAGACCACGTAGGCATACTGGGGATTAGCATGCAGGAGGTGAACCCTCTCGACCAGCGGTGAGTACTTATTACTCCTCGCATGTTTACGTAGCAGCACTGGCCCCGGGGACGTCAGTCAAACTGGTAGGGTGGTCCCACTGACAGACTTCCTGGGAAAAGAGAATAGGCGTTCGTGAGGGGTGGCATTAGTGGACGTACACAACAGGGAGCGGATAGAGTGGAGTGCCTCAGGGAGGACCTCCTGCCATCGGGAGACCGGCAACCCTTTTGACTTAAGGGCTAAAAGTGTGGCCTTCCACACTGTGGCATTCTCCCTCTCCACCTGGCCATTCCCCCGGGGATTATAACTCGTGGTTCGACTAGTAGCAATGCCCCTAGCTAGCAGGAACCGGCGCAACTCGTCACTCATAAAGGAGGACCCTCTATCACTGTGGACATAGCAGGGATATCCGAACAGAGTGAAAAGCTGGCGCAGGGCTTTTATGACGGACGTGGCAGTGGTGTCGGGGCAGGGAACGGCAAAGGGGAATCGCGAGTACTCGTCAATAATACTGAGAAAATAGACATTGCAGTCGGTGGAGGGAAGGGGGCCCTTAAAGTCAACACTCAGTCGCTCAAAAGGGCGGGTGGCCTTGACAAGCTGCGCAGTGTCAGGACGGTAGAAGTGCGGTTTGCACTCAGCGCAGATCTGGCAGTCCCTGGTCATCGTCCTGATGTCCTCCAGGGAGTACGGCAGGTTCCGGGCTTTAATGAAATGGTAAAATCGGGTGACCCCCGGGTGGCAAAGTTGGGCATGAAGGGCATACAGCCGGTCGAGCTGGGCACTAGCACACGTTCCCCGGGATAGGGCATCAGAGGGTTCATTGAGCCTGCCAGGCCGGTACAGGATATCATAATTGTAGGTGGAGAGTTCTATTCTCCATCGCAAAATTTTATCATTTTTGATTTTGCCCCGCTGTTGGTTGCTAAACATGAACGCAACCGAGCGCTGGTCGGTCAGCAAGGTGAACCTTTGCCGGCGAGATAGTGCCTCCAGTGCCTAATAGCTTCCACTATGGCCTGGGCTTCTTTCTCCACCGCGGAGTGCCGAAGTTCAGAGCCTTGAAGGGTACGAGAAAAAAACGCCACTGGTCTGCCTTCCTGATTGAGGGTAGCAGCCAGCGCGACGTCAGAGGCGTCACTCTCTACTTGGAAGGGAATGGTCTCGTCTACCGCATGCATCGTTGCTTTGGCAATGTCCCCTTTAATGCAGCTGAAGGCCGCGCGGGCCTCGGCAGAGAGGGGAAAAGTGGTAGACTGGACCAGGGGGCGGGCCTTGTCTGCGTAATGGGGGACCCATTGGGCGTAATAGGAAAAAAAACCCAGGCACCGCCGGAGGGCCTTGAGAGTGGTGGGAAGAGGGAGTTCTAACAGGGGGCGCATACGGTCAGGGTCAGGGCCAATGACCCCGTTCTCCACGACATACCCAAGGATAGCGAGTCGTGTGGTTCTGAACACACACTTGTCCTTGTTATAAGTGAGGTTCAAAGCATCGGCCACTTGGAAAAATCGTTGGAGGTTGGCGTCATGATCCGACCAGTCGCGACCACAGATGGTGATGTTATCTAGATAGAGAAATGTGGCCTTCAGTTTGTACTGGTCCACCATCCGGTCCATCTCCCTCTGGAAGACTGAGACCCCATTTGTGACACCAAATGGGACACGCAGAAAGTGATAGAGCCTGCCACCCGCCTCGAAGGCGGTGTAGGGGTGGTCCTCCGGGCGGATGGGGAGCTGGTGATAAGCGGATTTCAGATCAATTGTCGAGTACACCTTGTACTGAGCTATCTGGTTGACCATATCCGCGATGCGGGGTAGGGGGTACGCGTCAAGCTGCGTGAATCTATTGATGGTCTGGCTATAGTCCACAACCATCCTATTTTTCTGCCCAGTCCGAACAACGACCACCTGGGACCGCCATGGGCTTGTGCTCGGCTCAATGATCCCCTCCCTGAGCAGCCGCTGCACCTCTGAATGAATAAAGGCCCTGTCCCCCGCACTGTACCTCCTACTTTTAGTTGCCACCGGTTTACAGTCGGGGGTCAGGTTGGTGAACAGCGATGGGGGAGGGATCTTGAGGGTGGAGAGGCTGCAAGTAGTGTCAGCAGCACAGCTATCGGCATGGTGCTGGGCGGGATGTGTGGTTCGGTGTGTATGTGCGTGTGGTAACGGAGTATATGGCGAAGTCCCACCAAACTGAGGATTCCTGACAGTGAGTGGTGGGAGGGGCCCGTCATACGCCATAGTCACACTTTTGAGATGGCTCTGGAAGTCCAGCCCCAACAGCATGGGTGCGCACAGTCGAGGCATGACCAGGAACGCAAAGTTCCGATATTCAGTGCCCTGCACCACCAATGTCGCTACACAACCCACCCGGATGTCTGTGGAATGCAACCCAGAAGCCAAGGTGATCTTCTGACGTACCGGCCGTGTCACGAGTCCACAGCGTTTCACTGTGGCCGGGTCAATAAAACTCTCAGTGCTGCCCGTGTCAAACAGGCAGCTAGTCCTGTGCCCCTCCACCAGGATGTCCATCATCGACCTTGCGAGCTGGTGCGGAGCGCTTTGATCGAGGGTCACGGAAGCCAGCGTTGAACGGGGCGAGTCGGGGGCGGGGCCTGGTGACGCCGGCAAAGATGGCCGCTCACATCCGGGCATGCAAGATGGCGAGTCGAGGGCGGGGCCTGGTGATGCCAGCAAAGATGGCCGCTCACATCCGGGCATGCAAGATGGCGGCTCCCAGGTCGCACATGGGTAGGTAGGGGCGGGGCATGGTGACGCCGGCAAAGATGGTTGTCCACATCCGGGCATGCAAAATGGCGGCCCCCAGGTCTCAGACGCAGCGCTGCTCGACCCCGGGCGCGGTTTAGATTTACAGACCTTGGCGAAATGGCCCTTCTTCCCGCAGCTGGAACAAGTCGCGTCGCGAGCCGGACAGCTGTTTCTGGCATGTTTCTGAAGCCCACAAAAGTAACAGTGTTTTATACTCGGCGAATTCGAGGAGTTCGTGATACCGCGACTGGCAGCAGCGTTGGCGAATTCGCTCGGAACCGGGGAATCGCGCGGCTGGACCGCTTCGGCGTACAGCTGCGCAGCCTCTAACGTATCGGCCGTCTCTATCACGGAGCGTAAGGTAAGATCAGCTTTTTCCAGCAGCCGCTGGCGCAAATACACTGACCGGACCCCAGTCACAAAAGCGTCTCGGACCAAGAGTTCCGTATGCTGTTCCGCTGTGAGCGTTTGGCAGTCACAAGTCCGCACGAGTGCCTGTAGAGCTCGGAGAAATTCAGCAGTCGACTCCGTAGGCCGCTGTTTTCGTGTTGCCAAGCGGTGCCGGGCATAAACTGCGTTTACCGGCCGCAGGTACTGTCTTTTGAGGGCTGCAAGCGCCCCCTCGTAGGTGGAGAGGTCCCTGATGAACGAATAAACTTTTGGGGCGACCCTCGAGAGGAGAAGTCTGAGCCGAACAGCCGAGTCGGTGGCACGAACCTCCTCCAAGTACGACTGGAAGCACACAAGCCAGTGTTCAAAGGCAAGAGCTGCTTCAGGGTCTTGGGGGTCCAAATCCAGGCGTTCTGGGCGTAAAACGGTTTCCATGTTGTCTCACCATCCATCAAAAGAGAGTGGAGAGCAGAAATCGCTTGAGTACTGGGGCCTTCTTCTGTCATCAGCACATACAGCCTGTTGACCTGATGTTTCAGTCTCCAACGACGCTTCAGTTGGTGACATTGCCGAGGAACCAGGTATTCTACGGGGAGGTTCCCCGAAGGCGCATATCTTCCAGGCTGCTCTTGGAGATAGCAATGCACCAGGCCGCGGTGTATGGCTTAGAATCCAGAACAGTGAAATAATTCTGCCCAGACTGGAATGGCTGAAAGGCTCACCACATTCTGCACTGGCGTTCTCTGCTCTTTCAAGATCCACATCTAGCATTCTTCATGGGGCACAGGTTCATATACAGAGTAAAGCTCACTCTGATACACCCCATCAAAGGATCCAAAGTCCACATGACCAGAACCTGGATATAGAGTAAAGCTCCCTACACAACTGTCTCATAAATTGCACACAGGTAGGGTCAAGAGAGTTAGATACTGGGTATAGCTTTTGCTTAATTGTGCCATTAAACACTCTCATGATAAGTGGAAAACTTTCAAAGTTCAAAATTCGAAGTAAATTTATTACTAAAGTACAAATATGTCACCATATACAATCCTGACATTCATTTTTTTATAGGCATACTCAATACAGCCAATTTGCCATAATAGAGTCAATGAAAGACTGCACGAACAGGGTGGACAACTGGTGTGCAAAATGTGAAAATACAAAAAGAAAGTATAAATAAATAAATACATACATAAATATTAAGAAGAGATGAAGAGTTCTTGATAGTGAGTCTGTAGGTTATGGAACAGTTCTGTGATGGGACAAGTGAAGTTGTCTCTTTTGGTTCAAGAGTCTGGTGGTTGAGGAGTAGTAACTGTTCCTGAACCAGGTGGTGTGAGTCCTGAGGCTCCTATGCCTACTTCCTGATGGCAACAGTGAGAAGAGAGCATGCCCTGGGAGGTAGGGTCCCTGATGATGGACGCTGCTTTCCTGCAACAATGCTCCATGTGGATGTGCTCAGTGGTGGGGGGACTTTACTGGGTGATGGACTGGACCATATCCACTACTTTTTGTAGGGTTTTCCATTCCGGGGTGTTGGTGCTTCCACACCAGTTTGTGATGCGTCCAGTCAATATACTGTCCACCACACATCTATAGAAGTTTGTCAAAGCTTAGATGTCATGCCAAATCTTTGCAAATTTCTAAGGAAGGAAAGGTGCTGCTGTGCTTTCTTTGTAATTGCACTTAACTGCTGAGCCCAGGACATGTCCTCTGGGATGATAACACCAAGGAATTTCAAGTTGCTGACCCTCTCCAACTCTGATCCTCTGATGTGGACTGGCTCACGGACCTCTGGTTTTCTTCTCCTGAAGTCAATAATCAGCTCTTTCATCTTGCTGACATTGAATGAGAGATTGCCATTGTGGCATTGGAGACAGGCTTAGCCTCACAGTCATAAGTATAAAGCGAGTAGAGCAGGGGGCTGAGCACACAGACTTGTGGTCCACCTGTGCTGATGGAGATCATGGAGGAGGTGTTGTTGCCAAACCAAAATGACTAGGGTTTGAAAGTGAGGAGATCAAGGATCCAAATGCACAATTGCTTTCTCTTTACAGCCTGAGAAATGCAGCCTGGGCAGAGTTGACTACTGGATTAAACTCCATTTCCATTCAGACACTGCCAGGAATGATACAGTGTGGGTTAATTGTACAGTCCCCTCTACACTTTCCCAGAAGACATACTGAAGACAAACACTTTAGGTGTCAAATGCAGAGTAACAATCCCTCTTCATTAACCCACTAAACAGATACAGCGCAGGGTCAGATAAAAACTCCCTACAGACCATAGGACCTTGGAGCAGAATTAGGCCATTCACCCCATTGGGCCTGCTCTGCCATTCCATCATGGCTAATTTATTATTCCTCTCAACCCCATTCTCCTGCCTTCTCCATGTAATCTTTAACATCCTTACTAATCAAGAACCTATCAACTTCTGCTTTAAATATACCCAGTGAGTTGGCCTCTTCAGTCATCTGTGCCAATGAATTCCACAGGTTCACTACCCTCTGGCTAAACATCACCATCCTCTGGCTTCAGTCTTTCCCATTGAACACTCCCAAGACAGGCACACCATGGTTAAAGAAAGAGTAAAGCGTTCTCTCTACTTTATTGTTATTCATTTACAAGATGTGGATATGTGGTATTTATTGTCCATCTCTAATTGACTACATTATTACACTGTGTGTTGAGTCATACTGCTTTCCCTGCCCAAGAGTACATGCCATATCTAACTGTCTTATCTGGAGAACATTCGTGACCAAGAAGGGTCTTTACAACAAATCAATAGTTTCATAGTTACTGTTACTATGACGAGCCTCTTATATTAAAAAATTAACTTCCAGATTTCAAAGTTCAGATAACTTTTATCATCAAAGTACATAGTCACCATATGCAACGGAGATTCATTTTCCTGTGGGTATACAGTACTCAGTAAATCTATAGCACAGTAATTATAACGGGGTCAATGAAAGATCATCCAGAGCGCTGAAGACAACAAACTGTGCACATGCAAATATAAATAAATAGGGGTAAATAAGGAGAACATGAGATAATGAGGTAAAGAGTCCTTAAAGTGAGATGATTGTGTGAAATTAGATTCTCTCATTTCAACATCGAGACTCAAATTCGTGCTCCCGGACCAGTGTTCAGAATTTAATTTGCACGTCCATTAACCTAATTTTTTTTAGAACGGAATATACCTTATTCAAAAATAAAATTATATACAATAAACCATTCAATGACTCTCAATCCTTCACAAATGTTTCCATTATGGTATTTACATTTCCACACTTTTTGCCACCAACACGGCACTCCGTTACACCATATTTACATACTGTTGTTGAGGGGTATACACCCCACCCCCACCCCTCAACTCCCACAGGAGAAGAACCCTAGACTGTGGTCCTTCCCCACCGGGCCCTTATGGTGGCTGCACCAAGTTTCAGTGTGTCCCTCAGCACGTACTCCTGCAGCCGAGAATGTGCAGTCAGCAGCATTCTCCCACGGACATCTCCATGTGTTGGTAGACCATCAAGTTTCAACATGTTCTGCCACAAAAACAACACAGGACAGATTAACAATTCCATCCAGGACACCGCAAAGCTGTAGCTCCCTCTACTGTTGCCTTATAACAGGGCTTAACTCTAGCCAGTCTGATGGATCTTCCTCACTGGGCCTGTGTGAATGAAAAGCATCTGAGCAAGCTGGAGATTATTCAGCTAGTTATTCCTTGGCCTAACCTGGAGCAGTTCACTTCTGTCCGAAGTTCAGGGCTGTCTACCTCTTCCTGGAGCAAAGGTTCAACCAGTTTCTCTCCACAAGCATAATTGTTCGCCATAAGCATTCTCACCTTAAACAACTTCAACTTCATTCACTTTCAAGGCCTTCAATCTGAAACGATTGTTTCTGTTGTCATTTTGCTCTCAAGTTCTTGTTTTCTCCTTGCAGTTATTTTATTTCTCAGTAACAGAATCAGGCTTATAACCACTGACATGAAATCGGTTGTAGTGTGACAGCTGGACAGTGCAAAGACATAAAGTTACATTAAATTACAAAATAATGTATAACAAAGTAGTGCTCGTGGGTTCGTGGACCATCGTGAATCTGTTGGTGGAGGGGAAGGAGCTGTTCCTAGATCACTGAGGGTTGGTCTTCAGGCTTCTGAAGGTAGTAACGAGAAGAGGGCATGTCCCAGATGGTGGGTGTCCTTATTGATGGAAGCAGCCTTTTTGAGGCACCGCTTCTTGATAATGCCCTCGATGGTGAGGGGAGTTGTGTTTGTGATGGAGCGGGTTGAGTCTGCAACATTCTACAACCTCTCGTGATCCTTTTGCATTGGAGCCTCAGTAAATCTATAGAGGATAGAGGGTAACAGGGTAAAACGAGTGCAGCAAAACACAGGGAAATCCTGCAAGAGAACTGCGATTTGGGAGAAGATTAGTTTTCCAGCAAGACAATGGCCCCAAGCATAAAGCCAAAGCTTAAAAACACCAAAGAATATCCTGGAGTGGCCAAGTCAGAGTCCAGTCCTCAATCCAAGGAGAATTTGTGGCTGGACTTGAAAAGGGCTGTTTACTCACAATCCTCATGCAATCTGACAGAGCTTGAGCAGTTCTGAAAAGTTGCAGTGTCCAGATGTGCAAAGCCAAAGACCTATCCACACAGACTCTAGGCTGTAATCACTGCCAAAGGTGCATCTACTAAATCCTGACTTGAAGGGGGTGAATACTTATGCAATCAATTATTTTGCATTTTAAACATAATTAATTTGATCACTTTTTAGAGATTTATTTTCACTTTGACACAAAAGAGTCTTTTTCTGTTGATCAGCGTCAAAAAAGCCAAATTAAATTCACTGTGATTCAACATTGTAAAACAACAAAACTTCCAAGGGGGGAGAGTGGTGAATACTTTTTAGAGGCACTGTATGTTGGTCCTAGAACCGATCCTCTAACATGTTCCTTGTCTTCCTATCATGCCTTGGTGGACATTTCATCCTCCCATTAGTAACTACTAGGTGACATTCAGACTGATGATGAAAAATTCCAAGAAATTCAGATACAAATTAGAGTTAGGTTCCAGGCAATCATCATCTTTTGATACTCTGACATTGAGTAAGGCTATGACTGATCTGATTGTGATCTTAACTCTGTATTCCAGTCTAGCCACAGTGACCTTTCACTCACTTGCTTATCAAGAACCTGTCCAGCTCCGCCTTAAAAATATCGAAAGTGTCTGCTTCTGCCAATTTCTCCGGAGGGCATTTCAAACACACCTGGATTCGTTTGGAAAAAAATATTCTGTCTCACTTCTGTGTTATTGGGAAATAATGGCCCTAGTTCAAGACTGTGGCTAGACTGGTGGAGAGCCAACAACCTGTCCTCTGAATGTGAACAAAACAAAAGAGATGGTTGTTGATTTCAGGAGGGTACAGAGCGACCACTCTCTGTTGAACATCTAGAGATCGTTAAGAGCACCAAATTTCTTGGTGTTCACCTGGCGGAGAATCTCACCTGGTCCCTCAACACCAGCGTAATAGCAAAGAAAGCCCAGCAGCGTCTCTATTTTCTGCGAAGGCTGAGGTAAGTCCATCTCCCACCCCCCATCCTCATCACATTCTACAGGGGTTGTATTGAGAGCATCCTGAGCAGCTGCATCACTGCCTGGTTCGGAAATTGCTCTGTCTCAGATCGCAAGACCCTGCAGCGGATAGTGAGGTCAACTGAGAAGATCATCGGGGTCTCTCTTCCCGCCATTACAGACATTTACACTATACGCTGCATCTGCAAAGTGAACAGCATTATGAAGGACCCCACGCACCCCTAATACAAACTCTTCTCCCTCCTGCTGTCTGGGAAAAGGCTCTGAAGCATTCGGGCTCTCATGACCAGACTGTGTAACAGTTTCTTCCCCCAAGCCATCAGACTCCTCAATACCCAGAGTCTGGACTGACGCCAACCTACTGTGCCTATTGTTTTGTTTATTAGTTATTGTAATGCCTTCACTGTTTTGTGCACTTTATGGGTAGGTCGGTCATCTAGTGTAGTTTTCTCTGTGTTGTTTTTTACGTAGTTCAGTGTAGTTATTGTATTGTTTCATGTAGCACCACAGTCCTGAAAAAAGTTGTCTTGTTTTTACAGTGTACTGCACCAGCAGTTATGGTCGAAATGACAATAAAAAGTGACTTGACTTAACTAGTGTCACCTAATGTACATACAATCAGTCTGTATTTAAGCCAATCTTATGTATTTATATGATGTGTTTTTTATTGCATTCTTTGTACTTATTGTGTTCTTTTATGCTGCATCAGATCTAGCATAACTAATATTTCACACTCCTTTACACTTGCCTACCGAAGAAAGACAATGAGCAACCTTAAATCTTGAATCTTGAAGAAGAAACCTCAGAATGAGAATCAGGTTTAATATCACTGGCAAATGTGGTGAAATTTGTTAACTTTGCTGCAGCAGTAAATACATGATAGTAGAGAGAAAGAAACAGTGAATTACAGTAAGTGTATACACAAGCGTATATAATGTGTGTATATATGTGCACATGTGTGTATATATATATATATATATATATATATGTGAGTGTGTGTGTGTGAGAGTGTGTGTGTTGCTTTGTGGCTGCTGGTAAGCAGACAAATCCCAACATTGTATAATTTATACATACTTTGTTAATAAATGTACTTTAAATTTTTGTTTTGTGGCTGCCTGTAAAGAGGTGGATCTCAAGGTTGTATGTAGCTTACATACTCTGATAACAAATGTACTTTGTACTTTGGATAGTTACGTCCTCAAGTAAGGAGACCAGTACTTTACAAAGGACTCTAGATGTGATCTCACCATTGTAACTAAAGAGCTACCTCCCACTTATGCATTAAATTCTCCTCACTAATAAACAGGAGCATTGCATTAGCTTTCCTTGCTATTGTATAATTGTAATTAGCAATTACTGCAATTGTAATATTGTAGATTGTAACAGTCTATTAGCTATTTGCTTTACCTACAAACTAGCCTTTTGTGGATCATGCTCTAGATATTCAGGTGTCTCTATACCTCAGAGTTCTGCAATCTCTGTTGTTTAGAGTTTTTTAATTGTTCCAGCCAAAATGGACAATTTCATGTGTCCATGCTTACATTCCACCTGCCAGATTTTTACCACTTGCAATCCACAGTCTCCAATCTCCTCAACCTACACTCAGTGAGCCACTTAACTACAAAGCAGAAACACCTCCTGAACCTCATAAAGTAGCTGCTGAGTGTATATCTGTAGTTTTCTGCTGCTGTAGCCCACCCACTTCAAGGTTTGACGTGTTGTGCCTTCAAGATGCTCTTCTGCACACCACTGTTGTAACGTGTGGTTACTGCCATCCTCCTGTCAGCTTGTGAAGCCACTTTGAAGCTGTTATGGATCTATATTCCCAGATCCCTTTGTTCTACCATTCACTGTATAAGTCCTACCCTGGTTGGTCCTCCCAAAGTACAACTCTTCATGCTTGTCTGCATTAAATTCCATCTGCTGTTTTTCAGCCCATCTTTCCAGCTGGTTCAGATCCCGCTGCAAGCTTTAATAGTTTTCCTCGCTATCCACTACACCCCCATCTTGGTGACATCTGCAAATTTGCTGATTTAGTTTATCACATTATCATCCACATCATTAAGTAACTTATTTATTGAGACACAGTGCAGAATAGACCCTCTTGGCCCTTCAAGCCACACCACCCAGCAATCGCCCAATTCAATCCTCACCTTATCACAAGACAATTTACAATGACCAATTAACCTACCAAACAGTACGTCTTTGGACTGTGGGAGGAAACCGGAGCACCCGAACGAAACGCATGGGGAGAACATACAAACTCCTTACAGACAGTGGCGGGAATTGAACCTGGGTCACCTGTACATGTAAAGCTTTGTGCTAACCACTATGCTACGGGCCACCCCAGTATTAATACAGATAACAAACAGAAGCATTGATCCCAGGGGCACAGCACTAGGCACAGGCCTCCAGTCAGAGAGGCAACCATCTACAATCACTCTCTGGCCTCTCCTAATGTATAATCCAGTTTACTACTTTATCCCGAATGCCAAGTGACTGAACCTTCTGGACCAGACTCCCATGTGGGACCTTGTCAAAGGCCTTGCTAAAGTCCATGTAGAGAATGTTCAGTGCCTTTCCTTTATCAAAGTTCCTGGTAAGCTCCTCAAGAAACTCTGTAAGATTGTCTCAGTACAACCTTGCACACGTAAACCCATGTTGTTTATCCCTCCTCCAGCCCTGTCTATCCAAATACTGTCCTTTCCCATCCTGTCCCTATGAACACTTTTCAATAATTTAAGCAGTACTGACAATAGGCTCACTGGCCTATAATTTCTTTTATTCTTAGTGTCTTTCTTGAACAACGGAGCAATGTTAGCAATCCTCCTGACCTTTGGCACCTCGTCCATGGTTAAGGATGTTTTAAATATCTCTGCCAGGGTTCCCCCAATTTCTGCACCAGCATCCCCCAAGGTCTGAGAGGCCACCCTGTCAGACCTTGGTGACTTATCCATCCTAATATTCCTCAGGACAGCAAGCATTTCCTCTTCCCACCAGATTTACAAACTCACTCTCCACTCCATGTTGACAAATACAGTACCGATAAAAGTCTTAGGCACATAGGTATAGCAAGGGTGCCAAGGCTTTTCCACAGTATGGTATTTGTCAAGATGGAGCAGTGAGTGAGTGAGTTTGTAAATCTGGCAGCAGCGAAGGATGTTGGGAATAGGAGGGGTCTGGGACAGGTGGCAGAGAATGAGTGCCAGGGGTGAGGATTGGTGTGGGTGCAGATATACCCAGTCATGAGACACAAGGCAAGGTCAGTTGATTCCAAACAATTGGTTTATTAATCATTACAGAATGTCTGTCTGCTGCCTCCCACTCCCTACGCTCTTCCTTCCCCTTTTCGCAACCATGATTCCCCTCTTGCCGCTTCTCTTCTACTCCCAGTCTACAAAAGAGACCCATAGCAGAATCAGGTTTATCATCACTCACTCACACATGCCATGAAGTTCTTTTTTTTGTGTGGCAGCAGTACCGTGCAATACATAAGATTATTACAGTACTGTGCAAAAGTCTTAGGCAACCCAGCTACAGTAAATATATGTCAGTAATATACCTCCCTCTTGTCAGTCAAGCTCTCTGTCTCCAGAATGATCTGGAGGTCATTCGACTCCAGTTCCAGTTTCCTAATCTGTTTATGAGAGGCTGCAGCTGGATTCATTTCTTTCCGGTCTGTTGGTCAGGGATACTGGAGGTCTCCTTGTCTTCCCACATCCCACAAGAGGAGTGCTCAACTATCCCGGCAGTCATTCCTGATGCTCTAACTGTGCAATAAAAAGAAAGAGAGAAATAAATAAATAAATAAACGAACTTACCAGAAACTTCATAGCCTCCATTTCTTCTCGCGGAAGCCACTTGAGGCAAAGTCCCAGCTTCACACTCCAACAATAACCACTCCCATAATGACTGCTCCACTCAAACCTAGTTTATTTTAATTGGCCCATGCCAAGCGCCTAATAACTCAAATGATCTCAAGCTCTGCAGAAACTCCCAACAGACCCAGCTCACTTTTCACATCTGGCATGTTACCCTCCACAAGTAAGTGACCTGTGAACTCAGGCTTCGCTGAAAGTTGGTGTAGCTAAGCGAAAGAAAAATCATAGGGTGTTAAAGATAATAAGGCACAGGGTACAGGTGATGGTAGGGAGGGCAAATGCTCTAACCCCAGGAGCCACCAGGGCAAATGGACTTGCTCGGGGTCATGAAAAGATGTTAAAACCATGTCATGTGACAGCCATTTGTTGAAACAAATCAATGTGATTATTATGTAATCCATTGTGTAGAGGAAATCATTTCCTGGGTTTCTACTGTTTTTAAGTTAGGCAGTTATAGCTCTCCTCCAAGAGGACCACAACCTTGTCGTTGGGTTTGGAGGCTTGCGAGTCTCAATGACCCAGAGAGCTATGTTGGCAGGAGGCAGGGCCTTGTGCTTTGGCTCTTGGTAGGGCCACCCATGTCAAACAGGTCAAAGGGTAGAGGCCAGACTAGGAGTGGTCTACCGGCCTTCCGGGTTCAGGGGTTCAGCTCAGGGCTAACAGCCCTGACTGGTCAAAAAACAGTTGTTATGGAAACAGAGATGAAGAATCCTTCTGTACAGACAGTGATGGAGGACCTTCATTGCTGCCCTTAACGCCAGCGGCATAATGGTCAGTGAGTAGGTAAGTCATAGTTCTGGCACAATCTGTTTACTGATACTGCTCTGATCTGACACATTATCAGATCCACTGTGCCTGGTGTGCGCTGTCTTAGCTCCAAAGTGTCTGGAGCACTCAGCACTGAACATGTTACCTTATGAAGCAACTGGAAAATCTCCTCAGCGGTGACTTGGGTCAACAGGATGTGATGAGAGAACATCCTCCTTTATTGGACCTTAGTGAATATTCTGTATTTAATGACGAGCTTATCTTGTTTTCCTAGATTTTATAGCTAAGATCAATGACTAATGATACAATTCACTGAATAAATCTAAAGTTCAAAGTAACTTCGATTATTAAAGTACCTGTATGTCACCATATACAACCCTAAGATTCAGTTTACTTTGTTTTAACTCCAGGGAACTCAGCCAAGCATACACAATCTCTCTTTGTTTGGCGGACCGGCCAATAGTGGAACCATTTGTGTTACGTATATTCTGCCTTAGGCAAGGAGAAAAGAACTCTTCACAATTGCAATAAGGCTTTCTTACCCCTGCAGTCAAGTCCTCATTAATAAAACATAACATAAAATTTGGCGTCTCAGTGGTGTCCTTGTGTGCAAGTACACCTCAATCCTTTCCTTTAAAAAAAAATATATTTATACATTCACAAGTACACACTGAGAAGATACAATATGCAACATAGTGGGAATAAAAAATATATATAATTAGGCACTTAATTAGATATTTATGTGCAATTGTAATTCCACACTATTAAAGTAAATAATAATAATAGTTGTTAAAAATAGCAGTAATAGTGGTTGAATAATAATTTCCATTTATCTCTTCTGGTCCATTTCTTTCTAGTTCAAAATATTGTGTGTAACCCTATGTAACTTCCATCATAGGTGTTCGTATCCTAACACATTCATGTTTGCTCCTACCCACTGACATACTTATCCAATCCCTGTGCACTTATATACTTCATTTTATCATTTTCCCAAATCCTTTTCTTTACTTGTATTGATTCCATGTTTTCCAGAAATAGAACAGTGAACATTCGAACCAAAGGAGCTTACGTTAACACTATTAATATGTTGATGACGAAAGCAGTATGAACCATTAGGAGAGTCATCTAAAGTCTGCTCGAGTTGGGGTTATAAATTCCATCCATTTATCCAAATTTGATAAAATTTTTCTTTTTGAATTCTCAGAGAGTAAGTCAACTTTTCTATTTTAAATATTTCCAAAATAATTTCATGACTATCTTCTAAAGTAGGTGATGTTGGATTTAGCCACTTTCTGGTGATTGATTTCTTACTTGCTGCTAAAAGGGCCTGCAACAGTTTTATATCTTTCTTCTGTTCCAAAAACAATACATGCCCCAAATAGAGAGTCTCCAAGTTCAGAGGTATCTAAGTCTTAAATACCTTAACTAATGTTCTATGAATACCTTTCCAAGATAAACTTAATTTAGGGCAGTCCCAAAAAATATGGAAATGATTTACCTCCTTGGAGCCACACCTTCTCCAACACGCCACATTTGTGTCTTTATATTTTTCCTGGTATGGGGTCTTGAAGTATCTTATAATATTTTTCCAGCAATGTTCTCTCCAAACCAAAGAGTTAGTTGAAGACCACTGAAAGCTGCATATTTCCCCCCAAACCTCCTCTGAAAGTACCAACCCCGCTTCTTTCTCCCACTTCTCTGTAATATACAATGTGTTTTCATTTTTGGCATGAGAGAGGGCATTATATAATTGAGAAATTAATTTACTTGGTATTGAGCTGTAAGCCAATTTCAGAATCTTGAAAAATTCTAATTCTGCTGTTGATAAGTCGGTATATCTACAATTCTGGTTAAACTAGTGTTGTACTTGAAGGTACCTAAAAAAGTCATTGTGTTCTAGGCTGTGTTTGTCCTGCAGGTATTGAAAACTTTGTAATGCACTTTTATGTGTGAATGAGAGGTAGGTTGTAAGACCTTTCTTTATCCAAAATCTTTTATCTCCTCTGCTGGGAAGGAATTCGGTATCATAAGCACACCATCTGAACATTTTTAACATATTGTAGATTCCACATGAATTAGCCACCTTCTGCCATACTTTGCCATACATGTGAGATTTATCCAGCTGTTTTTAACCTTTTCCAATTGGGCCATCAATCCTTTGTCCGCAACTGAGGCCTGTAGAGGAAAACTGTCAATCAATCCAAATTCTATTTCCTTCCATCTAGCCTTGTATTCCCCATTACACCAATATAACAGAGGGGTTATCTGTGAAGCATAAAAATAGTTTTTTAAGCAAGGAAGTGCCATCCCTCCTCCTTCCTTTCCTAACTGTAAGGTGTTAAATTGGATTCTAGGTTTCTTTCCTTGCCAGATAAAGCTGGAAATCCATTTGTCCCATTCCCTGAATTGATTATCGTCCACCTCCACAGGTAAAGTCCAGAAAAAGTAAAGTAACCTTAGGAGAACATTAATTTTTATGGTATTTATTCTTGAATTTAGACTTAAAAAGGGGATAAGATTCCATCTATGTATATCTGCTTTTATCTCTGAAATTAATGACCCATAATTTACCGTAAATTCTGGTGCATAAGCTGAGAATTTGGCTCTAAATTTTGGCCCTAAAATTAGAGGGTTGGCTTATACTTGGGTCGGTTTATACACCGGAATTTATGGTACTTGTGACAATGTTGAAAGATCTTTTGGCAGGGTTATTCCTAAATATTTTAATGATTTAGCTTCCTACTTAAGATCATATGTATCCTGTAGTTTCTTGGATGCTGTATAATTTAGCGACATAACCTGCATTTTCTTTACATTAATTTTCCTGAACTCATCCAACAGTGTAAACAATCCTTTGAATGATTTTTCTGGTTCACTCAAATAAACGAAGACATCATCTATGAATAGCGCCACCTCCTGTTCAATCCTTGCCACCTTGATACCTTTTACAATTTCACTCTGTCTTATTAGTTGGGCAAAAAGTTCAATGTATAGTGCAAAGAGGAAGGGGGAAATTGGGCTTCTCTGTCTAGTTCCTCTCTCTTAAAATAAAAGAGTCAGAGGGGTCCCCGTTTATCTTAATTCAAGCTGTAGGGCTGGCATATAAAGTCTGGATTACTTTAATAAACTTATCTTGAAAGCCGAATCTTCCTAACGCTTTGTTTAGGAATACCCATCTAACTGAATCAAAGGATCAAAAGCTTTCTCAGTGTCTAATCCCACTACCATTGTCTCTGTCCTGTTCTTAGTAACCTGTTCTAGTATGTGTAAAGTTCTCCTTATATTGTCCTGAGTTTGTCTTTGTTGGATGAATCCAGTCTGGTCTAAGTGAATGAGGTCAGGTAGAAGCTTTTCCGGTCTATGAGCTAATATAGATGTAAATAATTTGTAATCCAAATTAAGGACAATGACTGGTCGGTAATTGCCACATTCTAGTTTATCTTTACCCTCCTTGGGAATAACTGAGATAATCGCCTCTCTCCAGGATGGTGGAATTTCTCCTCTCTGTGAGATCCAATTAAAGGTGTAAGTAATAACTGTGACTTCAGCGATTTGTACCACTCCGAGGTAAACCCATCTGAGTCTGGAGACTTTCCCGCCTTTAATCTAGAGATGGCCATGTTCAATTCTTTGACAGTTACTGGTTCTAATAGGCATTTGTTTTGTAAATCTGTGAGCTTGGGTAGTTCTAAAGAATTCTGGGAAGTGTCTATATTGAACTCATTGGAGGTCCGGAATTGAGAGTACAGCTCTCGATAATATGTTTCAAAACTCTCTTGAATTTTCCCTATTGTACTCTCAACAAGCTTTGTTTTTGGATTCGTTATTTTATGAATTGTATTGTCTGCTTGTTGTTTATGTAATTTATATGCTAATAATCCAGCTGATTTACCTCCTACTTCATAATGTTTTTTGTCTGCTGAAGAAAATTTCTTTGAGTTTCCAATGTGTAAAGGTATTTCACTTTGCAAATTCTTAATTTCCTGTTTTAAATTAGAATTAATTTTGTTACTATCTACAACTTGAAGTTGTTTTAATTTTCCTTGAAGGTCTGCTAATTTTTTTGCTTTGAATTTTTTCATGTGAATAATAATGGAAATAATTTTTCCTCTCAGTAGGGCTTTCAATGTGTCCCATAAGATCATTGGTGATGTTTCTCCCGTGTCATTAAGGTCTAGGTATTCTTTGATTTCTCCCCTTAATCTCTCCATTACTTCCGAGTTATTGAGTATATGTGAATTTAATCTCCAGGGTGTTTTCCTCATTTTCCTTTCCAGAATTAGAGACATAGAGACTGGGCGGATTACTAACCCTTGAGAGCTGGCCATTGGGTCAAAAATGTGTCTATAGAATGACCATTCACTACCTGGTGGTGCATAAACATTCAGAAATATTATTTCAGTACCTTCTATTCTTCCTGTAATTTTTACAAATCATCCATCCTTGTCTTTAATCTCTGAAATATGTTCATAGTTAAGAGTACTTGATATTGAAGAGGCTCAGATAATACACAATGAATAAAATACATGCTTCAAGCCCATTCTTCTTAATTTTGCATGTTCAGATTGGCTGATGTGCATTTCCTGAAGGAAAGCTATTTGTGCCCTCTCTTTTTTCAATTTAGACATAATCTTAGTCTCTTAATTGGATCCAAAACCCCATTAACATTATAGGAAATTGTTTTTACAGGTTCAATTTGCATTTTTCTCTAGTAGAAAAGAAAACACTCTCCTTTTCTAAACAAATAGTAAGCAATCCTTTCTCAACAGTGAACCAGAGCATAAAACCAAACCCTAGGCATTTTTGAACGTAGAACATCTGAAAATTTTCCCCGACTTCCAACAGTGAGGCATGAGCACTGACCTGCCTCAGCTCAGAGAGGTAACCTCTATCTTCACCCTGTGTTAGAGGGCCCTCCGCAGTGTGAACAATCATGGAGAATTCTCTCCTTTTTATGTCTCGACCATATTGTTATCATTCAAGTTATTCCGTCTAGTTTATTTTCAGTTACCACCTTTAAGTCCGATCTTCAAATTAGTTTTTACTATTTCTCATTTAATATCTTCCAGCTGTTCGTTGTTATCTTGTCAGAAATCACAAATCTCTCTGAGAATCAAAGTCAGGTTCACCGACCATTCCTGATTATCTCCATCCTGGCTAGCCGTGGAGAAGCTAGCCCCTTGTGTTGCTGCGACTCGTGTTTATCAGCACTCTGAGTGGACTTTTTATTCTTAGACATCTTCCTTGCCCCTTTTGTTGATACAGTTATACGATACTAAATATTTGTCTAATTTCAGCTTTGGGCAGTTTACATCCTTTCTTTGTCGAGAGACCTTTCCCTACGCTGCCATTTCCTTGGTGTCCCAGAAGTGCCCCCTCACCTCAATCCTTTCCAACATCAACACTGCACAATCTCTTGTATATCCAGAAATGTGGATACAGTAATTCCCCATTTTTAGGTATTATATTTGATCTGCTGTATTCTTGCCCACTCTTTCCGCTTGAAGCTAACCTAAAAGCTTTTTTTACATTCTCCTCTCTGCTCAGAATCTCAGCTGGTTTAGTGTCTCAGCAAACTCCCAAGCTGAACTGTTGATATCGATGTGAAGAGCTGTGCCCCCACTAGGGGAAGAAGTCACCAGCCTAATCAGTCTCCCCATGGGTGAAAAGCCCCATCTCTGGAAACATCCCGGAGAATATCCTGCAGCCCACCTGCAGGACGATAACACTCTCTCTACCAGAACTGCGTACACATTTCTGCTTGTTACCAAACTGATGTTTTCTATCGAGTAGTTGTACCACGGCCTTCCTGCTCTAGTAACACATACATAAGGTTCTTGAACGAAAGGTGATAACTTCACTTTGCTTCATGGCCCATCATTGAAATTTCCCTGCAATCAATGGACTCACTTTTGAAGACTCTTCATCGCACATTCTTTTTATTTATTGCTGTTTGTTTATATTTGCATTTGCACAGTTTGTTGTCTTCTGCACCCTGGTTGATCTTTCATTGATCCTGTTATTCTAAGGATTTGTTGAGTGTGCCCACAGGAGAATGAACCTCAGGGTCATATAACTCAGCAGGTGAGGCAGCATCTATGGAGAGGGATAAAGAGGAGACGTTTCGGGCTAAGCCCCTTTGGAGGATCTCAACCTGAGACCTGCTTAGTTCCTCAAGCACCTTGTACGTGTTGCTCTAAATTTCCAGCATCCTCAGATTTGCTTGTGTTATTACTTCCTGTTCTTGTGAACTTCGCCCAGCCAATGAATGCCAGAGTCCACTGTGCTTTATTAGCCAGTACTGCCACCTCCAGGAATCTTTGGAGATGTACACCATGATCCCTCTATTCCTCTACACTCACTGTCTGCTGTCCTCTGACAACCAAGTCCAGCTCCTGGCCTTCACGTGTGGTTCAGCTCCCAAGCCCGGCAGCACCATTTCTATTGACAGGAGAAGGGGCAAAGGCTGGTTACTGGTGTCTTAAAACCAGTCACTTCAGGCAGATGGTGCTCATCCACCACAGGAAGCTCTAATCTCAAACCTCCGCTGCCTTGCCACTCACGGGGAAGTGTTGGGGAGAAAGCCCGAGGGTAAAATCTGGAGTGGAGTCCCTAAAGCAGTGAGTTCAACACTGACTGGCAACTGCTGGTGCCAAACTGTATCGGTCTCTGCCATTCCTTTGGACTCGTCAGACGTGTGGAGAGGTGACCCTGCTCTCCATATTGGACCGCTCTGGCTTTGCATATCCGAACAGCTAGGATACAATATCCATGGTCGACCCTGACCGAGAGAGTCCTCAGCCTGCTATCTTACCGTTCATTCATCATCCAGATCCAAGCCCTATTACAGTAAATCTCTGATAATCTGGGTCGTTCAAAGACTGTGGAACTGTGGAAGTTTCGTAGGTGGTGTTCGTAAGAACATGGACCATTCAGAAATCTGATGGTGGAGGGGAAGAAGCTGTACATCTTCCCTGGTGGTAGTAATGCATAGAGGCCATGTTCCAGAAGGTGAGGGTCTTTAATGATGGACGCTGCCTTTGTAAGACACCGCCCCTTGAAGATGCCCTTGATGGCATGGGGTGTTGTGCTCATGATGGAACTGGTCAGGTCCACAAGCCTCTGGAGTCTCCAGTGACCCAGAGCATTGAAGCCCCTATACCAGGCTGCAATGCGGCCAGTTTGAATGCTCTCCACTGTACACCTGTAGACATATACAAGAGTCTTTGGAGACGTCCCAAATCTCCGCAAGCTCCTAACAAAGTGGAGCCGCTAGCGTGCTTTCCTCATGACTGCGTCAGTGTGTTAGGCCCAGGATAAGGCTTCTGCTCTGTTCAAGCCCAGGAAGTTGGAGCTGTTTCCTATTACCTAATCAATTTTTTGACCCATTTTGCCAAATCACTTTGTATTCCATTTGGGCTCTTTCTTTACGTACAAGTCCTCTACATGGACCTTTGTTAAAGATTTATTTAAGTGGATGAAGATTACATCAACCACATTGCCATTACTGACACACTGTCACCTTCTCAAACAAAAAGTTTAAATTACTCAGACATGACATTCCCTTTACAGCAGCAAGATGACTATCCCTGCAACTCTAAATGCAGATTAATCCTGCATTTTAGAACTTTTTAAAAAATAGTAATAATAACAATAACAGTAATAAAACCTCCCTACCACTAATACTAGACTTATTGGACTGTAATTACCTGGCTATCTCCACTACCCTTCTTGGACAAACGTACCAAATTCTTTGACCTTCAGTTGTCTGGTTTCTCTTCCATGCCAGAGAAGATTTCAACATTTCCGTCAGATAAATAATCTCTCCCTTGCCCCCCTTTGGGATATACTTAGAGTCATAGAGAAGTACAGCTCAGAAACAGGCCCTTTGGCCCATCCAATCTGTGACAAGCCATTTAAACTGCCTCCTCCCATCAACCTGTACTGGGACCACAGCCTTCCATACCCCTACTATTCACGTGCCTATCCAAACTTCTCTTAAATGTTGGAATCAAGCTCGCATTCACCAGTTGTGCTGGCATCTCATTCCACACTTTACTAAACCCTCTTAGTGAAGAAGTTTCCACTCATGTTGCCCTTAAGCTTTTCACCTTTCACCCTTAACACATGACCTCTAGTTGTAGTCCCTTCCAATATAGGTGGGAAAAGCCTGCTTGCAATTATCCTTTCTATACCCCTCATAATTTTGTATACCTCTGTCAAATCTCTTCTCAATTTTCTACGTTCCAAGGAATAAAGGCATAACCTATTCAATCTTTTCATATAACTCAGGTCCTCCAGACCTGGCAACATCCTTGTAAATTTTCTTTGGGCTCTTTCAATCTTATTTTCCTATCTTTTCTGTGGGTTGGTGACCAAAACTGCATGCAATACTCCAAATTAGGCCTCACCAATGTCTTATACAACTTCAACATATCGTCCAATCTCTTGTACTCAATACTTTGAATTACAAAGACCAATGTGGCAAAGGCTGTCTTTATAAACCTATCTACACCTCTTTCAATGAATTAAGGACCTGTGTCCCCAGATCTCTTTGTTCGTCTGCACTCTGCAATGCCCTACTGTTCACTGTGTAAGACCTACCCGAAGAGTAACACCTCGGTCTTGTCTGCATTAAATTCCATTTGCCATTTTTCAGTCCATTTTTCAGCTGGTCCAGGTCCTTCTGCAAGCTTTGCTAGTCTTCCTCACTGTCCACATACTTTCTGATCCAGTAAACCACATTATCATCCAGATCATTGATATGGATGACAATCACTAATGGACCCAGCACCGATCCCTATGCCACTCTCCTAGTCACAGGCCTCCAGTCAGAGAGGCAACCATCTACCATCACTCTCTGGCTTCTCCCACAAAGCCAATGTCTAATCCAGTTTATTACCTTATCTTGAATCCCGAGCAACTGAACCTTATTGACCGTGCGGGACCTTGTCAAATGCCTTGCTAAAGTCTATGTAGACACCATCCACTGCCTTGTGTTCATCCACTTTCCTGGTAACTTCCTTGCAAAACTAAAAGATTGGTTAGACGTGACCTACCACACATGAAGCCATGCTGACTATCCTTTATTAGTCCATATCTATCCAAAAAATTATGTATCCAGTCCCTTAAAATATCTTCCAATAGCTTTCCCACTACTGATGTCAAGCTCACCAGCCTACAATCTCCTGATTTATTTTTAGAGCCTTTTTTAAACAGTGGAACAACATTGGCTATCCTCTAATCTTCTGATACCTCACTTTTTGCTAAGAATGATTTAAATGTCTCTGCTAGGGCCCGTGAAATTTCTGCACTTGCTGTAGGGTCTGAAGGAACACCTAGCCAAGTCCTGGGGATTTATCCACCCTAATTTGCCTCAAGACAACAGACACCTCTTCTGCTGTAATGTGTATAGGGTCCATGAGTTGCCTCACTTCTATGGTCCTGTGTCCGTTCTCTGAGTAAATACAGATGCAAGGAATGCAGTTAAGCTATCATAATATCTCTTGAAAACCAAATTTCCCGGTACCTGTTATCTTTACCTCTTATTCTGACAGGCACATTCAAACTTTGCACTCTCAAAATTTCACTTTTGAAGGCCTCCCACTTACCATGTACACCTTTACCGGAAAACAGCCTGTCCCAATCCTCAATTGCCGGATCTTTTCTGATGCCGTCAAAACTTGCCTTTCTCCAATTTAGGATCCCAAACCGCAGACCAGATCTATCTTTTTGCATATTGACTTTGAAATTAATGTTATTGTGATCATCAGGTGCAAAGTGTTTCCCTACACAAACTTCTGTCACTTGCCCTGTCTCATTCCCCAACAGCAGATCAAGTATCACACACTCTCTCGTTGGGACTTCTACGTCCTGATTAAGGAAACTTTCCTGACCACATTTGACAAACTCTATCCCATCTACTCCTTTTACAGTATGGGAGTCCCAATCAATATGTGGAAAGGTAAGATCACCTACTATGACAACCTTATGTTTCTTGCAACAGTCTACGATCTCTCTACAACTTTGGTCCTCTAAATCCTGTGGACTATTGGGTGGTCTGTAATTAATGTGGTCATATCTTTCTTATCTCTCAGTTCCACCCACAGCGCCTCACTAATCGAGTTCTCCCGTCTATCCTGACAGAGCACTGCCGTGACATTTTCCCTGGTTAGTAATGCCACCCCTCCTCCTTTAATCCCTCCTGCTCTGGCACATCTGTAGCAACAGATCCCCGGAATACTGAGCTGCCGGTCCTGCCCCTCCTGCAACCAAGTCTCACTAATATCATAATTCCAGGTGTTGATCCATGCCCTAAACTCACCTGCCTTTCCTATGATAGTCCCTGCATTGAAATATTCGCAGCTCAGGACATTAGCTGCACCATCAACCTTTTGATTTTTTGACTTTGTCTGAGGTTGTAATAACATCGGCCTCCTCAGCCTCTCCACTATCTGTTCTGCCGTTCTGGTTCTCAACCCCCTGCAACTCTAGTTTAATCCCGCCCCCCCCCCCCCCAACCCCGGCCTGTGCAGCACAAGCAAACCTTCCCGCTAGGATATTAGTCCCCTTCCAGTTCAGGTGCAAACCATCTCTTCTGTACATGTTCCACATACCCTGGAAGAGAGCACAATGATCCCAAAATCTGAAGCCCTCCTTCCTACACCAGCTCCTTAGCCACATATTAAACTGTATAATCTTCATAGCTCTGGCCTCACTAGCACGTGATACAGGTAGTAACCCTGAGATCACAACTCTGGAGGTCCTCGCTTTAACATTGGACCTAACTCCCTGAACTCCCTATGCAGAATCTTGTCACCGTGTCATCGGTCCCTACACAGACTACGACCTCCAGCTGCTCACCCTCCCACTTAACAATGCAAAGGGCTCGATCCGAGATATAGCAGACTCTGGCACCCAGGAGGCAACATACCATCTGGGAATCTCATTCATACCCACAGGGCCTCCTGTTTCACTAACCAACAAGTCCCATATCACCACAGTGTGCCTCTTCTCCCCCCTCCCCTTTCTGAGTCACAGAGACAGACAGTGTCAGAGACCCGACCACTGTGACTTTCCTCTGTTAGGTCACCCCCCCCCTCACCCCCACCAACTGTATCCACAGTGATACCCCCAGTGTTGGGGGGGGGGTTGGGGTACTCTGCACTGGCTCCTTAACCCCTTTCCCCTTCCTGACTGTCACACAGTTTCCTGGGTCCTGCACCTTGCGTGTAACTATCTCCCTATATGTCCTGTCTCTCACCCCCTCAGCCTCCGGAATGATCCGGCGTTAACCTAGTTCCAACTCCAACTCCTTAATGAGAAACTTCATCTTGATCTGAAATTTGTTCATCTTTAAGCCTGCTAATACCTTCAACAGACAACAGAAATGATTGGTGCCCACTTTTAAAGAGTGATTTCACGGAGATCTTGCCACTTTAAATCTGAATCCTTGTTAAGTTCTTAAAGTCAGGCAATTTACTAGCCACAAACTTCTCCAAATGACCACTCCTTCATTGTACCCCTCCCTGTGGTGGCCAAGCAACCTGATGTTAATGGTCCTCAGACGTGAACTACAGCCACGCGGTCAGCAAGGATTATTGAGGGTGGAGAGTTTGTACCCCACAAAACAGCGGAGAAGGGCATTAGAACTTTGTATGTGTGTGGGGTTGTATTATGGCATCATTGAGAAGAAATTATGTTATAGCAGCACCATCTGCTGGCTGGTTTGTGTAGCACACGTTTAACCCTTGACTATTTTTAAACCTGCATTTCCCCATCATTAATAATTCTATCCGTCTATGTTTCCTTACTACAGAGGTGAAGGCCATTTGGCCCATTGTCTGTGATAACTCTAGGAGCATTCTAGACTCACCTCTTCATGCTTGTCTTCTTATTCTCTCTCAGTTGCCCATCAATTTTGCAACCACCCCCACCCCACCACCTTCTCTCCCAGAAGAAGTTGGCACCAGTGACCATTGTTACCACGGGTGGCATTCTCCAGATGGCCTACATAACCGTTCCTTTCACTTATGTCGTCTTTTTCTTTTAACTGTGGTTCAGGTACTGGTGGAGCCTGTGATCTTCAGTTTGATGGTGTGTTTTCAGTCTTACTGAGAGATCTGGTGCTCTGCTGTCTCCAAGAAGGTTCCAGGAGCGAGCGGCCCCAAGGCCAAGAAACTTAGAGGACATGGTTGACTCCATTTCTCACCGATTTTGCCAATTAAAGCGTCGATGAAGATTGATAACTTCGAGGCGAGTATTGAAGGCCAGTGAGTGTTCAGCACTATCCACCAGCTTGCCACTGGTGGAGGAGGGCATCTGTATATGACGGTCTCTCTCCCTCCCTCTCACTCACTCACTCCCCCCAAGGGAAGGCCCCTACGTTTGAATGGTCTCTCTCTCTCTCTCTCTCCCTCAATGGTGTCGGAAGATGGTACCGGTTCTGGGTCTGTTGATTGTGAATTGGACCGTAGCTCCTGGTCGTTCCTTTTTCTGCGGCTGTTTTAGGTGATTCTGAACAGGGGTGGCCTGCAGATAATGAACACTGAGCTGCACTGAATATGGACCCTTTCAATTTTGTGCTTTTATTTTCTGCGTTTTCACTCCTTCTTTCTTGTTGCTGTTTGAGCAATTTGCTTTTGTTCTGGGCTGGGGTGGGGTTAATATTTTTCTTTGAAGGGGTTCCATGGTTTACTTTGTTTCGTGGTTGTCTGTGGGGAGACGAATCTCAGGGTTGTACACTGCACACATAGATAATAAATGCACTTTGAATCCCTGACCTAGGACACAGCTGGAGATCGTTGCATATTCACTGGCACAGGAAGATTGCCAGAGGACTGGAGGGTGGAAAATATGATTCCTTTGTTCAAGGAAGGTGATAGGGGTAACGCTGAGAATTATAGATCAGTGAGTCTTATGTCAGTGGTGGGCAAACTATTGGAGAGGATTCTTAGAGACAGGATTTACGAGCATTTGGAGAAGCATGGTCTGATTCAGGATAGACAACATGGCTTTGGGAGTGGCAGGTCGTGTTTCATGAGTCTGATTGAATTACTTGAGGAAGTGACAAACATTTTGATGAAGGTAGGGCGGTGGATGTGGTGTATGTGGAGTTCAGTAAGGCATTTGACAAGGTTCCCCATGATAGGCTCATTCAGAAAGTGTCACTTCTGGCTGGCTCATTATAGGAAGAACATGGAAACTTTAGAGAGGGTGCAGAGGATATTTTCCAGGATTCTGCTTCGACTGGACAGCATCTCTTATGAGGATAGGTTGAGCTTTTGGAGAGGAAGATGAGAGGTGACTTGATAGATGTGTTCAAGATGATAAGAGGCATAGATAGACTGGACAGCCCAAGACATTTTCCCAGAGCAGAAATGGCTCATGCAAGGGGGCAGACTTTAAGGTTTTGGGAGGAAAGTACAGGGGGCATTTCAGAGGAAGGATTTTTAACACGGGGAGTGGTAGGAGTGTGCCAAGACTTGTCAGGGATGGTGATAGAGAAAAATACATTTGGGACATTTAAAAGGCTATCAGATAGACACATTCATGAAAGAAAAATGGAGGACTATGTGGGACGGAAGGGTTAGATTGATCTGGGAGTAGGTTAATGGGTTGTGGGCTGGATGGCCAGTACTCTGCCGTACTGTTCTCCACTGTATAAAACTTCTCATTTGGTCAATTCAATATTTCTGCAGAGTGGCATACAATTGCCACTTTCTACAATAAAACCTTGTCGAAACATGTTGAAAACAACTTTATTTTATGTATTTCATGGAGCTGAAGCATTTAGTAACTTTTATTTGATTTTACAATTGCCTGAGTACGCATTCACCATTAAGCATCACCAACCCCCTTCTGCCTGGCATCCAAGTTCACTGATTACTCACCGATTGAAACTAAATGGAGTACGAGACCTTCTGACATTCAGAGCGGAATGTTTATTTGAGGGGAATATTGGTACAGGGAACTCCTGCATCAAAATCCTGTCTGCCGAGCAGTCGCGTGTTCCCTCTCTGCCTTGTGCTAGCAAGCTCCTGAGATGTGCTGTCCACATTGTTCCCAATATCATGGATGTCTTTGAAGTTAACATGACACATAAATTTGTCCTTGACTCATGAAACTGCTAGTACAATTGGCTTTAAGCCAGCAGTATGTTAACTAACCCAGTTAATGTAAATTTGCCCATTTTTAGACCAAGTTCTTCCTTGCTGAGAGTACTGCAGCTGTTTATGTATCATGTTAACTTTAAATCTTCACTGAAATTCTCTTTATTTGTAATAAGACACAGGAAATACTCCTGATTTCTCACCTAGGAATCAGGATTATTTTCTGGTTTTCCTGTAACTATTAACCGTTTGTGCAGGAATAATTGCCCTTCTCTTTCTTAGTCTTCTTTAACCCTCCGTGGCACCACTCAGTCACAATCTTGGTGTCTCAGGAGTTTCTTACACTGTTGTGCCTTCTCACCCGCCTAACCACGTTTAACTACCGGAGTAAGAAGCCAGTGGTCATGAGCCAGTCCTCGTTAGGGGTTTGGAAGTAGAGAGGGCCTGTCCTTGCCGTTACCGTTTCAGAGGATCCATCCTGGAAATAGCATGCAAGTGAAGGAAAACCACTGCCTCTACTTCGAAGTTTGCGTAGATTTGGCATGTCATCTAAACCTTGACAAAGTTCTATTGGAGAGTATCCTGACTGGTTGCATCCCGGCTTGGTATGGAAAAACCAATCGCCAGGAATAGAAACCTCCACAAAAAGTGGTGGATGCAGCCTAACCATCAGAGGCGAAGGCCTCCCCATCATTGCACACATTTGCAAGGAGCACTGCCACAGGAAAACAGCATCCATCGTGATCTCTTCTCACTACTACCATCGGGCAGGAGCCTTAGGTCCCACACCACCAGGTTCAGGAATGGTGATTACCCTACAAACATCAGGCTCCCGTACGAGTGTGGATAACTTCATTCACCTCATCACTGAACTGGCTCCACGACCTCTAGGTTCACTTTCACATGCTCTGCAACTCATGAATTCTGTTTCATTGATCCACTTTCTTATTACTTGCGTAATTTGTCTTCCTCTGCGTGTTGGTTGTCAGTCTTTGCCATGTATAGTTTTTCATTACTTTGTTAGGGCATTTTTGGGGTTGGCACATATAGCAAATAACTTCAGCCACCAATATTCAGATCTGAAAATAGACTGTAGGTTAAATGATCTGAAAATAGGTTAAATTTAAAATGCAGCTCTGAAAAATGGGTTCCTAAGAGCCGTGAATCACAGATAATTGAAAGACCGGATAATTCTGATTTAAATTCTTTTGGGTGTCTGTGGTGTGGGTGTGAAGTGGGAGGTGGGAAGTTTGTGTGTGGTTCAAAGGAAGCATTGTGGATGTATTGTAAATATGGAATTGTCCCGAATTGTCCTTTGATCTTTAGCAGATAAAATGCCATGTGGCATTGGGTCAGGCAGGCTGCTTCTACTGAAAGGGTGTCAATATGATGCCTGCTGTGCCTCATGTTTTGAATAAAGAGACATCTACCAGCTACTTCTCTCCAGTGACTTTGTTCACGTAACAACTTCAATTGTATTTCTGTACTTTCCTTAAATGTCTGCAAGAAAATGAATTGCAAGGTAGTATTTGGTGACACATACATATGCTGCTAATAAAATTATTCTGAACCAGGGTATGATGATCCCACCAGCACTACCTTTCCAGAGTACATACTGCCAGGACGTGTGCTGGCAATGCCAGAACCCAAGTGCGGAGGAAAGACAGACTCCAATGTAGAGACAGCAAGCAGAGTTTATTCCAACAGAACATTGGAAGCTCCGCTGAGTGACACAGCGAACTGCAACATTTTCAAAACTAGGACCCCCCAATTAGCACTAGTCGGTGTCTGCTTAAGTAATACAAGTAACATGGAATCCCTGACCCTATCAAATAAACTTACCAAGCCTAAACAGAAAGAATCAGGAGACTGTGAGACGCTTAAGAAAAAACACAAGGATTTCTAAATGATTAATAGCTCTCGTTAAACAACAATTACCAATCCAGGTGCTCTATAAACCCCGGAGCCCAACGCTCTCTGGCGCCCCACACAGGCCTGAAGAGTATGTTACAACAGACGAGCTGGTCACCGTTGACAAAGGCAGCAGAGGTTTTCACTGCAGGTTGAGGTTGGGCTGCTCAGTTGAATCTCCAGCACTCTGACAACACACAGTTGGAAAATAAATAAAGAAAGGTGAAGCCTGCATGATTCTCTGCTTGAGTGTGGCACCGGCAGAGTTGTGAGGTCAAGGTCACGTGGTGATCAGAGGTCAGGGGTGGGAAGATAGTGACTTTAGTAGATCCTGAAGCCCAGGCTTGACAGAAGTTAACGGTGCACTCAGTCGCCAATTTATTTGGTACCTCTTGTACGTAAGCAAGTAGTCAGAGTGTGGGTTATGACCTTCAGCTACTGTAGCCCACCAGCTTCAAGGTTTGACTCGTGCATTTCGGGGTGCTTGCTGCACACCACTGTAGTAATGTGTGGTTATTTGAGTTACTGTTGCCTTCCTGTCAGCTTGAACCAGTCTGGCCATTCTCCTCTGACCTCTTCCATCAGCAAGGCATTTTCACCCACAGGCCTGTCACTCACCTGATGCTTTTTTGTTTGTTTTTCACACTGTTCTCTGTGAACTCTAGAGATTATTGTGCATGAAAATCTGAGGAAATCAGCAGTTTCTGAGAGACTCAAACCACCCCATCTGGCACCAACAATCATTCCACTGTCAAAGTCACTCAGATCATATTTCTTCCCCTCTCTGATGTTTGGTCTGAACCTCTTGACCGTGTCTGCATGCATTGAGCTGCTGCCACGTGATTGGCTGATGAGATATTTGCATTGATAAGCAGTTGTTCGGG
This sequence comes from Hemitrygon akajei, assembly GCF_048418815.1. Lineage (NCBI taxonomy): Eukaryota > Metazoa > Chordata > Chondrichthyes > Myliobatiformes > Dasyatidae > Hemitrygon > Hemitrygon akajei. Next base: position 82,855,118 of record NC_133139.1, read on the forward strand.
TGTACCTAATAAATTGGCCAGAGTGTATATGTTGAGGAGGTAGGTGTGGATTCTGATAAAGCATTCAGGTGCAGGTTAAACAGCCAGGTTGATTTGTATATGTTGAGGAGGTAGGTGTGGATTCTGATAAACAGCCAGGTTGATTTGCTTCACAATCGAGCATGGGTCATCTTTTTTTGATCAATGCTTGCTGTTTCATTATCATAAAAAATCGTGATTGAAACTGTATTTTTATTGCAATGCCTTGGTACAGGAAGTACTCGGTCTTGGGATGTTGGGCTTCAATTTTATAATGAAATTTTATATTTTGTAACCGGGCTCTTTATTTTGGGGATAGAAGGTCAGGGGTCAGAATTGGGAGGGATTAGTGGGGTTAGGGGATTTTCAGAAAATGAGAGATCAGATTTTCAGGGTCAAATGGTGGGACCTCAGGATTAGGGGCAAGAACCTCTGGTAAGATATATATGTTTTCACCGTAGGGATTCTTCAGATGTTGGTCGTCTAGACTACAGGCAGGCATGCTGTTGACCAACTAATGGAATCTAAACACCAGAGATTCTGCAGATGCTGAAAATCCAGAGCAAAACACACACAAAATGCTGGAGGAACTCAGCAGGTCAGGCAGTGTCTATGGAGAGGAATAAACAGTTGGCGTTTCAGGCCGAGACCCTTTGTCTCAGTCAGAATAAGAAGATGGGGAGGGGAAAGAGTACACGCTGGCAGGTGATGGGCAAGGCAGGTGAGGGGGAGGTTGGGTGGGTGGGGGGGGGAGGGAGAATGAAGTGAGGTGATAGATGGAAGAGGTAGCAGGCTGAAGAAGAAGGAATCTGACAGGAGACAGTGGACCACGGGAAAAAGGGAAGGATGAGGCGATGTTGTGGGGGTTCAGTAAGGCAAGAGTCAAGATGAGAAGTTGACAGGTCACCTAGGACGAACACGACCCCTGAAGCCAAACTCTCCTTTGTACGTCCTTTTCTGTTCAAGCATGGAACCCAAGCTCACTAGGCATACCAAAGTAATGAAAGCTCGTTGACACTTTGAATTTTTGGACAGTTCTTTTACTAATTCGAGAATGTTACTGGCCTTTACTGCAAATATGTTATTGGTTATTAACAGCTGAAATACTATGTAATATGATTTAAATATGCAAGTGAAGGGATTCAGAAGGGCACAACGTTTCTATTGGATCAATAACTATAAAATGGGCAATCTTGAACTGTAATTTTGAGCTGCACAGTGATAAGGGCATAACACAGGAATCGAGGCTTGGTGCAGAATACCTTCTTCTATACAAGTCGGGCAATGAAATTTCTGCCCATCACCCTGGGGTTTCAGACGCCAAATAACATGAGCCCTTCACACCCCAGATGCCAGCTCCTGCTGGACAGCTGCTTACATGCCCAGCTCGGTAAAACGTTTGTGGATTGAAGCTCCACTTCAGGAGCTTCTGGCCAAACCAGCGCAGCGGCCCGACACCATGCTAAAGCCAAGGGTGAAATTGTATGAGAGGTTAGACTCAGAACATGTGAAGAGCCCTCTGTGATAGTCTGGCTAATATTGACCACTAAGACAGGTTACCTAGTTATTATGAATATGTAATTCATGGAAATTGGCACAAGTCAACTCTAATTATAGCAAGAAGAATGATAGAGATAGAAGCAGAGGTGCAGGAATAGTCAAATACATCTTGGCCACTTTTCAAAATTGACACCTTTTGTTATCTTGGGATATCCTCATCCTGTGAAAAGTTCTGTAATAGCTTCCTGTTTACAGTGTTAATTGTGAAGCAGAAGGCCTGGCCCACTGTGCATGGCTTTTCCAACTCTCACTCATATTGTCGAGTTCCTGGTGAACAAGTGTTGCAGACTGGCGGAGACACTCAGCGATTCAGGAACAGCTTCTTCCCCTTAGTCATCTGATTTCTGAATGAACATTGAACCCATGAACACTACCTCACTACTTTTTTATTTCATTGTTTTTTTGCACTACTTGTTCAATCTAACTATTTCATATACTTACTGGATTCACAGGTTCCTTTTCTCTATCATTATTTAGCATTGTACAGCTGCTGAAAAGTTAACAAATTTCACAACATATGCCGGAGATATTAAACCTGATTCTGATTCAGATTACTCGTAACTAACGTCAAGTACACAAATAAACAACTTTCCAGTCTGACAGATAAATTCATTGTTATGAAGGATTGTCAGATCATCAAATAAACCAGTTAATTCAGTCTGAATTCCCCCTACACACAGTTTAGTGGAATAGTAAAATAGTAAAGTGGTTACTAAATTACAGAACAAGCAGCCAGGATTCCAGATGATTGATCCAGACATTTAAATCTCACCGAGGCATCTGGGGAAACTGCAATTCAAGTAATTTAAGATTAAAATCTCAGCTTGGTAAAGCTAAATGTGAAGCAAGGGTATTGTTCAAAATCCACCTGGATCACTAATGACCTACAGGTCGCTACCAGGCCCGAATCCCATTGCATTTCCACTTGTTCAGCTGAGGTGCATTAGTGGGCAGCAGACGTGGGGGAGACGACATATGAAATGGAAAATAGGGTTCCTCTTATTATTGCAAATACACTCAGTGGCCACATTATTACGTACTTCCTGTGCCTAATAAAGTGTATGTTCATGGTCTTCTGCTGCTGTAGCCCATCCACTTTAAGGTTCGACTTTAGAGTATTTAGAGATGCTTTCCTGCTCACCACCGTTGTAACGTGTGATTGTTTTTTGAGCTACTGTGGCCTTCCTGTCAGCTTGAACCAATCTGGCCATTCTCTTCTGACCTCTCTCATCAACAAGGCACTTTCACCCGCAATCCTGCGGATCTCTGGAAGTTTTTGTTCATTACATGATCCTTGGTAAAACCTAGAGACCACTCTGTGTGAAAACTTTCCCACATTTAATATTTAAGTAATGTTTGCATAATCTTGCATATATATTGGTTGACTTAACATTCTTTTAAATTTAAATAATTCATCATTTTGACATGTCACCAAAAACGTTGGCAACCTTCTACAGATGTGTGGTGGAAGGTGAGCCCACTGGCTGCTTTAGGCCTGGTATGGAAACACCAATGCCTTTCAGCAGAAAATCCTACAAAAGGCAGTGGATTTGGCCCAGTACATCACGGATAAAACCCTCCCAACCATTGAGCACATCGACATGAAATATTGCTATAGAAAAGCAGTATCCATCATCAATACATCCTCACCACCCAGGCCACGCTCTTTTCTCACTGCTGCCATCAGGTAAAAGGTACAGGAGCCTCAGGACTTGCACCACCAGGTTCAAGAACAGTTACTACCCCTCAACCATCAGGCTCTTGTACAAAAGAGGATAACTCCACTCATTTAAGGACATTTTATCTTGTTATTTCATGTTCATTATCTATTGCTATTTATTTATATTTGCATTTACACGTTTTGTTGTCTATTGATCCTGTTTACAGTTACTGTTCTGTAGATTTGCTAAGTATGCCTGCAGGAAAAGGATCTCAGGGTTGTATGTGGTGACATATATGTACTCTGACAATAAAGTTTCACTTTGATTTTGCTCATGGGTTATATGTATAAATATGTGAATGCATACGTCGTCAGACTACCACATGGTACTTGTGCGCCTCACTTAAAGTAAACACAAAGTTAGACCTGCATTCCCAGACTCCTGTGTCTTCCTTTGAATTAGTTTAATGTTTTGAAGTTACAAAACATAACAAAAATCTCAGATGATCAGCTGTTTCTGAGGTACTCAAATCACCCCATCTGGCACCAACACAGTCAAAATCACTTAGATCACATTTCTTTCCAATTCAGTTCACCAGCAAATTGAACAACAATTGAACCTCATGACTGCATCGGCGTGCTTTTATGCACTGAGGTCCTGCCACATGATTGGCTGATTAGATACTTGCATTAACAAGCAGGTTTGCTGGTGTATCTGATAAAGGAGCCATTGAGCATACACTAACCAGACATGAGCTGAAAGAATTTCCTCCACATCCCAAAGACACGCAGAATTGGTTTCTATAAAATTAATCTTAGTAAGGTTAATGACAAAAAGGAAATTAAAGACAAGGTGATGGATACGTGTATGAGAGAGTTGGGTGTCGGGCAGAAAAGAGGAAGGCAATGAGAGAAAAGGGATTTCTCTCCTGAGAGATGGCATGGATCCTAAATAGGCCAAATAGCATCCTAGAACATAGAACAGTACAGCACAATATGGCCCACAATGTTGAGCTGACCTTTTTTATGTAGTCCACGATCAATCTAGCCCCTTGCAATAGTTCTTCATCTTTGGGATGTATCATTCCTGCGCCTTTTAAATTGCTCACAGAAATTCCAGCCATTGCTATTCTGCCATCATTCCTGCTAGTGTCCCCTTCCAATCAACTTCAGCCAACTCCCCTCGCATGCCACTGTAATTCCCTTTACTCCACTGTAATACTGATACATCCAGTTTTAGCTTCTCCTTCTCAAACTGCAGGGAGAATTCTATCATATTATGAACACTGCCCCCTAAAGGTTCTTTTAATTTGCCATATCATCTGCCTGTACTTCCTCACAGTTTCATTACAAACTGTGTCTACTTGTATGCCATCTACCCCATCCTCAGTCCTATCACTTTGGTTCCCATCCCCCTGCTATATTAAATTAAATCCCTCCCAACAGTTCTAGCAAACTCACCTTCAAGGCATAACCCGTTCCTTTTATACAGGCCATACCTTCCTCAGAAGAGATCCCAATGATTAAGAAATCTGAAACCCTGCTCCCTGCACCGATTCTTCAGCCACACATTCATCTGCCAAATCATCCAATTCTTACTCTCACTGGCGCGTGGCACAGGCAGAAATCCAAAGGTTACTACCCTGGAGGTCCTGCTTTCTACCAAACTCCTTGTATTCTCTCTTCAGGACCGCCTCCCTTTTCCTACCTATATTGTTGGTACCAATATGTACCACAACTTCCGGTGTTCTCCTCCCCTCTCTAGAATGCTGTACCTAATCCGAGACATCCCTGACCCTGCCATCTGGTGTCTCTTTCATGTTCAGTGAATCTGCTGTCTGCTCTTCTAACTATGGAATCCCCTATCACTACTGCCCTCCTCTTCTCCCCCCTTTTAATAGAGACAGACTCAGTGCCAGAGGTCAGATTGGTCATCCCCATATCCAACAGTATCCAAATGTGTCTACCCCTTGAGGCGGGCAGTCATGGGGGTACTGCACTGCACTGCTGCCTTTTCCCTTCCCCTGTTCTGACAGTCACCCAAGCACCTGCCTCCTGCAACGTATGGGTGACTAACTTACTGTAGTTCCTCTATCACCACCTCATCTTCCCACATGAGACAAAGTCCATTCATCCGCAGTTCCAGTTCTCTAACATGATCTCAGGAGCTTCAGCTCAGTACGTTTCATGCTGATGTAGTTATCAGGGAGACTGAAACTCTCTCAAAGTTCCCACGTCTCACACAAAGAAGATACAGATAACTCTGGACCCATTCTCACCGCACTAGCTATGTACTAACAAAAAAAATACCCTTGGCCTTTGCTTGCACAAGCCTATTTTCGCCTAAGCCTGTTGAACCAAAGCCTGATCACTCTAACATTGTCCATTCTTACAGTGTCTACTCCCTTACACCTAATTTCCCTTTAGTGGTCCCGCCAAGTACCTCATAGATTGTTATGATTGCATCCTGCCAAAAAGTCCTGAAAGTTCTTTTTAAAGCTCACACTGCATCACCAATGACTAACCTCTAGCGTTGATTGTAGCCTGCCTCACTTGTCAACCACGGTTCCTTTACCCTACCATCTTTTCCTGTCTTAGTAGGACAAACTTATCCAGAACCATGTGCAGGAGGTTGCTAAATAATCTCCAGATTTCCGTTGTACAATTCCCTGAGAACATCTGTTCCCAATTTAAACTCCCAGATTCTTGCATAATATAATCATAATTAGCCCTTCCTCAATTAAATATTGTGCTGCAGAACCCCCCCCCCCCCCCAATAGCCACTGGGACATTGAGGAGCAGATATGGTATCAGATTAAGGAAATGGGTAAAAGTAATAGGGTTGTAGTCTTGGGGGATTTTGACTTCTCTAATATAAACTGGGACCTTCTTAGTGTAAGGGCTTTAAATGGCAGAATTTGTTGTGTATCCAGGAAGGTTTCTTAAATCAATATTGGGGTAGTCTGACAAGGGGGGGGTGTCCGTACTGGACCTGGTGTTGGGTTATGATCCAAGGTGACTGGCCTTGCAGTGGGCAAGCAGTAAGGGAACAGTGACCACAACTTCCTACCTAATGTTGTACCCCTAGTTAAGAAGGGTACAGTGAAGAATCCTGCGAGCTATAGACTGGTGAGTCTCACATCAATTGTTGGAATATTGCTGGAGAAAATTCCTGGGATGGGACATATGAGAATTTGGACCCCCAGCCTGATTAGGGAGAGCCAGCATGGCTTTGTGCAGGACCATGATTGATGGAGTTGTGGACAGCGTAGGAGACGGGCAAAGAATACAGTGTGATATGGATCAGTTGCAGCTATGGGCAGAGAAATAGCAATGGAGTTTAACCCAGACAAATGTGAGGTGTTGCACCTTGGTAGGACAAATGCCAGGAGACAGTACACTGTTACGGGCAAGATCCTTAACAGTGTTGCTGAGCAGAGAGAGCGCCTGGGATCCAAGTTCATACCCCCTTGAAACTGGCTACACAGGTCGATAAGCTGATCAAGAAGGCTTAATGAAAGCTTGTTTTTATTAGTCAAGGCATTGAGTTCAAAGGTCAAGAGATTATCTTGCAACTTTATACAACTTTGATTAGGCCACATCTGGTTGACCCACTATAGAAAAGATGTTGGAGTCTTTGGAGAGGGTGCAGAAGGGGTTTACCAGGATGCTGCCTGGTTTAGAGGGAAGGTGCTATCATGAGAGGCTGGATACACTTGGGCTGTTTTCTCTGGAGCACCTGAGGCTGAGGGGAGATCTGATAGAGGTTTTTAAGATTATGAGAGGCACAGATAAGAGTGTACCTGTTTCCCAGGGTTGATATATCTAATACTCGAGGGCATGCTTTGAAGGTGTGAGGAGGTAGGTTCAAAGGGGATATGAGGGGTAAGTTTTTTCACTCAGAGATGGGTGGATGCCTGGAATGCACTGCCTGTTACGGTGGTGGAGGCAAATATATTAAAGGCTTTTAAGAGACATTTATACAGGCACATGAATGTGAGGAAGATGGAGGGGTATGGACATTGTGTAGGTAGGAGGGAGTAGTGTTTGGGTGTTTTTGATTTGCTTTTTAGCCAGTTCAGCACAACATTGAGGGCCGAATGGCCTGCTACTGTTCTCTACTGTTCTATCTTCTGTGCTCTGAATTCCTTCCCACATTGTCTACTCCTATCCTTGTCTATGGTTATGCTGAAGGTAAGGGAGCTGTGGTCACTGTGACTGAAATATTTGCCAGTTGAGAGGTAAATCTCTACATTTACTCTAAAGGACTTCAGCCCTTTTCCTGTCTATGGTATTGATACTAATGTCTACTGTGATTTCTGACAGTTCATCTTCCCCACAAGAATGTTGCTGACTCATTCTGAGACATCCTTGACCCTGGCATCTGGGAAGCCACATAACATCCGGCAGACTCATTCTCACCTACAGAACCTCCTTTCAGTTCCTCTAACCAATAAATCCCCTACATTTTTGCACTTCTCTTCTCCTCCTTCCCCTTCTGAGCCACAGAGACCTGACCGCTGCAGCTTTCCCTGAGCTGTTCACCCCTCCAACAGTATCTAAAGTGGTGTATTTAAGGAAATGGCACCGGGACACCCTACTCTGATTCCATTTCCCACTACTGATGGTCTCCCAGCTGCAACCTACATGTGCCTGCCTCTGTCTAGCAACCCTTCAATCTTCCAAATGACCTGTAGGTCATCCAGATCCAGTTCACAAATCTGGTCTGTAAGGAGCTGAAGCCAGTTGCTACAACACCTTCTCACAGACGTGGTCATCAGGGACAACAGAGGTCTCCCCGACTGCCCTCGTTCTGCAGGAGGACCACACCACTGCCCTGACTGTGGTGTTGACTGACAACTCCTGGTGAGGTTTCAGATATAAAAAGAGCAAGATCTTAGATGGTCAACGTTTAAGTATAGAAGTATTATTTTTCCTGAATCAATGGATAATACAGGTAACATCATGGCTGCACCACAGCCTGATATGGAAACACTAATGCCTTTGAACGGAAAGTCCTCCAAAAGGTAGTTGATTTGACCCAGTACGTCGCAGATAAAGTCCTTCCAACCACTGAGCACATCTGCATGAAATGCTGCTGTAGAAAGGCAGCATCCATTATCTGGAGATCTTCACCACCCGGCCCTTTTCTCACCGCTGCCATCAGGTAAAAGGTACAAGAGCCTCACACAACCAGGTTACTACCTTTTAACCATCAGGCTTATGAACAAAACACTTAGTTGCCCCATCATTGAAATGTTCCTACAACCAGTGATCTCACTTTAAGGACTTTATCTCATTATCTCATGTTCTCATTATTTACTGCTATTTATTTATATTTGCATTTTGCACAGTTGGTTGTCTTCTGCAGTCTGGTTGATCTTTCATAGATCCTGTTATAATTACTGTTCTGTAGATTGGTTGAGTATGCCCACAGGAAAAAGAATACATGTGGTGACATGTATGTACTTTAATAATAAAGTTTACTTTGAACATCTTAATTTATCTCGGAAAATGATTCAATCCTCTCAGTAGAGTGGAACACAGAGAAAATAGGAAGATGAGTTCTGTGCTGTGCTGTGAATATTGAGAACTGGCCTCCAAATGCAGGAGATTAACTTGTTTTATTAAGCCAAGTGATTTTTATCTTAGTTGCTCACCTATATGTTGACCTGTAGTCAGATCGTATTCAACCTTAGCTCTCAGCTGACAGAGAGAGTTGATACCAGGAGTGAAAGCTAGTCAAGGATCAAGGATCAACTTTATTCACTATATACTGTACATTTAGATGGATTAGGAGTTTGCTGTGTGTTGGAGCAATATGCAACAAACTTATTCAATAAATATAAAGAATAACAATTATATAAATATAAAGTTAGATGTATGGATAAGGAATAAAATGTTATAAAACATAAATATCAACATGTATTTACAATGTAAACATTATAACAAGAGGCTTAAAGGGTTTACAGTGACTGAGGTTATAGTTAGAGGATGGTGGGGTGGGAACCATTAGAATGGTTGATTAGAATAATTGACGGGGGAAGAAACTTTCAGGGTGGTGCATTTTTTTTTGTTTTAATAGCCCTATGGTGCTTTCCAGAAGGGAGCTTTTGGAAGAAGAATATGCTGGGTGGGTAGAGTCCACAATTAATTTTTCCTGCCTGCTTCTTTGTTCTGGCCAAGTTAGAATTAAGGAAGTAAAGGCACCCTAATAACAAAGGAGGAGGAAGCAGTGGTGTGGCGCCAAAGTGAATTGTTACTTTATAATAATGAAGCTGCTCCAGTCCTGGTTCCAGACAGCTCCTGAGAGCCCTGGTCTCACTCAAGCAGGGGCTTTTTGCCACTCAGTGGCAATTGGCATGCAGGTTATGTGCACTGATAATCTCAGTGAGGGTTCGGATCACTGGTAGAGGTGCCTGCTGGTACCGAGACTGAAATATTAGAGGTGGCCAGTAGAGAAGCAGGTGACTGCTTTGCCAGCAAGCTGCAGTGAGAAGGGAACCCGTATGTAGAGCCATGTTATGGCCGGAAGGTAAGGTAGTTACATCGGTAACTGGTCATTGATAAGTGATCAGATAAGCCCAATCTTGTGACATGGTCACCATTGGTGGGAATTATTTTCACCACCAGATGGAGCCTGGGCTCTGTCCCACAGCAATCCACAATATGTATTTAACATGATAACTTTTCCTGAAGTTTTCACTGAGGTCTTATCATATAATATTTGGAACTGTCTAGGCTGCAGGTCGAAGAATTGTAAGTTGGTTTAAAGGAGCCATCGTTTATCCAGGAGAGCTGTAGCAACATGGCTCCAGAGACTCGAGTTTGACGAGGACACTATCTCAGACCATCTTGCTCTCTGCTTCAACTTGTTTTGTTCGTTATTACCTATCTATCTATTTATTTTTGTGCTCTTTTAAGTTGCATGTATGTTAATTTAAGTTCATGTTAATTGGGACTGAAACACCTGGGCAGTAGGCAGTGCTGTTGGAAGAAGGTCTCTGCACTCAAGTGATCCCTCTCCCTCTCCCCCTCTCTCTGTCTCTCTCTCTCTTGATGGAGGGTGAGAGCCTATCAGTCCTAGAGTCGGGGGACTTGGAGAAGCGATGCGGAAGATTGTAACATCGGAACAGCGAGCTGCTGGTCTCCCACTCTCGTTTGTTGCAGGAGCGATCTCACTAGTGAGAGAGAGCCTGTCTGACATACCGAAGTGTTGAGTTAGGGACTGTAGTCTTCTGATGGAATCTAGATCATGGTCCCTGGGCTTTGCTATTGCAGGCATGATGGGTGGTGGGGGGGGGGAGGGTTGATACTTTTGCTGCTTCTTGCACATGGGAGGGGAAGGTGGGCTTTGCGGTTTCATGTTTCTGTCATTCATTGTTTTTTATGTTTCATGGATTTCTCTGTGAAGAGTAAGAATTTCAGGTTGTATACTGGATACAGCAATTCTTTGATATTAAATTGAACCATTGAACTTGTGCTTGCCATGTTTGTGTTGCTGCTGCAACAAGCTATTTTTTCATGGCATCTTTAATCTCTGTGTGCATATCTATGATAATACACTTGAACTTCACAGTAAACCTGAACTTGTTCTCCCTTGTTGTATGTGTGAAGTTTGCATGTTCTTGCTGTGACAAAATGACTTACCCTGGATGTTCCTGTTTTCCCCCATGTCCCAAAGACATGGTCACTGGTTTATTAGTTAACTTCTATAACTTGCCTTTAGTGTAGATGGGAAAATCAAGGGGAGGGGGTGGTTTAATGCACTTATAAGAGAGAACTGGTTACTTGGAAGTAAGTGGGGAATGGGATTGATAGGATTTCTCAGGGGTTCTGCAGAGACTAAATGACATAATTGTCATATTCTGTGTTATAACAAAATATGACAGAGGACAGAGAGAGAGAGGTAGAAAAGTGAAGAAATTTTGGGAGGAAATTTCAGAGCTTAGTCAGCAAACAATCTGCAGGAGGAACTCAAAGTCTCTCTGGCAGGTTGTTTATGGTTCTGGATTCCAGCATCTGCACTCCCCGGTGTCTCCTGAATTTAGGACATCATTGCTGAAGGTATGGCTGCCTATGGGCGAAGGACTAGACTGAGGAATGAGCAAGAAGATTGGGGAAGCACAAAAGATCCTGGAAGACAGCAGGCCTGGAGGAAATTACAAGGACAAGGATGGGTGAAGAAATTTAGAAGCAAAGGTTGGGGATTTTAAATACATAGAAAACAGGAGCAGAAGTTGACCATTTGTCCCTGCCACCCTGTTCCATATTGAGCATGACAATGGGTGACTGTCTATTTCATTACCTTCTTCCCACCTCAATATCACAGAAACCACTGATCTCCTGGGATTTTCACACAAAACAGTCTCTAGAGTTCACAGAGAATGGTGTGACAAACAAATTAAAATCCACTGAGTGGCAGTTCTGTCAGCAAAACCACCTTGCTAAATGTTCAAAGGTTCATTTTTATTATATATGCAGAATACAACTCTGAGATTCATTTTCTCCAGATATCCATGAAATACAGAAAACCATGGAAGTTGTTGAAAGAAAAAACATCAACCCCCCCCCCACATGAAAAAGAAACAGAAACAGAACTTGCAAACCCCAAACCCTCCAACCCCTTCCTCACACACAAAGCCACCTGGACATGACAGCCTAAATATCAAACTATAAACCCCAAGCCCCCCCCACGCAAAAACCAAACAGTGACAGTAACAGCAAATCCCCAACCGCTTTCACCCACAAAAATCTAGCAGAGTGCTCACATGGAAAAACTGTCATGGTCCGGTCCTTATTCCAGGTTTTCCGGGTTTCCCCAGTTTCTGTTGAGGCAGCTGATTCTTGTTCGGGCTGGCTTCATAATTAGCTTCAGCATTCAGCCTCTGGCTGCTGGATTGTTCCTGTCTAAACCCCCTGTCTGTATCTCTTCCCTTCACCTTCCTGCCTGGAGCCTTGCCTCACCTCGCCTTGCCTCTGCCCGGAGCCTTGCCTCGCCTTGCCCTGCCTCGGCCTGGAGCCTTGCCTTGCCTCGCCTCGCCTTGCCCTGCCTCGGCCTGGAGCCTTGCCTTGCCTTGCCTCGCCTTGCCCTGCCTCGGCCTGGAGCCTTGCCTTGCCTTGCCTCGCCTTGCCCTGCCTGTGTCTGGACCCTCGCCCTGTTTGGAACTGTCTCTTTGTGTCCACACCTCCACTAGGTAAGTCCGGCTGTTTTGCCGCTACCTAGCGTTGGGAACTGCCCCTCCGTGTCCATGCCTTTGCTAGGTAGGTCTGGCCGTTTTGCTGCTACTTAGCATTGGGAACTGTCTCGTCGTGTTCAGTGTTCTGTGTAATGAGTCCCAGCCCTACGTCCTGTACCCAAGAAGGGGTCCCGGCTCAGTGTTTCATGTTCCTGTCTGTCCCTCGGCTCTGTGTTCTGCATTCCTGTTCTTCCTCGATCAAGGCTCTGCGTTCCTGTCACTTCCTCGACCAAGTCAAGGCTTCAGGGTCTCATTCAGTCCCAGTCACGTCCAAGGTCCTTGTCCTTTCCAGACCACGGCTTTGTGTTCTCATCTTGTCATGTGCCTCACCCAGCCCAGGAGTACCTTGCCCAGTCCGGTGCTGGGATTCCCTCGTCCTGTGCTGGGGTTCCGTTGTCCTGCCCATGAGTCTCACATCCAGTCCTGTTGCCTAGATAGATAGATAGATACTTTATTCATCCCCATGGGGAAATTCAACTTTTTTTCCAATGTCCCATACACTTGTTGTAGCAAAACTAATTACATACAATACTTAACTCAGTAAAAAATATGATATGCATCTAAATCACTATCTCAAAAAGCATTAATAATAGCCTCTCCTCGTCCTGTAGCCACGTCTTGTCCTCGCCTGGTTCTGGAGTCCGAGCCCGAGTCAAGACCCAGGTTCTGGGTCCTTGTCCAGTCTCTGGCCCGGAGTTCAAGCCCAGGCTCCTAGTTCCCAGTTCCATGTCCTGGTTCTGCTATCCTCATCAAGTCCTAGCCCAGGCCCGGAATCCTTGTCTCATCTGGGGTGTTTGTCATGTCCAGCGTTCTTTCTTCCTCCCTTCCCTTGCTTCCTTCTCACGCCTCGTCCTGTTCCTAGTACTTCTGTGTCTGTGTCTTGCTTTTGGGTCCACTCCCAATGCCCTCCTTTATGACAAAAACACCATCCAGAACATCAGACCTGAAATCCCCAATCCCTCCCTCACACAAAAGAGTAACATTTCCCCACCCGCCTATCGGCAACAAGAAAGAAAACACAGAAAACGGAAGGAGACCAAGGTAAACGACGGTCCACACCAATAATCACATATCTCAGAACTTCAAAAACATCCTCCGTCAGCATCGAGGAGAGCGACTGCTCAAACTCATTTCGTCCGCGGGAAGCGACCGCAAGCCTCTCTTAATGAGAGAGGTCAGCGGAGAATGGTCAGACTGGCTCAAGCTGAGAGGAAGGCAACAGCAACTCAAATAACCATGTGTTGCAACAGTAATGTACAGAAGAGCATCTCTGAATGCACAACACATCGGACCTTGAAGCAGATGTGTTCAAGCAGCAAAAGGCCATGAAAGTATAGGAGGTACCAAATAATGTGACCACTGAGAGTAGTCGTCCACATATAGTTGAAGTCAGAAGTTTACATGCACCTAGGTTGAAGTCATTAAAACTCATTGTTTAACCACTCCACAGATTTCATATTAGCGAACTATAGTTTTGGCAAGACGTTGAGGACATCTACTTTGTGCATGGCACAGGTAATTTTTCCAACAATTGTTTGCGGACAGATTATTTCACTTTTAATCGACTATATCACAATTCCAGTGGGTCAGAAGTTTACAAACAAAATCAAAGGAAATCAGCCAAGACCTCAGGAAAAAAAAACTTGTGGACCTCCACAAGTCTGGTTCATCCTTGGGAGCAATTTCCAAACGCCTGAAGGTACCATGTTCATCTGTACAAACAATAGTACGCAGTATAAACACCATGGGACCACACAGCTGGCATACCGCTCAGGAAGGAGACGCATTCTGTTGCCTAGAGATGAACGTACTTTGGAGCAAAAAATAGAAATCAATCCCAGAACAACAGCAAAGGACCTTGTGGGTGAAGATGCTGGAGGAAACAGGTAGACTAGTATCTATATCCACAGTAAAATGAGTCTGATATCGACATAACCTGAAAGGCTGCTCAGTATGGAAGAAGCCACTGCTCCAAAACCACCATTAAAAAGCCAGACTACAGTTTGCAAGTGCACATGGGGACAAAGATCTAATTTTTTGGAGAAATATCCTCTGGTTTAATGAAACAAAAATTGAACTGTTTGGACATAATGACTGTCGTTATGTTTGGAGGGAAAAGGGTGAGGCTTGCAAGCCGAAGAACACCATCCCAACCGTGAAGCATGGGGGTGGCAGCATCATGTTATGGGGGTGCTTTGCTGCAGGAGGGACTGGTGCACTTCACAAAATAGATGGCATCATGAGGAAGGGAAATTATGTGGATATATTGAAGCAACATCTCAAGACATCAGCCAGGAAGTTAAAGCTCGGTCGCAAAATGGGTCTTTCAAATGGACAATGACCCAAAGCATACCTCCAAAGTTGTGGCAAAATTGCTTCAGGCAATGAAGTCAAGGTATTGGACTGACCATCACAAAGCCCTGACCTCAATCTGATAGAAAATTTGTGCGCAGAACTAAAAAAGCAGGTGTGAGCAAGGAGGCCTACAAACCTGACTCAGTTACATCAGTTCTGTCTGAAGGAATGGAGCAAAATTCCAGCAACTTATTGTGAGAAGCTTGTGGAGGGCTACCCAAAACGTTTGACCCAAGGTTAATAAATTTAAGGGCAATGCTACCAAATACTGACAAAGTGTGTGTAAACTTCTAACCCACTGGGAAAGTGATGAAAGAAATAAAAGCTGAAATAAATCATTCTCTCTACTATTATTCTGACATTTCACATTCTTAAAATAGTGATCCTAACTGACCTAAGACAGGGAATGTTTTCTAGGATTAAATGTCAGGAATTTTGAAAAACTGAGTTTAAATGTATTTAGGTAAGGTGTATGTAAACTTCTGACTTCAACTGTATATTGGGGGGGGTGGGCTGCTGGAGGGCTCTTTCTGTGTATGGAAGACAGCAGGAATGGAGGAAGTTACAAGGCGAGGATGGGTGAATGTGCGTGAGGGAATTTAGAACAAATGTGGGAGATTTTAAATACATAGTAAATAGTGATTAAATTTGGGGAGTACCAGATAGGGTGGCCTCTGAATGTTGTCATCCACTTATCTATTAAAGAGGGGTGGGGAGGGCTCTTTTTGTGAATGCTGAACATTGACTGGCATTGTAATTTAGCTAGGGAGAAGAACAAATCATAAAACAATACTACGATGATACTATTTTTTGGGAATTACTGTAGGAAGAACGGAGAAAATAGCGAGTATTAAATGTTATCATTGCAGTGCACTAACAGGACAGCAGGAAAACATGCTTAGTTATTAGCAGAGAAGAGTTCAAATTAATTATTGATAAATAGTCTAACCCAGGTCAAGAGGAAACCACAGCTGAGCCCAATCTTATTTGGAATTGCTATTTGCAGGCAAGCACATTCCAACTTACATCACTGTTTAGAGAACAGGCTCAGAATTATAGCTGATTATTTCCATCTGGGGCACCAGCCTTTCAGATTACAATTTCTTCCATGTAAGGTCATTTTCCATATTACAGAATAGTGGGGGCTGTGTGTGGCATTGTGTTAAAAGCAAAAGCAGGATTTATGGTATTGTACTCAATAGGAATAATATCTTGGTGTCCTTCTGGTATCGCAACGATTCTTGTGAATATCAGTAATGTGATTCCTGCTTACTTCCCACTTCTAAACATTAATAATTTGCTGCAGATCATGTGGGATGATGTTTGGTTGAAGATATTAAGGGAAAATCCTGCCTGACAAACATGTTGAAATTCTTTGAGGAGATTACAAGTAGGATAGATAAAGGGGATGTAGTGGATGTTGTATATTTGGACTTTCAGAAAGCCATTGACAAGGTGCCACACATGAGGCTGCTTACCAAGTTAACAGCCCATGGTATTACAGGAAAGTTACTGGCATGGTTAGAACATTGGCTGATTGGTAGGAGGCAGTGTGAGAATAATAGGACCCTTGTCTGGTTGGCTGCCCGTGACTAGTGGTGTTCTGCAGGGGTTGGTGTTGGGACCACTTCTTTTTATGCTGTATATCAATGATTTAGATGATGAAATAGATGGATTTGTTGCCAAGTTTGCAGATGATATGAAGATTGGTGGAGAGGCAGGTAGTGTTGAGGAAACAGGTAGGATGCAGAAGGACTTAGACCGATTAGGAGAATGGACAAGAGAGTGGCAAATGAAATACAATGTTGGAAAATGCATGGTCATGCACTTTGGCAGTAGAAATAAATGTGCAGACTATTTTCTAAATGGGGAGAAAATCCAAAAATTTGAGATGCAGAGTGACTTGGCAGTCCTCGTGCAGAACACTCTAAAGTTTAACTTGCAAGTAGAGTTGGTGGTTAGGAAGGCAAATGCAATGTTAGCATTCATTTCAAGAGGTCTAGAATACAAGAGCAGAGATGTTATGCTGAGGCTTTATAAGACACTGGTGAGGCCTCACCTTGAGTATTGTGAACAGTTTTGGGATCCTTATTTAAGAAAAGATGGCATTGGAGAGGATTCAGAGGAGGTTCACAAAGATGATTCTGGGAATGAAAGGGTTACCTTATGAGGACTGTTTGATGGTTTTTGGCCTGAACCTACTGGAATGTAGAACAATGAGGGGGAAGTCTCATTGAAACCTTCTGAATGTTGAAAGGCCTAGAGCAGATGTGGAAAGGATGTTTCCCATGGTGGAGAAGTCTAGCACAAGAGGACTCAGCCTCAGGATAGAGGCATGTCTATTTAAAACAGATGTGAAGAAATTTCTTGAGCCAGAAAGTGGTGACTTTGTGGAATTTGTTACCACAGGCAGCTGTGGAGGCCAGGTTGTTGGGGGTATTTAAAGCAGAGCTCACTATATTCTTGATTTGACACGGTAGCAAAGGCTACGGGGAGAAGGCCGGGGAGTGGGGCTGAGAAGGGGGAAAAGGGATTAGCCATGATTAAATGTCGGAGGAAACTTGATGAGCTAAATGGCCTAATTCTGCTTCTGTGTCTTATGGTCTTGTGTTCTGGTGGAAGAGAGTGGAGAGAGAGAAGGGTAGGGAATAGATTTATGGGGATTGTGAAGAGAATTCAATTCCCTAATTACTGATTTAGAGTTAATGGGCAATAAGGCTCCATCTGGATTGGCTTTTCTTATATTAACAGAAGCTTTTGATTATCCAGTGGCAATTTTATTGGTTTGTGAGTTCCCAGAGGAGAAAAGAAGCTGGATCTTTTAAGTTTGAAAACCTGCAACTCCCAAGCATAGAAAGTTTTGTTCCCTTCAGGCGCTTACCCCTGCAAAAGCCTAAATGCTACACCTGCCCATACACCTCCTTCCTCAACTCCAGTCAGGGCCCCCAACAGTCTTACCAGGTGAGGCAACACTTCACCTGCCAATCTGCTGGGGTCGCCTCTTGTGTCCGGTGCTCCCGATATGACCTCCTCCACATTGGTGAGACAGGTTGCCGTAAATTGGGGGGCTGCTTAGTCAAGCACCTTCACTCCATCTGCCACAAGATGGACTTCCCGGTGGCCAAACATTTCGGTACCAATTCCCATTCCCAGTCCAACGTGTTGGTCCATGACTTCCTCTTGTGCAAAGATGAAGCCACCATAGGGTGGAGCAGCAAAACCTTATATTCCATCTGGATACCCTCCAATGAACATTGATTTCTCCTTTTGGTTTTCCCCCACCCTTCCTCTATTCCCCACTCTGACCACCTTCTCACCTGCCTATTACTTTCCTCCTGGGTCCTCTCCTCCCTCCCTTTCTCCCATTGTCCACTCTCCTAACCTATCAGATTCCTTCTTCTCCAGCCATAAGACATGAGAGCTCGATTAGGCCATTCAGCCCATCGAGTCTGCTTTGCCATTCCATCATGGCTGATCCTGGATCCCACTCAACCTAATACACCTGCTGTCTCATCATATCCTTTGATGCCCTGACCGATCAGGAAATGATCAACTTCTGCTTTAAAAATACCCATGGACCTGGCCTCCACTGCAGTCTGTGGGAGAGCATTCCACAAATTCACCACCCTCTGGCTGAAAAAAAACTCTCCTTACCTCTGTTCTAAAGGGTCACCCCCTCAATTTTGAGGCTGTGCCCTCTAGTCTGGATGCCCCCACCATGGGAAACATCCTCTCCCCATCCACCCTATATAGTCCTTTCAACATTCGGCAGGTTTCAATGAGATTCCCCCACATTCTTCTAAATTCCAGTGAATACAGGCCCAAAGCTGCCAAATGCTCCTCATAAGTTAACCCCTTCATTCCTGGAATCATCCTTGTGAACCTCATCTGGACTCTCTCCAAAGACAACACATCCTTCTGAGATGTGGGGCCCAAAAACTGTTGACAATACTCCAGGTGTGGCCTGATGAGTGTATTATAAAGGCTCAGCTTTTATATTCTATTCCCTTTGACTAAAATAGATGCCAACATTGCATTTGCCTTCTTTACCACAGACTCGACTTGTAAATTAACCTTCTGGCTCGAGGACTCCTAAGTCCCTCTGTATCTCTGATGTTTGAATTTTCTCCCCATTTAGATAATAGTCTGCACTTTTGTTACGTTTACCAAAATGCATGATCATACATTTCCCAACCCTGTATTCCATCTGCCACCTTTTTGCCCGTTCTTCCAATTTGTCTAAGTCCTGCTGCAAACATGTTGCTTTCTCAGCACTACCTACCCCTCCCCCTATCTTCGTACCATCTGCAAACTTTGCCACAAAGCCATTATCACAAAGTCAGCACTATCTAAATCATTGACGAACAATGTGAAAAGTAGCAGTCCCAATATTGACCCCTGAGGAGCTTCTGCAGGGATATTAAGAGCAAAAGGACAGTAAGGGATAAAATTGGTCCTTTTGAAGATCAGAGCGGTCGGCTATGTATGGAACCAAAAGAAATGAGGGAGATCTTAAATGTTTTTTTTTGGCATCTGTATTTGCTAAGGAAACTGGCATGGGGTCTATGGAAATAAGGCAAACAGGTAGTGAGGTGCTGGAACCTATACAGATTGAAGAGGAGGAGGTGCTTGCTGTCTTGAGGCAAATCAGAGTAGATAAATCCCCAGGACCTGACAGGGTATTCCCTCGGACCTTGAAGGAGACTGGTGTAGAAATTGCAGGGGCCCAGGCAGATATATCGGTATCTACGGGTGAGGTGCCAGAGGATTGGAGGATAGCTCATGTTATTCCGTTGTTTAAAAAAGGCTCTAAAAGTAATCCAGGAAATTATAGGCTGGTAAATTTGACGTCAGTAGTAGGTAAATTATTGGAAGGAGTACTAAGAGATAAAATCTCCAAGTATTTGGATAGACAGGGATTTATTAGGGAGAGTCAACATGGCTTTGTGTGTGGTAGGTCATGTTTAACTAATCTATTAGAGTTTTTCGAGGAGGTAACCAGGAAAGTGGATGAAGGGAAGGCTGTGGACATCTACATGGACTTCAGTAAGGCCTTTGTCAAGGTCCTGCATGGGAGGTTAGTTAGGAAGATTCAGTCGCTAGGTATACATGGTGAGGTAGTAAATTGGATTAGACATTGGCTCAATGGGAGAAGCCAGAGAGTGGTAGTGGAGGATTGCTTCTCTGAGTGGAGGCCTGTGACTAGTGGTGTGCCGCAGGGATCAGTGCTGGGTCCATTGTTATTTGTCATCTATATCAGTGATCTGGATGATAATGTGGTAAACTGGATCAGCAAATTTGCTGATGATACAAAGATTGGAGGTGTAGTGGACAGTGAGGAAGGTTTTCAAAGCTTGCAGAGGGATTTGGGTCAGCTGGGAAAATGGGCTGAAAAACGGCAGATGGAGTTTAATGCAGACAAGTGTGAGGTATTGCACTTTGGATGGACAAACCAGTGTAGAACATACAAGGTAAATGGTAGGGCACTGAGGAATGCAGTAGAACAGGGGGATCTGGGAATACAGATACATAATTCCCCAAACGTGGCGTCACAGGTAGATAGGGTCATAAAGAGAGCTTTTGGTACATTGGCCTTTATAAATCAAAGTATTGAGTACAAGAGTTGGAATGTTATGATGAGGTTGTATGAGTCATTGGTGAGGCCGAATTTGGAGTATTGTGTGTAGTTTTGGTCACCTAATTACAGGAAGGATATTAATAAGGTTGAAAGATTGCAGAGAAGGTTTACCAGGATGTTTAAAGAGCAAACACGAGGAAATCTGCAGATGCTGGAAATTCAAACAACAACACACACAAAATGCTGGTGGAATACAGCAGGCCAGGCAGCATCTATAGGGAGAAGCGCTGTCGACGTTTCAGACCAAGACCCTTCGTCAGGACTAACTGAAAGGAAAGATAGTAAGAGATTTGAAAGTAGTGGGGGGAGGGGGAAATGCGAAATGATAGGAGAAGACCGGAGGGGGTGGGATGAAGCTAAGAGCTGGAAAGGTGATTGGCGAAAGTGATACAGAGCTGGAGAAGGGAAAGGATCATGGGACGGGAGGCCTCAGGAGAAAGAAAGGAGTGGGGGGGAGCACCAGAGGGAGATGGAGAACAGGCAAACAACTAAATATGTCAGGGATGGGGTAAGAAGGGGAGGAGGGGCATTAACGGAAGTTCGAGAAATCAATGTTCATACCATCAGGTTGGAGGCTGCCCAGCCAGTATATAAGGTGTTGTTCCTCCAACCTGAGTTTGGATTCATTTTGACAATAGAGGAGGCCATGGACAGACATATCAGAATGGGAATGGGACGTGGAATTAAAATGTGTGGCCACTGGGAGATCCTGCTTTTTCTAGCGGACCGAGCGTAGGTGTTCAGCGAAACAGTCTCCCAGTCTGCGTTGGGTCTCACCAATATATAAAAGGCCACACCGGGAGCACCGGACGCAGTATACCACACCAGCCGACTCACAGGTGAAGTGTCGCCTCACCTGGAAGGACTGTCTGGGGCCCTGAATGGTGGTGAGGGAGGAAGTGTAAGGGCAGGTGTAGCACTTGTTCCGTTTACAAGGATAAGTGCCAGGAGGGAGATCGGTGGGAAGGGATGGGGGGGGATGAGTGGACAAGGGAGTCGCGTAGGGAGCGATCCCTGCAAAAAGCAGAAAGAGGGGGAGGGAAAAATGTGTTTGGTAGTGGGGTCCCATTGGAGGTGGCGGAAGTTACGAAGAATTACCGTATACGTTGGACCTGGAGGCTGGTGGGGTGGTAGGTAAGGACAAGGGGAACCCTATCCCGAGTGGGGTGGCGGGTGGATGGAGTGAGGGCAGATGTGCGGGAAATGGGAGAGATGAGTTTGAGAGCAGAGTTGATGGTGGACAAAGGGAATCCCCTTTGTTTAAAAAAGGAAGACCTCTCCTTCGTCCTGGAATGAAAAGCCTCATCCTGAGAGCAGATGCAGTGGAGACGGAAGAATTGTGAGAAGGGGATAGCCTTTTTGCAAGAGACAGGGTGGGAAGAGGAATAGTCCAGGTAGCTGTGAGAGTCTGTAGGCTTATAGTAGATATCAGTAGATAGGCCGTCTCCAGAGATGGAGACAGAAAGATCAAGAAAGGGGAGTGAGGTGTCGGAAATGGACCAGGTAAATTTGAAGGCAGGGTGAAAGTTGGAGGCAAAGTTAATGAAGTCGACGAGCTCAGCATGCGTGCAGGAGGCAGCGCCAATGCAGATGTTGATGTATCGAAGGAAAAGAGGGGGATGGATACCGGTATAGACTTGGAACATGGACTGTTCCACAAAGCCAACAAAAAGGCAGGCATAACTGGGACCCATACGGGTGCCCATGGCTACACCCTTGGTTTGGAGGAAGTGGGAGGAGCCAAAGGAGAAATTATTGAGAGTAAGAACTAATTCCGCTAGTCAGAGGAGAGCGGTGGTAGAGGGGAATTGGTTAGGTCTGGAATCCAAAAAAAAGCGAAGAGCTTTGAGACCATCTCGGTGGGGGATGGAGGTATAGAGGGACTGGACGTCCATAGTGAAAATAAGATGGTGGGGGCCAGGGAACTTAAAATCATTGAAAAAATTCAAAGCATGAGAAGTGTCACGAACATTGGTGGGAAGAGATTGAACAAGGGAGGATAAGACAGTGTCAAGATATGCAGAAATGAGTTCAGTGGGGCAGGAGCAAGCTGAGACAATAGGTCTACCTGGACAGGCAGGTTTGTGGATCTTGGGTAGGAGGTAGAAACAGGAAGTGCGGGGTGTGGGAACTATGAGGTTGGTGGCAGTGGATGGGAGATCCCCAGAGCTGATAAGGTTGGTGATGGTATAGGAGACAATGGCCTGGTGCTCCTTAGTGGGGTCATGATCAAGGGGTAAATAAGAGGAGGTATCAGAGAGTTGTTGCTGTGCCTCGGCCAGGTAGAGGTCAGTACGCCAGACAACAACAGCTCCCCCCTTATCAGCAGGTTTTATAGTGAGGTTGGGATTGGTGTGGAGGGAGCGGAGAGCAGAGCATTCTGAAGGAGTGAGGTTGGAATTGGAACAGGGTGTGGTGAAGTCAAGACGGTTGATGTCCCGTTGGCAATTAGCAATAAAGAGATCCAGAGCAGGCAGAAGACCAGAGCGGGGTGTCCATGAAGAGGAGGAGGGTTGAAGATGGGAGAAGGGGTCATCGGTGGGTGTAGGAGAGTCCTTGTCAAAGAAGTAAGCTCGGAGACGGAGCTGGAGGAAGAAGAGTTCAGCGTCATGGCGTACGCGGAACTCACTGAGGTGTGGGCGTAGGGGGACAAAGCTGAGGCCCTTACTGAGGACAGAGCGCTCTGCCTCAGAGAGTTGAAGGTCGGAGGGAATGGTAAAGACCTGGCACGGATGAGAGATGGGATCAGAGGGGAGAGGGAGGCTGGTAGTGTCGGTGGAGAGGGAAGGGTTGGGGTGAGAGGAAGATGGAGCCTCCGAGTGCCCAGGAGCTGACGATGGGATCTGAGGGAGAGGGGATGGCAGAGTGGTGGTGGGGGAAGGGGAGACAGGAGTCACAATCGCAGCATGTGAAGACCCGGCCTGGAGTTCAAGGCTGGAGTCGCAGTCGGTGGTTGCGCATTTTGCGGGAAATGGGAGAGATGCGTTTGAGAGCAGAGTTGATGGTGGACAAAGGGAAGCCCCTTTGTTTAAAAAAGGAAGACACCTGCCCTCACCCCATCCACCCGCCACCCCACTCGGGATAGGGTTCCCCTTGTCCTTACCTACTACCCCACCAGCCTCCAGGTCCAACGTATAATTCTTCGTAACTTCCGCCACCTCCAACGGGATCCCACTACCAAACACATTTTTCCCTCCCCCCCTTCTGCTTTTTGCAGGGATCGCTCCCTACGCAACTCCATTGTCCACTCAACCCCCCATCCCTTCCCACCGATCTCCCTCCTGGCACATCCTTGTAAACAGAACAAGTGCTATACCTGCCCTTACACTTCCTCCCTCACCACCATTCAGGGCCCCAGACAGTCCTTCCAGGTGAGGCGACACTTCACCTGTGAGTCGGCTGGTGTGGTATACTGCGTCTGGTGCTCCTGGTGTGGCCTTTTATATATTGGTGAGACCCGACGCAGACTGGGAGACTGTTTCGCTGAACACCTACGCTCGGTCCGCTAGAAAAAGCAGGATCTCCCAGTGGCCACACATTTTAATTCCACGTCCCATTCCCATTCTGATATGTCTGTCCATGGCCTCCTCTATTGTCAAAATGAATCCAAACTCAGGTTGGAGGAACAACACCTTATATACCGGCTGGGTAGCCTCCAACCTGATGGCATGAACATTGACTTCTCTAACTTCCGTTAATGCCCCTCCTCCCCTTCTTACCCCATCCCTGACATATTTAGTTGTTTGCCTGTTCTCCATCTCCCTCTGGTGCTCTCCCCCACTCCTTTCTTTCTCCTGAGGCCTCCCGCCCCATGATCTTTCCCCTTCTCCAGCTCTGTATCACTTTCGCCAATCACCTTTCCAGCTCTTAGCTTCATCCCACCCCCTCCGGTCTTCTCCTATCATTTCGCATTTCCCCCTCCCCCCACTACTTTCAAATCTCTTTCTATCTTTCTTTTCGGTTAGTCCTGATGAAGGGTCTCGGCCCGAAACGTCGACAGCACTTCTCCCTATAGATGCTGCCTGGCCTGCTGTGTTCCACCAGCATTTTGTATGTGTTGTTACAAGGATGTTGCCAGAATTTGAGAAACTGAGTTACAGAGAAAGGTTGAATAGGTTAGGACTTCATTCCCTGGAGCGTAGAAGAATGAGAGGAGATTTGATAGAGGTATATAAAATTATGATGGGTATAGATAGAGTGAAGGCAAGCAGGCTTTTTCCACTGAGGCTAGGGGAGAAAAAAACCAGAGGACATGGGTTAAGGGTGAAGGGGGAAAAGTTTAAAGGGAACATTGGGGGGGGGGGGATTCTTCACACAGAGAGTGCTGGGAGTGTGGAATGAGCTGCCAGATGAAGTGGTAAATGCGGGCTCACTTTTAACATTTAAGAAAAACTTGGACAGGTATATGGATGAGAGGTTTATGGAGGGATATGGGCCAGGTGCAGGTCAGTGGGACTAGGCAGAAAAATGGTTTGGCACAGAAGGGCCAAAAGGCCTGTTTCTGTGCTGTAATGTTATATTATATAGTTCTATGGTTTATTTGAAAAGTCATCCTGGATCCATGTCTTATCTTTCACTGTGTGTCCTGAACGAATTCATCCACATGATGGCATCCACTGTTCGCCAGAGTTTACTGAGAAGCATTCATAAAGCCAAGTACTATGGTCTCATGTTCGGCTCAACTCCTGATCAGACACACCGTGAGCAGATGTCAGAAGTAGTGAATTATGTGGAAGTTGACTTTGAGAGGAAAACAGTTCATGTTAGAGAGTCCTTCCTTGGTTTTATCCAGATAAGCCAGAAGGATGCTGAGAGCTTGGTTAAAGACATCTTGAAACAGCTGGAGAAGGATGAAATGGAGCTACAAGATTGTCGGTCACAGTGCTATGACAATGCTGCTGTGATGGCTGGACACAGAAGTGGTGTTCATCAAAGAGTAAGTGAGAAAAGCAAATTGCGACAATCACTCACTCAACTTGGTGAGTGTACATGCAGCCAAGCAGGATACAATGATGGTCGTGTTTTTTGGAACCATTGAAGCTCTCCGCATGTTTTTCTGTCGTTCAACACAGCGCTGGGAAGAACTCAAAAATGCTGTGCCTGTGGTTGTTAAGTCGGAGTCCGAAACCAGGTGGAATGCAAGGACAGAAGCAGTGAAGCCCGTCAACAAGTGCCTTGAGGAGATACTTCATGTTCTCCAGGACATGATAGACAATGAAAACGAGACCAGTGAAACAAGAAGTGATGCAAGGCAGCTGCACAATCACATGTTGAGTTACGATTTTCTGATTTTGCTAGGATTTTGGAACAAAGTACTCATTCGTATTGACTGTATTTAAAAGGGGCTGCAGGATCCTAGCATGAACTTCCACGATGCTGCCCTGGATTTGAAAGCCCTTTGAAATTAACAGCTAAGGAGGAAATGGAAAGGGTCATGAAGGGAACACTCGACCGTCTTCACAGAGAAATGGACGAAAGGTTCGGTCATTTGCACGACACTGACACCAAGTTTGGGTTCCTTCTCGATGTCGAGGGACTGTGTTATGGTGCCGACAGTAACCACCTAAAGAAGAAGTGCGAAAATTTGGGCGAATTGTACAGCTCTGATGTTGATCGACAGCAGCTATATGGAGAAATTTTGGATTGCAGAATGTTGCTATCAAGGCGGGTCAACATGAAAATATCAAGACCTGAAGAGCTTCTTGAATTTATTGTTCAGTATGGAGATGAGAGCGTCTTCCCCAATCTTCGCATTGCTATTCAGATAATGCTAACCATCGCAATTTTCATCGCCAGCTATGAGAGATTATTCGGCAAGTTAAAACTAATACTTTTGTATTTGAGAGCCTCCATGGGTCAAGGCAGACTCTGTGATCTTGCTTTGCTGAGTGTAGAAAGAGAAGAAACTGGAAAAACTGACTTTGATCACATCATTGACCAATTTGCATCAGTGAAAGCAAGGAAGGTGCAGTTATAATTTTCACGTAGTGCCATAATTTGTTAATTAAAAGATTAACTAGCTTGACTTGTATTTTTGAGCTGATGTTATGGTAAAGTTATCTAAAAGATGGGTGTCAGATGTTTGGACGGGGTGCAATTTCAATGCTTGCCATAGGCGCCATTTTCCATAGATACGCCCCTGAGTGCTGCTTCCTTGTGCTTTCAGTGACTTGGAGCACAGCTGCTTCGCCACTTAGCACAGGTTTTCATGTGCCAAGTGGTGTTGTCATTGCAATTCTGCCAAAGAATACTTGGTGATTGTATATCCAAAGAGTCATCCACCACAACTTTGTGGTAAAGACCACAAGACTGTAAGATATAGGTGCAAAATTAGGCTATTTGGTCCATCGAGTCTGCTCCACTATTTCATCATGGCTGATCCAATTCCCTCTCAGCCCCAATCTCTTGCCTTCCCCACATAATCCCTTCATGCCCTGACCAGTCAGGAATCAATCAACTTCTGCCCTAACTGTTCATAAAGACTCGGCCTCCACATCTGCCTGTGGCAAAGAATTCCACAGAATCATCACTCTCTGGCCAAAGGAAGTCCTCTTCATCTCCGTTTTAAATGGACATCCCTAGATTCTGACACTGTCTTCTGGTCTTAGATGCTCCCATCATAGGAAACATTTTCTCCAAATCTACCCTATCAAGGTGTGTCAACATTTGAAAAGTTTCAAGGAGATCACCCCTTATTCTTCAAAAATCTAGTGAATACAGGCCCAGATTTTTGAGAAACTCCTCTGAACCCTCTCCAATGTCAGCACATCTTTTCTTAGATAAGGGGACCCAAAACTGCTCACAAAACTCCAAATGATGCCTCACCAGCACCTTACAAAGCCCTAACATCCTTGCTTTTATGTTCTAGTCTTCTTCAAATAAATGCTATCATTGCATTTGCCTTCCTCACCACCAGCTCAACCTGCAAATTAACCTTCAGTGACTCCTGCAGGAGGACTTCCAAGTCTCTTTGCACTTACAGTTTCTGATGCCTGGGTTTTAGAACACTTGAAATGATGCGTCAAAAAATATTCTAATATTCAAAATTGATCTTATAGTTAAGATACACTCTCAGTGTAAATGCTTCTTCTGGTAACTGGGCTGAACTATACATGGTTATTCTGAGCTTTATTACAAGTAGGGAACATGCATCCTGTCCAATTTTTTTGTTCTTTTAAATATGATTTAATTTACTGTGAAGGGAAGTTAAAACGATTCTTTGTGGAATGTGAAAGCTGTTTTCCAGCTGTTCCTATTGCTCAGAAGTTCTGGCTAAATACCAAGTTTCTCTGTACATTTTGTATAGACTACTGTTCATAGGAAGATTGCAGATATAATAAGTCAAACAGAAACAGTATAATTTTTATAATTCAGCTGCTCACATGAAATTTGCTTATTCATCCACCATATGATCCATTCACAATCTGGAAAATTTCTGTGTGGACTTTCCCTATTAGAGGCATGGTGGTGTAGTGAGTAGCACATCAGATGAACTGGTTCAATTCCTGCTGCTGCTTGTAAGGAGTTTGTATGAGTTTTCACCGGACGCTCCATTTTCCTGCCACGGTCGAAAGACGTACGATTCATAGGTTAACTGGTCATTGTAAATTGTCCCGTGATTAAATCAGGGGTTTGCCGGGTGGTCCGGCCTTGAGGGCCAGAAGGGCTTCTTTAACTCTGTGTGTCTAAATAAATAAATAAAATGATTTGTCCTACCCGGACAACAAAACACACTCATGGCCATTTTGTTATGTACAGGAGGAACCTGATAAAATGGCCACTGAGTGTATGTTGGTGGTCTATTGCTGCCGTAGCCCATCCACTTCAGGGTTCAGAGTGTTGAGCATTCAGAGATGCTGTTCGGCACACCACTGTAGTAACGCATGGTTGTTTGAGTTACTGTCACCTTTCTGTCAGTTTGAACCAGTCTGACCATTCTCCTCTGACCTCTCTCATTAAAAGTTTTTTCTCTCTCTCTCTATTATTGTGTATTATGTTGTACTGCTGCTGCAAACTAACAAATTTCACAACATATACTGGTGATATTAAACCTGATTCTGATTCCTGCGGCACTACTTTTCAATTTAGCAATATTTTCAACCTCCTCTGTAAACCACAGGCTGTGGGTTCCTCAGGGAATCCCTCTTTCTAATTGAGACAATCCTGCTGAGTGTCGTGGACCGCCTGTGTGACTGTCTGCTACTGTTCCATCTACTGACCTTTCCCCCAGTTTGTCTCATTGTACACACAATACCTGCTGTATCTACTAATGGTCTTCTGCTGCTGTAGCCCATCAACGTGCTGTGCATTCAGAGATGCACACCACTTTTGTAATGCGTTGTTATTTGACTTACTGTTGCACCAGTCTGACCTCTCTCATTAACAAGGTATTTTCATCTGCAGAACTGCTGCTGACTGGATATTTGCTTGTTTTTCGCACCATTCTCTGCAAACTTTGGAGATGGTTGTGCATGGAAGTCCCAGCAGATCAGCAGTTTCTGAGATACTCAAACCATCCCGTCTGGCACCAACAATCACTCCATGGTTAAGGTCACTTAGATCACATTTCTTCCCATTCTGATGTCTGGTCTGAACCTCTTGACCATGTCTGCATGCTTTTATGCATTGAGTTACTGCCACGTGATTGGCTGATTAGATGTGTGTGTGTGTGTGTACGAACGCCCTTGGGCATCTGAAGCCCGGCAGAAAGCCTCTTTAGGTTTTTTTTAATGAGGTCGAGTTGCTAGCTCGACACTCAACCCAGACACGGATGGAGAGCGTGCAAGGGAACCGGCTGGATTCGAACTCGGGACCTCTCGCCCCAAAGTCCAGCGCTGATGGCACTATGCCACCAGCCGGTTTGTATAAATGAGCAGGTGTACCTAATAAAGTAGACACTGAGTATAATGACTCCTATTACCTTGGCAGCTAAGTATGCTGCCCATGGGAAATGTGTAGATTTATTTCATGATTAGGCAAAGGATGAATATTCTTTTTTATTAGATAGTTACAATTACTGATTCTCATGCTGCATTGGGCTTCAATGTCTGGACTCTAAAATAAGTTGCAACATCTTCTGAGTGAGCAAGAAAGTGTTAAAGTGTGAGTCAGTTAGTGGAAATGCCTACATTCTCAGTTTTCTTGGTCTTCAACAAAAATTAACTTTTCATCCAACTCTAGATCAGCTTTATGTCATTGGGGAATTACAGCGTTACTCAATATCGGATTCACTTCTGCAATCATGTTTGCTTTTGCTGGACGATGATGAAGTTTACCAAACACGCAGCATTTTTCTTTTAAATTGCTTTGACCGATTTTAACTTTGCTCACCTCTTGAAGCTGCCGTGAACAAGTACTATTTATTCAGCTGTGTTTTAAACTCATAGGACTAAAACACAGAGAAAATTTGCAAGGATGTTGCCAGGTCTGGCGGACCTGAGTTATAAGGAAAGATTGTAAAGGTTAGGATTTAAACATGACAGAGTCTAAACATGACACAACATGCTGGAGGAATTCAGCAGGCCAGGCAGCATCTATGGAAAAGAATAAACAGTCGACGTTTTGGTCCAAGACCCTTCTTCAGGACTGAGAGGGAAAGGGGCAGATGCCTGAATTAAATGGTGGGGGGAGGGGAAGGAGGCCAGCTAGAAGGTGATAGGTGAAGCCAGATGGATGGGAAAGGTCAAGGGCTGGAGAAGAAAATCTGAAAGGAGAGGAGAGTGGGCCACAGGAGAAAGGGGAGGAGGGGAGAAGTTTGGATAAGTACATGGATGGTTGGGGTATGGAGGTCTACAGTCCCAGTGCAGGCCAATGGGAGTAGGTAGTTTAAATGATTCAGCATGGAGTAGATAGACTGTAGGACCCATTTCTGTGCTGTAGTTTTCCATGAATCAATGACTAAGAGCTTATTTGTGTGCTACATGTGTGGAAATATATTTGCATGAACTTGACTGTTTGTAAAAGCTACATGAGGTCTGTGCTAAGAGGCTTAATCTAACAATGTCCAGTGAATGCAGAGCCAACTGGAGTCTTGTCAATCTTCAAGCACCACACATTGTTGAGATTTTCAGCAAAACGATTCCTGTTTGATCTGGTCTAAATATGACTCCTGACCCCTTATTACTAATGAGAGGAACAAGTGCTGACTATGAGCTGCCAACACCATCCATATCTTGTGAAAGAAAGATCATTCTGTCATTAATCATCTGCTTGAGCACAAGTACAGTGGATGCAGGAAACAAGAAAAGATGAAAGGACAGTTTCATTTGTCACATGTACATCAAAGCATGTAGTGAAATGACTCGTCTGTGTCAAATCAAATGAGTGAGGATTGCACAACTGTTGCCTCAGTTCTGTGTCAACATAGCAAGCTCACAATTTACTCATCCTAAACCGTATGTTTTCAGAATGTGGGAGGAAACCGGAGTTCCCGGAGGAAACCTTCGTGGACGTGGGAATAACGTTCCGACTCCTTACAGACAAAGGCAGGAATTAAACCCGGATCTTACAGTATAACGTTGTGCTAATGGCTATGTTACTGTGTCTCCATAATTAAAACATTAAACAATGTCATACATTTATACAAAAATACAAACAAGCTGTGGACAACTGGTACCATCCATTAGTACTGTGCGGAACTCTAGCCTGGATTGTTGCTCACCCTTGGTGGAAGAAGTTTCCTTTGGTCATCAAGGGCAGCACGGTAGCGTAGTGGTTAGCACAACGCTTTACAGTACAGGCGACCCAGGTTCAATTCCCGCCACTGCCTGTTTGTACGTTCTCCCTGTATCTAATTGGTCATTGTAAATTGTCCCGTGATTAGGCTAGGATTAAACCAGGAGGATTGCTGGGCAGCACGGCTCGAAGGGCTGGAAAGGCCTATTCCAGGCTGTATCTCAATAAATAAACTCCAAACGACCCTGGTCAGAGTTCACCATGTTGCCATGACTAGGATCAATGGCTGGCGAGCCAACTGGAGTCTTGGTGACAGAGCGACAGTGGTGGGAAGTCAAAACACTTAAACCTCCAGGGCAAGGAATAAATAGTCTGAGTAACCTAATCACCAGTCCTCTGCATCGCAAAGGGTCTGTGGCAGCTGGTCCAGGATTGGAAGCACCTTCGCCCTTACAGTAACCCAGTCTTTGATCACCACCGGGTCCCCACTACTGTTGCTGTAACCTGTCATTGGAATGTGCTTTTTTCCTCTCTGAACATGGCTGTTTGACGGTCTTCATTTTTAATGGGTTCTTTGGTGTTTCTTTGTTTCATGGCTGCCCGTTAGGAGGCGGATCTCAAGGTTGATAATAAATGTACTTCGGTGAAATTTGAAGAAAGCAGGAGGCCAAGAGAGAGTTGGTTCACAACCAGAAGGAAGAGAATTGAGAGGAAAAGAGACCATGCCACGGGCACTGGAAGGAAAAGCCTGCAAAGCTTCCAAGGAATAGACTCTGTTAAATATTGCTTCCTAGTACTGAATGCAACAGACTTGATAAATCTGTTGCAAATACATTCAGTGGACACTTTATGAAGCATCTCCTGTACCTGAAAAGTGGCCACAGAGTGTACCAAAGGCATGAGGAAATCTGCAGGTGCTGGAAATCCAAAGCAACACCCGCAAAAAGCTGGAGGAACTCAGCAGGTCAGGCAGCTTCTATGGAAAAGAGTGAGCAGTCAATGTTTCAGGCCGAGACCCTTCATCAGGACTGGAAAAGAAGGGGAGAAGTCAGAGTGAGAATGTGGTGGTGGGGGGGGGGGGGGAGAGGAGGGGATGGGGGATGGAATCCTATACACCTTCACCCCCCCCCCCCCCACTAGGAGGGCCTTAAAGCTCTCCACTTCTTTCTGGACAACAGACCCAACCATGTCCCCTCCATCACCACTCTCCTCCATCTGGTCCTCACTCTCAACAATTTCTCTTTCAGGTCCTCCCACTTCCCTCAAACCAAAGGTGCAGGTAAAGGCACTCGTATGGGTCCCAGCTATGACTGCTTTTCTCAGCTACGCGGAACTATCCATGTTCCAACTTACACTACCACTCCCCAACTCTTCCTCTGCTACACTGGTGGCTGCATTGGTGCCGCTTCCTGCACCCATGCTGAGCTAGTTGGCTTAATCAACTATGTCTCCAACTTTCACCCTGCCCTCAAATTACCCTGATCTATTTCTGTGCCCCCTCCTTATCGATCTCTCTATTTCCATCTCTGGAGATGGGTCTATTTACTGATATCTTTTATAAACCAACTGACTCTCACAGCTACCTGGACTATACAGTACCTCTTCTGCCCTGTTACTTGTAAAAATGCCATTCGCTTCTCTCAGTTCCTCCCTCTGTCTTATCTGCTCTCAGGATGTGGCATTTCATTCCAGAACTAATGAGATGTCTTCCTTCTTCAAAGAAAGGAGCTTCCCTTCCCCCACCATCAACACTACCCTCTCCTGTATCTCTTCCATTTCACGCATGTCATCTCTCACCCCATTCTCCTGTCACTCAAATCAGGGATAGGGTTCCTCTTGTCCTCACCTACCACCCCACCAGCCTCCGCATCCCGCATATGGTTCTCCGTAACTTCTGCCAGCTCCAACGGGATCCCACCACCAAGCACATCTTTCTCTCCCCCTCACTTTCTGCAGGGATCGCTCCCTAGGTGACTCCCTTGTCCATTCGCGTCCCTCTCCACTAATCTCTCTCATAGTACTTATCCTTGCAAGTGGAACAAGTGCCACACCTGCCCCTACACCTCCTCCCTCACTACCATTCAGGGCCCCAAACATTCCTTCCAGGTGAGGCGACACTTCACCTCTGAGCCTGTTGGGGCCACCTACTGTATCCGGAGCTCCTGGTGTGGCCTCCTGTATATCGGTGAGACCCACACATTGGGACACCACTCTGTTGAGCACCTTCACTCCATCTGCCACAAAAAGTGGCATCTCCTGGTGGCCACCCATTTCAATTCTACTCCCCATTCACTTTCCGACCTGTCAATCCATGGCTTTCTCTACTGCTGCGAAGAGGTCACGCTCAGGGTAGAGGAGCAACACCTTATATTCCATCTGGGTAGCCTCCAACCTGATGGCATGAACATCAGTTTCTCAAATTTCCGGTAATTACCCCTCTCCTCTCGTTCACCATTCTCCATACCTGTGTCCGTCTTTCACTTTATCTCCCTATCTGCCCATCACCTCCCTTCCCCCCTCCCTTTCTTCCACGGACCTCTATCTTCTTGTATTAGATTCTACCTCCTCCAGTCCGCTGTCTCTTTCACCAATCAACTTCCCAGCTCTTTACTTCACCCCTTCCCCCTCTCCCGGTTTCACCTATCACCTGCCACCTTGTTCTTCTTCCTCCCCTCCCCACCTTTTTATTGTGACTTCTCTCCTACTTTTCCAGGCCTGATGAACAGTCTCGGCCCGAAACGTTGACAGTTCACTCTTTGATATAGCTGCTGAGTGCCTCCAGCATTTAGTGTGGGCCGCTGAGCGACTGTTGTCTTCTGCTCTCTAAGCTCGTCCACTTCAAGGTTTCATGTGTTGTTGCTTCAAAGATGCTCTTCTGCATACCACAGTTGCAACACTTTGTTATTTGATTTACTGTCGCCTTCCGGTCAGCTTGAACCAGTCTGGCTATTCTAGAGCACAGAACATAGAAAAACTACAGCAAAATCCAGGCCCTTCAGCCTACAATGCTGTGCCGAACAAGTACTTACTTTAGAAATTACCTAGGGTTACCCATAGCCTTCTATTTTTCTAAGCTCCATGTACCTATCCAGGAGTCTCTGAAAAGACCCTATCGTATCCGCCTCCACCACTGTCACCTGCAGCCCATTCCACGCACTCACCACTCTCTGTGTAAAAAAACTTACCCCTGACACCTCTTCTGTACCTACTTCCAAGCACCTTAAAACTGTACCCTCTTGTGATAGCCATTTCAGCCCTGGGAAAAAAGCCTCTGACTATCCACATGATCAACGCCTCTATTCTCCTCTGACCTCTCTCGTTAACAAGGTATTTTCACCCACAGAAATTCCACTCACTGGATTTCTGTTTTGGTATTTTTTCACCATTCTCTGTAAACTATAGTGACTGCTGTGCATGAAAATCCCAGGAGATCAGTAGTTTCTGAGATACTCAAACCACCCTGTCTGGCACCAACAATCACTTCACAGTCAAAGTTACTTAGATTACATTTCTCCTCCATTCTGATGTTTGGTCTGAACAACAACTGAACCTCTTGACCATGTCTCCATGCTTTTATGCACCGAGTTGCTGCCACACGATTGGCTGATTAGACATTTGCAATAACAAGCAGGTGTCCGGATGTACCTGATAAAGTGGGTGTGGGTGGTTTGCCCAGGTATTTGTGTGATACCAGGTTTGTAACAATGCCCAAGAATGGGAAAAGTCATGAAAACTTTTAACTGCACATTTATCTTTTCAGACATTTTGTGTTTTCAACAAACCACGCACACCGACTGTTAGTCACTGTATGCTTCATCAGTCCTGAAGAAGCGTCTTGGCCTGAAATGTTGACTGTTTACTCTTCTGCACAGATTTTGCCTGAACTTCAGGGTTCCTCCAGCATCTTGTGTGTGTGTTGCTTTGGATTTCCAGCATCTTCAGATTTTCTTGTGTTTGTGATTTATATTCGCTAAATGGCCACTTTATGAGGTGCGCTTGTACACCTGCTCTTTAATGGAAATAGTTAGATAGATAATACTGAGAACATGAGTTGTGGAGTCCTTGAAAGTCAGCCTGATCAGTATTGAGGTGACTGAAGTTATCCACGCTTGTTCAGGAGGCTGATGGTTGAAGGGTAATAGCTTCCTGAACCTGGTGGTATCCAATCTAAGGCTTCTGGACTTCCTTTCCGATGGTCGTAGTGAATGACTAAGACAATGTTGAACCTTGAAGCGGACGGCTACAGTAGCAGAAGACCACAAACGTACACTCTGTGGCCACTTAATTAGCTTCAGGAGGTCACTAATAAAGTGGCCACTGAGTATATAAAGGAGAACAGCTGGCTTCCAAACACTGGGCTGGAACCCAGAGGCTAAGACCAGTGATTCTGAGCAGGAGTGACTGGGATTAGCATTTAAAATTAACGTGAGCCACTGGGATCCTAACCTGGGTGTGCAGGGCTTAAAGATCTGGAGGACTAAGGGTGGTATTTTTTTCCACTGGCAGGCCTTAATCTTGCCACGGAAGGCTGGCAGTTGCATTCTGTGTCAAGCCGAACATTGTATGAGATCTACCCTGTTGATTTATAGGGGGATTGAAGAGAATATATTCGGGATGCAAGGGGAAATAAAATTACTTTCTCAAAATTATTTTGTTTTATTTTGACCTGATGGTCAAAATGGCACCAGTGTACAATCCCCTCTTGGTCAACATTTTCCAGATAACAAATGAAAGGATCTTTTTCACCTCTTTTATGTCTGTTTTTCAACTTAAATGTTTCCAGGACTGCCAGAGTCTGTAATTTACACAATTGATTGAGTGAGCCAGTGCTTTGCCGTCTCCAAGAAGCTCCAGAAAGCGAGCACGTGCTTAGACGACCTCGATGCAAAGAAACTTCGAGACTGGGCCCAAGCCGATCTTCGACTCCATTTTGCCGGTTAAGGCATCGAGGTAGCTTTGGACGTCGAGGCGAATGCGGAAGGCGAGTGAGAGTTCAGCACCGACTGCCTTCCTTTTGATCTCCGCCAGAGGTGGAATCTGTGAGCGGCCTATCGCTGTGTGGCAGGCGGGTAGGCTCTGCACTCATGCCCCATTCTTTCGATGAATGTAGATTGTATTGTAGGATGGTATTGTAGTTCTGCGTTTATGGATTGGACTATTGTGCTTAGGGACTGTGGACTTTTTTCAGACTTACGGTTTTTTATGTTCTGTGTTTTTTTTAATCGCCCATTGCTTTTCCATTTTGTTGTGAGAGGCCAGGGTGTTTGGGGTTGATGTTCTGTAGTTTTTTTGTGCGGTGGTGTGGGGTCGATGTTCCTAGTCCATTTTGTGTGTGGGAGAGGGGTGTTTCGGGGAATTGATGAATCGGGATGCAGGTCTTTTTTTAACGGGGGGTGGATGGGTCTGATGTTTCTCTCTGAACAACTATCATATTCTTTCTTTCATGGCTATCTGGAGAATAAACAAATCGAGAGTTGTATATGGATACGTGCTTTGATAATAAATAAACCTTTGAACCTTTAAACTTTTAAAAACTGTTAATTTTAATTTTAGTTGTTTTGAAATGTCCTTGAGTCTTGATTAAAATCGGTTATATCTGAAAGGCTCTCACCTGCTCTGAAAGAATGCAATCTATTTTTTTTTACTGGGTCAGCCAATCTTTCTTGGTAGCCAAAATCCAAGAGGATGCTTGGAAAAGGAAGGAGCTAGTCTGATCTGAATCTGGATAAGGGCAGCGGATGGCTGGAATGGGAGTAGCATGCAGCAGTTCTCAGAAAAGGATTGTGTCAGCAAGATCTGGCAGCAACAAAACTTACACAATTCCTGGAAAACTACTGGAATCACTGAATAAACTTAAGGTACCTCACAGATTATTTAGTCAGAAAAGGAAATACGATTTCTGTGAAATGTGTAGCAAATAAAAGATGCCACACCAAAGCCAGACTTAAAGTAAATCAAACATATTGTGGGCTCAACTTTAACTCTGGGTGTGGAAGATTTACAAACTTGGAAGACGAGGTTTGTTGTCTTTCTCTAAGAGCGACAGCCTTAATCTTGCCGTGGAAAGCTTCAAAGTTTTTAAAGATGAGCTTTATTTGGCATGTGTACATCGAAACATACTGTAAGTGCATCAGCCAGCGCAGTCTGAGACATGCTGCGGGCAGCTTGCAAGTTGGGACTTGCTTCTGGCCCCACGTAGCAAGCCCACGATTTACTAACCCCAACCGGTAGAGCTTTGGAATGTGGGAGGGTACTGGAGCACCCGAAGAAATCCCACGTGGTCATGGGGAGAACATACACACTCCTTAAAGACAATGGTGAGAATTCTTTTGACCAGCAGAGTGATTAATGTCTCTTTATTGTCAGCACTAAAAAAAATATTTGTGCACGTAACCATGGAAACTGTGAAGTAGTGAATAAACTTGGGGATTATTTCTTTGGAACATAGGGAACTTCATTAAGATGCATTAAAGGATGAGGACCCTGGATAGACTAAATAAAAAAGGCCACTTTCCCGTAACAAAGGAGACATAGATTAAAAGCATTTGGTGGAAAAATTGGAGAGAAGGAGAGGTTGTTTCTTTCACCCACGGCTGTCAGGGTCTGGAAATGCAGTTGTCTGAAAGACTGGTGGAGACAGAAGCACTCAACACACTTAGGAAGCGACCAGAAGTGTGTTGAAGAGCTGTAGACCACAGGGCTGCAGATCCAGCAGAACAAATTCGGATTAGGTCAGGTACACAGGCACAACAGTTAAAGAGACTTCCTTCCGTGATGCAGATTTCTGATGAGACTTTGACTCTTCTGGGAGTGCCTTTACGGATGGCTGACCTTCAGCTACCGAAGCACGCACAATAAGTGAGAGATGACATGCTGGCTGAAGCCCCGCAAACCTTCAGCGAATTGTGCTGTCCCAAAGTCCGGCTGTGTGAAAGCCAGATAGGCCAGCGTCCACCATTAACAATTCAACATCCAGCGCTAGGCTGTGTTGAACTACATACCATCGGGCAGGAGATACAGCCTTAGAACCCACACCACCAGGTTCTGGAACAGGTAGTACCTATAAACATCAGGCTCCTGGACCAACGTGGATAACTTCACTCACCTCCACTCAGCTGACTCCACAACTTACAGGCTCACTATCAAGGATGAGGCAACTCACGTTCTCAGTATTATTTATTTATTTCGATTATTTGCGCTATTTGTCTTCTTTAGCACGTTGGCTGGTTGTCAGTCCTTGTTCCTTACAGATTTCCAGAAGCTCTATTTTGTTTCTTTATTTCCCAGTAAATGCCCACGAGAAAGTGAATCTCAGGAAAATATATGCTGATATATAAGTACTTCATTCATGAATTTTCTTTGAGTTCGACTTTGCTGATTATTGTGTTAAAATTAAGTTATTCATCACATACCTGACTAGTTTCTACTGCATGCTTAGGACCATAAGACATTGGAGCAGAACTAGGCCATCTGGCCCAGTGACTCTGCTCCGCCATTCAATCATGGCTGATTCTTTTTTCTATCTCCTCCTCAACCCCAGTTCCCGCCCTTCTTCCCGTAACCATACACAGCTGTGGAGGCCAAGTCATTGGGTATATTTAAGGCAGAGGTTGATAGATTCTTGATTAGTCAGGGCATGAAGGTTTACAGGGAGAAGGCAGGAGATTGGGGTTGAGAGGGGAAATAGATCAGCCATGATGAAATGGCGTAGGCTCAATGGGCCAAATAGCCTAATTCTGTT
This sequence comes from Hemitrygon akajei, assembly GCF_048418815.1. Classification (NCBI taxonomy): domain Eukaryota; kingdom Metazoa; phylum Chordata; class Chondrichthyes; order Myliobatiformes; family Dasyatidae; genus Hemitrygon; species Hemitrygon akajei. The sequence goes on from NC_133139.1 coordinate 82,894,003, forward strand.
CCTATATCTAATGGTGTTACTATGGCCTGTTCATCTAGGCTGAAGGTATTTGATTAATCCTGTCACGAGGAATCAGGAGGACTAATACAGAAATTTGGTGAATGGAGTAGCTACAAATTTGGTGCTGATTTCAGTGGTGGACAGGTGATAGGATTGTGGTGAACTACATATACCTGTCTGGACACGCCCCCCCCACTGACTGCTCCTGTGGCTCCTCCCACTGACCGTGGCTCCTCCCACAGACCCCGGTATAAAGGCGATTGAGGCCTGAGCCCTGCCCTCACTCTCCAGGATGTAGTATGGTGGTCAATTGCTGCTTGTTCTTTCTTCCAGTCAATAAAAGCCGATATCTTGCCTCACGTCTCAGAGAGTTATTGATGGTGCATCAAGGATAAAAAAATAAATCACTACTTCTGCTTATCCACAAGGTACCTGAAGTCTACATTAGAGAGAATTGAAGCCATCAGCAGCAGTTTACTGAAGTTTCCAGTGTTTGTTTTTTGTAACAGATGGGATCTCAGAAGACGTCATTCTATTATACAAAAGCCCCCTTGTGTCTTTGCTAAAAATCCCAACAAGCCTTTTTAAGATTTGAACATGTAAGCAGAAAGTTATAAAATATAAACAAGTGGCTGAACAATACTGAGCTGACAATTCCAGGAGTCAGTATTGCAAACTGGACTGCTTTAGAGAACCACTGCTGATATAGAATGCTAACATGAACATTTATATAAAGATGACAAAGTTTGCAGATGCTGGATATCCAGAGCAACACACACAATGTATGTATGGAAATGAATAAACAGTCAATGTTTCTGGCCAAGATCCTTCTTCAGAACATCTCTATGCTCAGAGGGAGTATATTTTTGCCGTAGAGATGCTGTAGAGCCTTTAATTATGCTTAAATAGCACCAAATTACAGACCACTAACAATGGGAATCTAAACAGAATTTCCTGAAGCAGAAGAGAAGGAAATGCCAGAGCCATTATGACTGCATCGACTGCAGCTTAAAGGATGTGTCATCATTTTTTTCCACCTTCAGTGCCAGACTGAAATGTATTATGCATATTATTTTTATATAAATGAATATATATAGTCCTGTAATGTCATAAGGGGACAGGAGGCTGGACCCAAGTGCAGGACACAGGCACTGAAGTACTAGGGGCAGGACAGGAACAACTAAACAATAGACATGTGGTGACCATGGTGTGCATGAGGGATATGACATTCAAGGTGATTCTGGGGTTCCAGGAGAGTCCTAGAGTTCAGGCAAGGCAGGATCTTGGAGTTCACTGGGCAGGGCCCAGACCTCCCAGCCAAGAGCACAGGGGCCTGGGCACATCACAGGACACCTGGGTAGGTAGCAGGGCACAACCTATCAGCAGCAAAGGATGGAAAGGAGTAGAGTCCCCCACCAGGCAACAGCAGTGCAGCCAGGTTTGCCCAACAGAGGCAAGGGATAGGAGGGGAACTAGGTCCAGGGTAACTAGCAGACTTACTCAAAAACTCATCTTTAACAAACACTCCAAGCCAGCACAAAACCCAACTCCACTCAGTCCCAGAGCCCCCTATCTACACTGCCAGCCGACGGGCATCAGGTGCGCCTCCTTGAGACCCAACAAGCCACAATGATCCACAGGTGTGACTAATTGGGCTCAAGGGCAAAAGGAGGGACGGCTACAAGACCCGGAGTCCGGGGTCTGTGGACCAGATCAAGACTCGGAATGCGGGCTCCGGACCGGACCATAACATGTAATTAGATTAAGGTTGACCGGGGATGTGGCTCGGGGGCCAGAAAGGCGATACAACTAAATAAATAAATAAATGAATGAATGCCCCTCCGACTGCAACTTTGGACTGATGGAAAAGTGGATAGACTGTTCTCTGCACCAGTACGTGAACAGACTTACACACCTGAGGATTATTCCAGCCCCTGGTCTTTGCCACCTCTAACAACCGTGATATCAGTTACTCAGGTCCATGTATCAGTGAGATCTCATCGTTTTTCCTTCATCCCACAGGAGCAAGCAGAATGATGCAAGCTTTTCCAAAGACAATACTGTCTTGTGATGAGCAAACACCAGGAAATCTGCAGATGCTGGAAATTCAAACAACAACACACACAAAATGCTGGTGGAACACAGCAGGCCAGGCAGCATCTATAGGGAGAAGCGCTGTCGATGTTTCGGGCCGAGACCCTTCGTCAGGACTAACCGAAAGGAAAGATAGTAAGAGATTTGAAAGTAGTGGGGGAAGGGGAAATGCGAAATGATAGGAGAAGACCGGAGGGGGTGGGATGAAGCTAAGAGCTGGAAAGGTGATTGGCGAAAGTGATACAGAGCTGGAGAAGGGAAAGGATCATGGGACGGGAGGCCTCAGGAGAAAGAAAGGGGGGGTGAGCACCAGAGGGAGATGGAGAACAGGCAAATAACTAAATATGTCAGGGATGGGGTAAGAAGGGGAGGAGGGGCATTAACGGAAGTTAGAGAAGTCAATGTTCATGCCATCAGGTTGGAGGCTACCCAGCCGGTCTATAAGGTGTTGTTCCTCCAACCTGAGTTTGGATTCATTTTGACAATAGAGGAGGCCATGGATAGACATATCAGAATGGGAATGGGACGTGGAATTAAAATGTGTGGCCCCTGGGAGATCCTGCTTTCTCTCATGGACCGAGCGTAGGTGTTCAGCGAAACGGTCTCCCAGTCTGTGTCAGGTCTCACCAATATATAAAAGGCCACACCAGGAGCACCGGACGCAGTATACCACACCAGCCGACTCACAGGTGAAGTGTCGCCTCACCTGGAAGGACTGTCTGGGGCCCTGAATGGTGGTGAGGGAGGAAGTGTAAGGGCAGGTGTAGCACTTGTTCTGTTTACAAGGATAAGTGCCAGGAGGGAGATCGGTGGGAAGGGATGGGGGGGACGAGTGGACAAGGGAGTCGCATAGGGAGCGATCCCTGTGAAAAGCAGAAAGGGGGGGGGGGAGGGAAAATGTGTTTGGTAGTGGGATCCCGTTGGAGGTGGCGGAAGTTACGGAGAATTATATGTTGGACCTGGAGGCTGGTGGGGTGGTAGGTAAGGACAAGGGGAACCCTATCCCGAGTGGGGTGTCGGGTGGATGGGGTGAGGGCAGATGTGCGGGAAATGAGAGAGATGCGTTTGAGAGCAGAGTTGATGGTGGACAAAGGGAAGCCCCTTTGTTTAAAAAAGGAAGACATCTCATTCGTCCTGGAAAGAAAAGCCTCATCCTGAGAGCAGATGTGGCGGAGACGGAGGAATTGTGAGAAGGGGATAGCCTTTTTGCAGGAGACAGGGTGGGAAGAGGAATAGTCCAGGTAGCTGTGAGAGTCTGTGGGCTTATAGTAGATATCAGTAGATAGGCCGTCTCCATAGATGGAGACAGAAAGATCAAGAAAGGGGAGGGAGGTGTCGGAAATGGACCAGGTAAATTTGAGGGCAGGGTGAAATTTGGAGGCAGAGTTAATGAAGTCGACGAGCTCAGCATGCGTGCAAGAGGCAGCGCCAATGCAGTCGTCGATGTAGCGAAGGAAAAGAGGGGGATGGATACCGGTATAGACTTGGAACATTGACTGTTCCACAAAGCCAACAAAAAGGCAGGCATAACTGGGACCCATGCGGGTGCCCATGGCTACACCCTTGGTTTGGAGGAAGTGGGAGGAGCCAAAGGAGAAATTATTGAGAGTAAGAACTAATTCTGCTAGACGGAGGAGAGCGGTGGTAGAGGGGAATTGGTTAGGTCTGGAATCCAAAAAAAAGCGAAGAGCTTTGAGACCATCTTGGTGGGGGATGGAGGTATATAGGGACTGGACGTCCATGGTGAAAATAAGATGGTGGGGGCCAGGGAACTTAAAATCATTGAAAAAATTCAAAGCATGAGAAGTGTCACGAACATAGGTGGGAAGAGATTGAACAAGGGGGGATAAGACAGTGTCAAGGTATGCAGAAATGATTTCAGTGGGGCAGGAACAAGCTGAGACAATAGATCTACCTGGACAGGCAGGTTTGTGGATCTTGGGTAAGAGGTAGAAACGGGAAGTGCGGGCTGTGGGAACTATGAGGTTGGTGGCATTGGATGAGAGATCCCCAGAGCTGATAAGGTTGGTGATGGTATAGGAGACAATGGCCTGGTGCTCCTTAGTGGGGTCATGATCAAAGGGTAAATAAGAGGAGGTATCAGAGAGTTGTCGCTGTGCTTCGGCCAGGTAGAGGTCAGTACGCCAGACAACAACAGCTCCCCCCTTATCAGCAGGTTTTATAGTGAGGTTGGGATTGGTGTGGAGGGAGCGGAGAGCAGAGCATTCGGAAGGAGTGAGGTTGGAATTGGAACAGGGTGTGGTGAAGTTAAGACGGTTGATGTTCCGTCGGCAATTAGCAATAAAGAGATCCAGAGCAGGCAGAAGACCAGAGGGGGGTGTCCATGAAGAAGAGGAGGGTTGAAGATGGGAGAAGGGGTCATCGGTGGGTGTAGGAGAGTCCTTGTCAAAGAAGTAAATTCGGAGACGGAGCTGGAGGAAGAAGAGTTCAGCGTCATGGCGTACGCGGAACTCACTGAGGTGTGGGCGAAGGGGGACAAAGCTGAGGCCCTTACTGAGGACAGAGCGCTCTACCTCAGAGAGTTGAAGGTCGGAGGGAATGGTAAAGACCTGGCACGGATGAGAGATGGGATCAGAGCGGAGAGGGAGGCTGGTAGTGTCAGTGGAGAGGGAAGGGTTGGGGTGAGAGGAAAATGGAGCCTCTGAGGGCCCAGGAGCTGACGATGGGATCTGAGGGAGAGGGGATGGCAGAGTGGTGGTGGGGGAGGGGGAGACGGGAGACACAATTGCAGCATGTGAAGACCCGGCCTGGAGTTCAAGGCTGAAGTCGCAGTCAGTGGATGCGCAACTGCTTTGAAGCTGTCCATGGTCATTGGAACCCACGTTGATGGTGCTGGAGTCCGGGTTTTCAAAATGCCCTGGGTCACTGGAGCAGCCGAGATCGACAGCCGGGGTGAATCCATGGCCATTGGAACATGCGGTGATGGCGCTGGAGTCCAGGTTTTCAAAATGCCCTGGGTCGCTGGGGCAGCTGAGATCGACAGCCGGGGCGAATCCATGGCCGTTGGAACACGCGGTGATGGCGCTGGAGTCCGGGTTTACAATATGCCCTGGGTCGCTGGGGCAGCTGAGATTGACTACCGATTGCAAAAAGGCTATCCCCTTCTCAAAATTCCTCTGTCTCCGCCACATCTGCTCTCAGGACGAGGCTTTTCATTCCAGGACGAAGGAGATGTCTTCCTTTTTTAAACAAAGGGGCTTCCCTTTGTCCACCATCAACTCTGCTCTCAAATGCATCTCTCTCATTTCCCACACATCTGCCCTCACCCCATCCACCCGCCACCCCACTCGCGATAGGGTTCCCCTTGTCCTTACCTACCACCCCACCAGCCTCCAGGTCCAACGTATAATTCTCCGTAACTTCTGCCACCTCCAACAGGATCCCACTGCCAAACACATTTTTCCCTCCCCCCTTTCTGCTTTTCGCAGGGATCGCTCCCTACGCGACTCCCCTGTCCACTCGTCCCCCCCATCCCTTCCCACCGATCTCCCTCCTGGCACTTATCCTTGTAAACGAAACAAGTGCTACACCTGCCCTTACACTTCCTCCCACACCACCATTCAGGGCCCTAGACAGTCCTTCCAGGTGAGGCGACACTTCACCTGTGAGTCGGCTGGTGTGGTATACTGCGTCTGGTGCTCCCGGTGTGGCCTTTTGTATATTGGTGAGACCTGACGCAGACTGGGAGACCTTTTCGCTGAACACCTACGCTCGCGTCCGCCAGAAAAAGCAGGATCTCCCAGTGGCCACACATTTTAATTCCACGTCCCATTCCCATTCTGATATGTCTATCCATGGCCTCCTCTATTGTCAAAATGAATCCAAACTCAGGTTGGAGGAACAACACCTTATATACTGGCTGGGTAGCCTCCAACCTGATGGCATGAACATTGACTTCTCTAACTTCCGTTAATGCCCCTCCTCCCCTTCTTACCCCAACACTGACATATTTAGTTGTTTGCCTGTTCTCCATCTCCCTCTGGTGCTCCCCCCACTTTCTTTCTCCTGAGGCCTCCCGTCCCATGATCCTTTCCCTTCTCCAGCTCGGTATCACTTTCACCAATCACCTTTCCAGCTCTTAGCTTCATCCCACCCCCTCCGGTCTTCTCCTATCATTTCGCATTTCCCCCTCCCCCCACTACTTTCAAATCTCTTACTATCTTTCCTTTCGGTTAATCCTGACGAAGGGTCTCGGCCCGAAACATCGACAGCGCTTCTCCCTATAGATGCTGCCTGGCCTGCTGTGTTCCACCAGCATTTTGTGTGTGTTGTTGTTTGAATTTCCAGCATCTGCAGATTTCCTGGTGTTTGCTCATCACAAGACAGTATTGTCTTTGGAAAAGCTTGCATCATTCTGCTTGCTCCTGTGGGATGAAGGAAAAACGATGAGATCTCACTGATACATGGACCTGAGTAACTGATATCACGGTTGTTAGAGGTGGCAAAGACCAGGGGCTGGAATAATCCTCAGGTGTGTAAGTCTGTTCACGTACTGGTGCAGAGAACAGTCTATCCACTTTTCCATCAGTCCAAAGTTGCAGTCGGAAGGGCATTTATTTATTTATTTATTTATTTATTTATTTATTTATTTAGTTGTATCGCCCTTCTGGCCCCCGAGCCACATCCCCGGTCAACCTTAATCTAATTACATGTTATGGTCCGGTCCGGAGCCTGCATTCCGGGTCTTGATCTGGTCCACAGACCCTGGACTCCGGGTCTTGTAACTGTCCCTCCTTTTGCCCTTGAGCCCAATTAGTCACACCTGTGGATCATTGTGGCTTGTTGGGTCTCAAGGAGGCGCACCTGATGCCCATCGGCTGGTAGTGTAGATAGGGGGCTCTGGGACTGAGTGGAGTTGGGTTTTGTGCTGGCTTGGAGTGTTTGTTAAAGATGAGTTTTTGAGTAAATCTGGTAGTCACCCTGGACCTAGTTCCCTTCCTATCCCTTGCTTCTGTGGGGCAAACCTGGCTGGACTGCTGTTGCCTGGTGGGGGACTCTGCCCCTTTCCATCCTTTGCTGCTGATGGGTTGTGTTCTACCAGCATTTTGTGTGTTACTGTCTTGTAATGTTGTTGGCTTCCCTTGGTAATCTGCTTCTAGAGTGCCTGGTTGCTAAATAGAGACTCCTGAATGAAGAGCATGCAATATATTTGTGATTATTGTGTCTTCATGCTTATTGTAACTTTTAATGCTATGTCAGATCTGGAGTAATAATCATTTTGTTCTCCTTTGCACTTGAGTATTGAAGAATGACAATAGACAATCTTAAATCATGTATTGGTGCTGTTCTTCACAATGCTATCCAAATTCCTCAGAACCCTTTCTCCCAGATTATGCTATCAGTCCAACTGCAGCTAAGAGTGTGTGTGTTCCCAACTTGAGGTTCACATACCCCTTGGTTAGTGGTCGGAGTCCATGGCATTATAAAGGTTGGGAACTGCTGTTTTAGGGGTTATCACTCACAGTCTCAACTATGGGGGTAAACATTGGCAGCTCACTGTTTACAGGACACACAAACATGGTAAATATTAACTTTGCCCTTAAAATAGTTCTGGCTCAGTGGAGTTTGCACATTCCCACTGCAACTGCATTGGTCTTTAAGTGTTTGGGTCTCTTCCCACAACCCAAAGATGTGCAGGTTGGAGGTATAGATAATCACTTTACATTGGCAGTAGTGTGTAGGTGAGGGAGGGGCTAGTTGATGGAACTGCAAGGTGAATAAATTTAGTGCAAGGTTAGAGTACAGTGTGTTCAATGGTAGCACAGAGGAGTTGATGCTCTTGTTGCCATCTGGCATGTTTTGATTTTTGTTACATTTTAATGTTTTGTGGGAGGAGTGGAGTTTGGGGGTTGATGATTGTGTTGCTTTTTTGTGCAGGGGCTGGGTTTGATGTTCTTTGAACAACTTTATAGCTTTGTTTCATGGCTATTTGGAAAAGACAAATTTCAGAGTTGTATACTGCATACATACTTTGATAATAAATGAACCTTTGAACCTTTAGACATTGGACTGAAAAGCCTAGTTCTATGCTGAATGATGTATTATGAAAACTGTGCGTGTGTGTGGTGGGGGGTGGGTAAGAGGTTGGGAAGGTGATTGTCTTGTATGTTCTGCTGTTGTGTCTTCTGTTACAGAGACCTAGAGCACTACAGTATAGAAATAGGCCCTTCAGCCCATCTAATCCATCCAACCTATTAGTCATCCTAGTCCCATTGACCTGCACCTTGACCACAGCCTAGCTTATCTCTCTCATCCAAGTTTCTCTTAAATGTTGAAAATAGCCCTGCACCCGCCACTTGCACTGGCAGCTTGTTCCACACTCTCACTGCCCTCTGAGTGAAGAAGTTTCCCTTAAATATTTCACATCTCACCCTTAATCCATGACCTCCAGCTCTAGTCTCACCCAACCTCAGTGGGGGGAAAAGCCCGTTTGCCTTTATCTATAATTTTGTACTCCCTCATAATTTTGTATACTTCTTTCAGATCTCCTTTCAATCTTCTGTGTTCTAGTGAATGAAGTTCTAACCTATTCAATCTTTCCCAATAACTCGGGTCCTTATTTCCTAGCAACCTGTAGAATTTCTTTGCACTTCCATTTTCTCTGACATCTTTCCTGTAGGCAGGTGACCAAAGCTGTGCACAATACTCCAAATCAGGCTTCTGCAATGACTTATGCAACTTCAACATAACTGCCCAACTCCCGTGCTCAGCACTTGATTTATGAAGGCCAATGTGCCAAAAGTTTTTTTTACTTCCAACCCTACCTACTTGTGATGTCACTTCAAGGAATTATGAGCTGTATTCCCAGGGCCCTCTGTTTTACCACCCTAATGTTCGCTGTGTAAAACCTACCCTGATCTGTCCTCCCAAACTGGAACACCTCACACTTGTCAGCATTGAATTCCACCTGGCATTTCCAGCCCTTTTTCCCAACTGGTCCAGAGCCTGCTGCAAGCTTTGATAGTCTTCCTCACTGTCCACTACACCTCTAATCGTGCTGTCATCTGAAATTTTGCTGATCCAGTAAGCCACATTATCAACCAGAGCATTGATATAGATGACAAAAAAACAATGGACCCAGAACTGATCCCTGTGGTACACCACTAGTCACAGGCCTCCAATCAGAGAAGCAACCATCAACTATCACTTTCTGGCTTCTCCCACAAAGCCAATGTCTAATCTAATTTACTACCTCATCTTGAATGCCAAGCAGCTGAACCTTCTTGACCAACCTCCCATGCAGGACCTTGTCAAAGGCCTTGCTGAAGTCCATGTAGACAACATCTACTGCCCTGCCTTTACCAATTTTCATGGTAACTTCATCAAAAAAAACTCTAAGATTGGTTAGACATGACCTACCATGCAGAAAACCATGTTGACTCTCCTTTATCAGCCCCTGTTTATCCAAATACTCGTGTACAGTATCCAGTCCCTTAGAAAACTATCCCACTACTGATGTTAACTCAACAGCCAATAATTTCCTGGCTTATTTTTATAGCCTTTCTTGAGCAACAGAACAACATTATCTATCTCTCCCCCCCCCCCCCCCCCCCCCCCAAGTCCTCCAGCTTCTCATTCATGGCTAAAGAGATTTTAAATATCTCTGCTAGGGCCCCTGCAATTACTGCACCAACCTCTCACAGGGTCTGACGGAACATCTTGTCAGGCCCTGGGGAATTATTCACCCTAACTTGCATCAAGAGAGCAAACACCTCCTCCTCTGTAATCTATACACAGTCCATGATTTCATCGCTGCTGCTCCTCATTTCTATAGATGGTGTCCATCTCAATAGTAAATAGAGTTGCAAAAAAATTCATTTCAGATCATCTCACTTGGCATAGATGACCAATCTAATCATCCAAAGGACCAATTTTATCCTTTGCTAACCTTTTGCTCTTAATATATCTGTAGAAGTCCTTGGGAGTCTTCTTTACCTAATCTGCTAGTGCTACCTCATGCCTTCTTTTAGCCCTCCTGATTTCCTTCTTTAGTGATCTCTTGCATTTCTTATACTCCTCAAGTACCTCATTTTCTCCTTCTGCCTATATTGGCTATGTACCTCCTTTTTTTATTAACTAGAGCCTCAATGTCTCTCAAAAACCAACATTTACTAAACCTGTTATCCTTGACTTTTATTCTGACAGGAATGTACAAACTTCCCTGACACAAACTTCTGTCACCTGTCCTGTTTCATTCCCTAATAGGAAATCTAGCATTACACTCTAGCTGGGACCTCAATGAAAGCCCCAGTCAATATGTGGAAAGTTTAAAATCACCTGCTATCAGAACTTTGTTTCTTGCGACATTCTGTGATCTCTCTACAAATTTGCTCTTCTATGTCCTGCAGACTGTTAGGTGGTCTATAATATAATCCCATTAATGCGGTCATCCCTTTCTTATTCCTCAGTTCCAGCCATATAGCCTCAGTACTACAATACCCTTTGCATTGAAATACACACAACTCAGAACATGAGTTGAATCATGGTCAACCTTTTAATCCCTGTCTTTGTAGGTAGGTTAACAGCATATTTCCCCACAGCCACTCTATTAACTGCTCTGGCACTGTGGTTCCCATCCTACCGCAACTCTAGTTTAAACCACCCCATTCGGCATTAGCAAATGTACCCGCAAGGATATTATTTCCCCTCCAGTTCAGGTGCAAACTGTCCTTTCCCTGAAAGAGAGCCCAATGATCCAAAAATCTGAAGCCCTCTCTCCTGTGCCTCCTCCTTACCCGTGTGTTCAACTGCATGATTATCCAATCGCAAGTGGCATGGGTAGCACTCCTCAAGTCCTGTCCAATTTAAGAGATGGCCCTGTGAACTCACTTTGCAGGGCCTCGTCGCCCTTCCTACCCTCGTCATTGGATGGCCATGTCCTCTGGCTGCTCACCCACCCACTTAAGAATGTTGTGGACTCATTCCGAGATGTCCTGACCCTGGCATCAGGGAGGCGATCTAGCATTTGAACATCTCATTCTCGTCCACAGAACCTCCTGCCTGTTCCCCTAACCAATGAATCTCCTATCATTACAGCTTGCCTTTTTCCCCCTCCTTCCCTTCTGAGTCTCAGAGATCTGACTGCTGTGGCTTTCCTCTGCTAGGTCGTCCTATTCCCCTCAACAGTATCCAGAGTGGTATATCTGTTATTGAGGGAAACAGCCACCAGGGTACTCTGCAATGGCTGCTTATCCCCTTACCCCCTCCTGACGGTCACCCTGTAAATGGACGTGTTGTGCCTCTGAACATTGTGAGCTTGCTATGCTCACACCAGATTGTGTGGTGACACTTGTGGGCACATCCTTGGTTGTGTTGGTTTATTTCATGGTATATTTTAATGTTCAGGTGATAAATAAATGGGTTCTGGTTATTTATTGCAACACACACAAAATGATGGGGGAACTCAGCAAGCCAGGGAGAATCTATGGAGCTGAATAAGCAGTTGACGTTTTGGGCTGAGACCCTCAGGACTGGAGGAAGGGGGAAAATGTCAGAATAAAAATGTGGGAGAGGGGAAGGAGGACCTGCTAGATGGTCACAAACAAGAGAAAATCTTCAGATGCTGGAAGTCAAAGCAAGGCCCACAAAATGCTGGAGGAACTCAGCAGGCCAGGCAGCATCTATGGAAAAGAGTAAAAAGTCTAAGTTTCGGGCTGAGACCCTTCAGGACACAAATGAAGGGTGTTGGATTGAAACATCAACTATTTACTTTTCTCAATAGATGCTGCCTGGCCTGCTGAGCTCCTCCAGCATTTTGTGTGTTGCCCCGCTAGAAGGTGACAGGTGAAGCCAGGTGGGTGGGAGAGGTAAAGGGCTGAAGAAGAAGGAATCTTATTGGAGAGGAGAGTGGACCATGGGAGAAAGGGAAGAAGGAACAGTGGAGGTGATAGGCAGTTCAAAAGAAGAGGTAAGAGGCTAGAGTGGAAAATGGAAAGAGGGAAGGGGGAGTGAACAAAAAAGATTACTGGAAGGAGAAATTGATATTCATGCCATCAGGTTGGAGGCTACCTGAACTGAATATGAGGTGTTGCTCCTCCACCCTGAGAGTAGCCTCATCATTGCAAAAGAGGAAGCCGTGGACAGGCATGTTGGAGCGGGAATGGGGACAAGAATTAAAATGGTTGGCCAGTGGGAAATCCCACTTTTGGCAGATGGAGCAGAGATTCTTGTTGCCTACCTCAACTACGTTTGGGCATTGTGTGGGGCACTCAGCATAGCCTGCGCAAGTTCATATTTTGTGTAGTTAATTTGTCCAGCATTTGTATGATGCAGACTTGTCCCTCAGCAGCAAATGCCTGTATTGCTTCTTAGTCTTGCAGCTACCAATCTGGTGAAATTCTTGTGGGATTTGAGACTGGCGAAATATGTTCAATAAAATTGTTTCTGCTATTATGCCCAAGTGAATGTCGGTTATAAACCCTACGAGAATCTCGGCTTCATATGAACTGGGATCTCTGCCAGCACCCTCCTGAGTACATACTGTTTCAATTAACATTAACTGAAGTTAAAATGTCAAAAGCAAGAAACTGGTACTGGGCCAGTTCAATGGTGGGGTCTCAATCACAAAATATTGTTGGGCTGCCAGTGCTCAACAAGAGCTGACAAGAAGGTCATCGATTAAGATGTAGGGTAAGCAATCTAGCCAGAATATGGGAGCCTAAAGATGCACACTTGTTTCAGGAACAGCTTCTTCCTCTCTGACATTACATATCTGAATCGTCCATAACTTCACAATTTTGCTCCCTTTTTGCACAATTTATTTATTTTTCATAGTTCTTTCTGTAAACTATATTTTTTAATGAAATGCACTGTAGAGCTGCCACAGAACAATTAATTCATCATCCAAGATGGCGGCGTGACGCAGCTTGCAGCGGCCACTCTGGAGCTGATTATCTGTTATTTGTGAAGTGGGGGGCCGTGCGCAATCATAATTGTTTGAAAACTGATGTGGGAGCACGGAGGAACATCGGGAAATCTCCAGGAAGACCTTCGTTGCTGCTGTGAGGTCTGGGACTCTGCTGGGAAGAACAGGCCCCCAGTCCTCGGGGTCGCGTTGCTGATGGCCGTTGGCGGGGCAGTCTTAATACGTTTGGCAGAGGATGGTGCTCGGAGAAGCTGTGCCAGAGGGGATGGTCGTTGGCTCGGAGGTTTGACGGACTCTGAGTCTGCTGCGGTCAGGTCGCTTTCGGTGTGTGCTGCGTCTGCGAGGCTGGGTTCGATGGAGCTTTCATTGCGTGCTGCGTCTGCAAGGCTGAGTCAGGTGGCACCATGGAAGTCCATAGCGGGGGTATTCCCTTCTGTCGCCAGTGTGGGATGGCGAGTCTGTCGGGACCCTGGGGACTTGTGGAAACTGGTGATTTCTTTTGAACTTATAGACCTTTAACATCTTTGGACTATTTTTACTGTGCCCATAGTCTTTTTTTTTTTATCAATTATGCTGTTTGCACTGTTGTAACTATATGTTGTAACTATGTGGTTTTGTAGCTTTAGTTTTTGATCTTGTTTGGTGGATTTGGAGCTCCTTTCCGGGGAACGCGCTAAGATGGTAGTGCAATATTAATACGCAGCAGCCTCTCCGGACCCTGGATTGGGGATTGCCAAACGTTATGTGGATTTTCTAGTGTAGTCTGTTTTGTCATATGCTTTCGTGATATCATTCTGGAGGAACGTTGCCTCATTTTTTAACTGCATTGCATTTGTGGTTTCTAAATGACAATAAACTGAATCTGAATTTCACAACATACATATGTTAATAATAAATCTGATTCTAATTTTCAACAACTTGGTCTGAAATTGTTAGAATTTCAGCCTCCAAGCTGTTATTTACCAATGATTGAACCTCAAAGGTAGAAGTGTCATTTCCTAATTGCTGGACCATCTGGATGCTATCAACAGGTCCATGGAGGATACTAATCTCCGCCAACAGAGGAAGACTTACGTGAAAAGTTCATCTGAGTCAAGGCTCACATGAAAATATTTGTTATTTCCTAAAATGCTGACAATTGCCTTGCATGCAATATTTTCTTATTCTTTTAATATTACAAATTGTTGAAATGTTGGAAACATGACACTTGGCTTCACTTGATTAGCCATATTGAAAGTACATAGCATAAACTAGGAGTTAATAAGGGAAGTTTGGATTTATTCTGGCCAGGAATATTTATGTGAAATAGTTAAGTTGGAAATGAGAAAATATGTAAATGTTTATAAAACTAATAGATCTCGCAGCCTGGAAAACAGCTATTCAGCCCATCGTAAGTGGGCTAGATCTCTGGTAAAGTATGAAACATTGGAGTTGCATTTGAATCCTGGGGGACCAATATCCTGGACTGGAGGTTTGCTAAGCTATTGGGGTGAGTTTAAACTAGGATTGCTGGGGAGGGGGTGGGAACCAAACTGAAGAGACGATTGGAGACTGTGCGAGAAGGAGGATAGGCAGGTGATAGAGAAGGGACGCGCTCAGACCGATGGTCTGAGCATTATGAACAAAGCGGATGAGCTTAGAGCATGATACAGCTTAGAGATGGTATCACAGCTGCAGAAAAGGAGGAAGACATGTAGGGATGGTCTACAGAGTCTCTGTGGATGGAAGTTAGGAACAGGAAGGGGGTCAATAACTCTACTGGGTGTTTTTTATAGACCACTCAATAGTAACAGGGACATCAAGGAGCAGATAGAGAGACAGATTCTGGAAAGGTGTAATAATAGGGTTGTCGTGGTGGGAGATTTTAATTTTCCAAATATTGATTGGCATGTCCCTAGAGTGAGGGGTTTAGATGGGATGGAGTTTGTTGGGTGTGTTCAAGAAGGTTTCCTGACATAAGATGTAGATAAGCCTACAAGAGGAGAGGCTGTACTTGATCTGGTATTGGGAAACGAACCTGGTCAGGTGCCAGATCTCTCAATGGAAGAGCATTTTGGAGATAGTGATCACAATTCTATCTCCTTTATAATAGCATTGGTGAGGGATAGGAACAGACAAGATAGGAAAGCATTTTATTGGAGTAGGGGGAAATATGAGGCTATCAGACAGGAACTTGGAAGCATTAATTGGGAACAGAAGTGCACAGAAGAAATATGGCAAATGTTCAGGGGATATTTGTGTGGAGTTCTGCTTGGGTATATTCCAATGAAACCGGGAAAGGATGGTAGGGTACAGGAACTGTGGTGTACAAAGGCTGTTATAAATCTAGTCAAGAAGAAAAGAGCTTATGAAAGGTTAAAAAAAAACTAGGTAAGGATAGAGATCTAGAAAATTATAAGGCTAGCAGGAAGGAGCTTAAAAAAAGAGATTAGAGTCAAAATAGGCCATGAGAATGCCTTGGTGGACAGGATTAAGGAAAACCCCAAGGCATTCTACAAATACGTAAAGAGCAAGAGGATAAGATGTGAGAGAATAGGATCAATCAAGTGTGACAGTGGAAAAGTGTGTATGGAACAGAGGAAATAACAGATGTACTTAATCAGTATTTTGCTTCACTACAGTAAAGGATCTTGGCAATTGTAGGGATGACTTATAGCAGACTGAAAAGCTTGAGCATGTAGATATTAAGAAAGAGGATGTGCTGGAGGTTTTGGAAGGCATCAAGTTGAATAAGTCACCAGGACTGGACGGGATGTACCCCAGGCTACTGTGGGAGGAGAGGCAGGAGATTGCTGAGCCTCTGGCAATAATCTTAGCATCATCAATGGGGACAGGAGAGGTTTTGGAGGTTTGAGGGGTTGCGGATGTTGTTATATTATTCAAGAAAGGGAGTAGAGATGGCCCAGGAAATTATCGACCAGTGAGTCTTACCTCAGTGGTTGGTAAGTTGATGGAGAAGATCCTATATTTCTAACTCTTGACATTCAGGCTGTATCTGTGGGAAGGGAACTTGAGCTAACATTTATGTCAAAGACTCTGTCAGAAATAGGAAGGAATCAAAAGCAGTCATCAGAGAAATATATACAATATAGAAACATAGGAAACCTACAGCGCAATACAGGCCCTTTGGCCCACAACACTGTGCCGAACATGTCCTTACCTTAGAAATTACCTAGGGTCACCCATAGCCCTCTATTTTTCGGAGCTCCATGTACCTGTCCAGGAGTCTCTTATACGATAGGGTCTTTTCTGCCTCCACCACTGTCACCCGCAGCCCATTCCATGCACTCACCACTCTCTGTATAAAAAAAACTTACCCCTGACATCTCCTTTGTACCTACTCCCCAGCACCTTAAAATGGTGCCCTGTTGTGCTAGCCATATACATCCTGAAATTCTTTTTCTTCACAAACATCCCTGAAAACAGAGAAATGCCCTGAAGAATGAGTCATAATTAAATGTTAGAATCCCAAAGAACCCCTCCAACTTCCCTCTCCCGTGCATAAGCAGCAACAAAGCAACAGCCCCCCCACGTAAAAAGCATTGCCCCCCCCCCCCCACTGAGCACTCAAGCATGCAGCAAAGTATCAAACAAGACACCGACTTGCAGTACCCCAAAGACTACTCATTCACCTGGTAATTTGACATACCACAGGCTCTCCCTCTCTCTCACTGATAAGGGAAAAAGAGGTGCCCCCATTTCACAGAGAGAGGGCAGACATAACAAGACAACTTGCTTATTCACAGTGTTAGAAGTCTGTTGTGTCACATTTTCCGAGCTCTGTGCCCAAAGGACTCGGGTCTCTGGGCACACAGCCAGCAGCCAGCTGGCTACTTTCGATCTTTGAGGAACTTGGCGATGTACTGTAAGGGCAGAAATGGGGACCCTGAATCACACCTGGGGCTTAATAGAGAAGATGGTCAAGAACAGACAGAGGTGGAGAACCTGCATTACTGTACTAACTGCCAGTGGAGTAACAGGTAGTTAGTAAGTAAGTTGTGAGAGGGGATATAAAAACAGGATTACCAGGAGATACACCATAAATAAGATTATCTAGCCAATGAGTGAATGGAGCTATAAGGGGAGAAAGGTGGGGGTGGGGTGGAGCCCATCTAAGCCAATATCATAGATTCTCAAAGGCTTTAGAACTGGCATTCCCTTGGATATGATAGCAGAAACAATTTTACTGAACGTATTTTATCACTCTCAAATCTCACAAATACACTTGCCAGATCGGGAGCTGCGAGATGTTTGCTGCTGATACACTGTCTTGAGCAGTTGACAAGAAAGAAGAGATTGACCAAGAGGATAATGTAGATATACAGGCCTATATTGACATGATTGTTGCCTCCCTTTCAGTATCTCCTGATAGAACAGAGCAGATGTAAAAAATGAATATATTGATCAAAATTCTCAGAAAGACACAAATATTAATGCATCAAATGCAAGCAGTACACCCGTGGAAACAAATAGCAAACTAAAAAGGGCCATTACGCTACCTCAGAGACTGATTGAAAGTTTTCGGTGGATAAGGGACTGGAGATGTTCATAACAATTGAAGTGGAAAATTCAAAAGAAAAAGCACAGAAAGGGGACCAGCTACAGAATGTATATATCTTTGTTGGAAAGAATTATTGTTTCTTGTAAGTTTATGAGGACATAGCATTCTGTTCTGTTTTACTTTAAAGGGGGAGGGTGTGTTATTATGTGTATGTAATAAAGAACCAAGCATTGGCTGATTCAATGACTGCATCACACAAGTGTTCAAAAAATGGCCAGCACGTGATGTCCTGTGCTTTGGCCCCCTCCATGCCAGATGGTAATACACCCAGTCAGAATACTCCCCACGGTAGAGATTTGCTAGAGTCGTTGGTGGCAAACTAATTCTCCTCAAACTCCAAATGAAATACAACCACTGGTCTACCTTCTTCATAATTGCATCACTATTTTGGACCCAGGATAGATCTGAGATGTCAACACCCAGGAACTTGAAGCTACTCACCCTTTCCACTACTGTCCGCTCGATGAGGACCAGTGTAGTTCCTTCAACTTCCCCTTCCTGAAGTCCTTAATCAATTTTTTTGTCTTACCAGGGTTGAGAGCAAAGTTGTTGCGACACCATTTGACCAGTCAATCGATCTCATTCTGCAACTTACTTGCTTAAAAAGAATTCTCTTTCCCCTCTTCTCCGTACTCCTCAGTGTCTTAGTATGTATTTGACTCCAACATTATATCCCTATAGTTCTTCAAAATGTTAAAGCTTTTACAGTACTGTATACACTCAATGGGCACTTTATACGGTACCTCCTGTATCTAATAAAGTGGCCACTGAGTGCATATTCATGGTTTTTTGCTGCTATAGCCCATCCATTTCAAGGTTCGATGTATTTTGCATTCAGATGCTCTTGAGTTACTGTCACCTTCCTGTCAGCTTGAACCAGTCTGGCCATCCTCCTCTGATCTCTCTCATTAACAACGCATTTCCATCCACAGAACTGCCATTCACTGGACTTTTTTGCCTTTTGCACCATTCCCTTAAACTCTACAGACTGTTGTGCGTGAAAATCCCAGGTGATCAGCAGCTTTTGAGAAACTCAACCCACCCTGTCTGGCACCAACAATTATTCCATTTATTAATTATTCAATTATTCCAACAATTAGTCACTCAGATCACATTTCTTCCCTATTCTGATGTTTGGTCTGAACAACAACTGAACCTCTTGACCATGTCTGCTTGCTTGTATTCATTGAGTTGATGCCACTTGATTGGCTGATGAGCTATTTGCATGAACGAGCAGGTGTGCAGGTGACTATGTAACTTTCAGGACAGCCATAGATAAAGATAGCTATGGTCCTTGCAGGATAGTTTTGTAGGGCAAATTATAAGGGCATTTATTAGGCAGTAGCTAAGGAGAGTTAATTGGGAACATCCTTTTTTCTGGCAAGTGCACATCAGACATGTTGAGGGTATTTAAAGATCAATTACACAGAGCATAGGAAAGGTATGTTCCTGTTAGAAAGAAGAATGGAAATGGAAAGACGAGATAACCTTGGATGTCCAGAGAAGTGATGAATTAGGTTAAGAAGAAAAAGGAAAAGTATATAAAACTTCAGAAGTTAGGATCAAATAAAGCACATGAGGAGTATAAAGAAATCAGAAAAGAACTAAAGAGGGGAATTAGGAAGCCAGGAGGGGCTGTGAAAAGTCCTTGGTAAGTAGGATTAAGGTGAATCCCAAGGCATTCTATACATACATTAAGAGTAAAACGATAACTAGGGAGAGGGTGAGACCATTCAAGGATAAAGAAGGTAACATTTGCTTGGATGCGGAGAATGTGAGTGAGGTACTTAGTATTAACCATTCCATGTTTACCAAGGAAAAGGATATGGATGACCAGGAGGAGTGTTGAGTGTATAAATATATTAGGGCATTTAGAGGTCAAGGAGGAGGAAGTGTTGGGCCTCCTAAAGAGTATTAAGGTGGATAAACCCCAGGGCCTGATGGGATTTATCACAGGTTATTGAAGGAGGCAAGTGACAAGATTGCTGGAGCTTTGTCCTCTCTAGTCATTGGCGAGGTCCAAGAGGACTGGCGAGTGGTTAATGTTGTTCCTCGATTTATGAAGGGAACAGGGGAAAATCCTGGGAACGACAAATCAGTGAGTCTCATATCAGTTGTAAGGGAATTGCTGGAGATATTTCTTATGGATAGGATATATGAGCATTTCGAAACCCATGACCTAATTAGGGAGAACTAACATGGCTTTGTGCAGGGCAGATCGTGTCTTACCAACTTGATAAGAGTTTTTTTTGATAAGATGTTGAGAGAGATTAATGAATGTAGGGCAGTTGATGTTGTCTACATGGATTTTAGTAAGGCATTTGTGAAGTCCCTCGTGGAAGGCTAATCCAGAAGATTAAGATGCAAGGGGTTTATGACAAAATGGCTGTTTGGATTCAGAACTAGCTTGTGCATAGAAAACAGAGGGTAGTGGTTGAAGGGACTTATTCTAGATGAAGGTCTGTAATTAGTGGTGTTCTGCAGCAATCTGTACTGGGACCCTTGCTGTTTGTGATGTATATAAATGACCTGGATGAAAATGCAGATGGGTGAGTTAGTAAGTTTGCAGATGACATCAAGATTGGTGGAGTTGTAGGTAGTGTGGAAGACTGGCAAAGAATACAGCTCGATATAGACCAGTTGCAGATATGGGCAGAGAAATGGCAGATGGAGTTTAACCCAGATACACGTGAGATGTTGTACCTTGGTAGAGCAAATGCAAGGGGACAGTACACTGTTAGGGACAAGATCCATAACAGAGTTGCTGAGCAGAGAGATCTTGGGATCTAAGTTCATAGTTCCTTAAAAGTGGTTAGGAAGGCTTATGGAATGCTTGCTTTTATTTGTCAAGGCATTGAGTTCATAAGTCAAGAGGTTATGTTGCAACTTTATAAAACTCTGGTTATGCCAATCTGGAATATAGCATTCAATTCTGGTCACTCCACTATGGGAAGAATGTTGAGACTTTGGAGAGGATACGGAAAGGGTTTACCAGAATGCTGCCTGATTTAGAGGGCATGTGTTATCGTGAGAAGTGGATAAACTTGGGTTGTTTTCTTTGGAGCGGCAAAGGCTGAGGGAAGATCTGAACAATACACACAAAATGCTGGAGGTACTCAGCAGGTCAGACAGCACCTATGGAAAGGAATAAACAGTCTACATTCCAGGCCAGAATAAGAAGGTGGAGGAAGGGAAAGTAGACGGCTGGGAGATGAGAAATGAAGTGAGAAGCTGGGATGTGATAGGTGGAAAAGGTAAAGGGCTGAAGAAGAAGGAATCTGATTGGAGAGGGGAGTGTACCATAGGAGAAAGGGCAGGAGGAAGGGCAACAGAGGGAGGAGATGGGCAGGAGAGTAGAAGAAAAGGTGTAAAAGGAAATACAGAATGGGGAATGGAAAAAAGAGAAAAGCAGGAGGGGGAGAGTTTACTGGAAGTTAGAGAAATCAAGGCAGCATCTGCAGAGGAAAAGGGATAATTGTTGTTTCAGGCCAAGACTGTGCACTAGGACTGAGAGGTTAAAAGAGAGTAGCTACTACAATGAGGGGAGGGGTCAAGCTGGACCTGGTGGATCCAGGTGAGGAAGGTGGATGAAGTCAGGTGGGAGGGAGAGGTGGAGAAAATGAGTGACTCTGGGAGGCAACTGGTGGAGGCAATAGAGGATTGCAGATTATGGAGATCCCCCACCTGGTTCCATCTTCCCATGAACCCTCCTCTCCCTCCTCAAAGGAATTTGCTCTCCTCATGCAGGATTCCCTACAGATTAACTTGCAGGTTGAGTCAGTGGTGAGGAAGGCAAATGCAATATTAGCATTCATTTCGAGAGGACTAGAATATAAAAGCAAGGACGTAATGCTGATGCTTTAGAAGGCATTGCTCAGACCGCACAGAGTTTTGTGAGCAGTTTTGGACCTCATATCCAAGAAAGGATGTGTTGATATTGCAGAAGATCCAGAGGAGGTTCCCAAGAATAATCCTGCGAGTGAAAGGGTTAACGTGTGAGGAGCACTTGATGGCTTTGTGTCTGTACTCGCTGGAGTTTAGAAGAATGGAGGGGTTTCTCATTGAAACCTATTGAATATTGAAAGGTGTGGTAGCAGGGACGTGCAGAGGATGTTCCTATAGTGGAGGAATCTAGGACCAGAGGGCACAGCCTCAGAATAGAGGGAAGTCCCTTTAAAACAGAGATGAGGCGGGATTTTCCCCAGCAAGCACCTAAAATACACAGGGAATTGATGGAAGACTTCCACTTCTGGTGGGGCGATAGGTCCTGCTAATTCCAGACTAGTTTCAGGCATCTACACTCTGGTACACAAACTATTTTGAAGTCTGAAAATATCCTAGGCTTATTATCAGGTCTGTACATCTGCTTCCTGCTTCTGCACAGTAACAAAAGTTAATTATTTAACTAGTTAAACTCCCCTCAATACATGAAGCCTTTTTCCCCTCAAAAAATAATAAGCAATCAACGTTATTTTCTTATCTCACTAATTTCTACAGACGTACCATGGATTCTAACTGGCTGCATCACCACCTGGTATGGGGAGTGGGTGGGGTACTCGTGTACAGGATCAAAATAAGCTGCAGAAAGTTGTGAATTCAGTCAGCTCCATCATGGGCACTAGCCTGCTTGGCATCCAGGACATCTTCAAGGAGTGATATCATTCATCATTAAGGACCCCCATCTCCCAGGTCTTGCTTTGTTCTCATTGCTACCATCGGGGAGGAGTTACAGGAACCTAAAGCCACACACTGAATGATTAAGGAACAGCTTCTCCTCTGCCATCCGATTTCTGAATGGGCATTGAAACTATGGACACTACCTCACTAATTTTTTTTTTGCACTATTTATTTAATTTAATTCACAGTTTTTATTATTATGCACTGCTGCCGTAAAAACAACAAATTTCAGGACGTATGCTGGTGATATTAAACCTGATTCTGATTTTGATTCTTATAAAGTCCAGGAAATTAAAAAATCTAGATACTGAATTATTTGTGCATTATATTGCCCTGGTTCACAACTTTACTGGATTTCCTTTGGAATATGCCTAAACATGCCAACATTTCTCGTAATAGGACCCGTTCCTGATGAGTAACACATATCAAACTAGTTCAGACAAGATAACTCAGAATTTGACATATAGCAAACCACAGAACAAAAATGATTTTACTGATAATGACATCCCGCTACACTTCACGCCCTCACTTCCCCAGTCGTCCTTTCAGCGTTCATGGCCAGCTATGTAGTTACTCTCCTAAGGGACTCCAACAACAATGCCTGCAATATAACGAAAACACTATAAATTACAATAAGAAACATATATAAATTAAATCAGTGCAAAAAGAGTGTGGTAGTGTACATGGATTCATTGGCCATTCAAAAACCCAGTGGCAGACGTGAAGAAGCTGTTCCTGCAAAGTTGAGTGCGTGTCTTCAGGCTCCTGAACCTCCTCGTTGATGGTAGCGATGAGGGCACGTCCTGGGTGATGCAGATCCTAAATGATGGATGCCATTTTTTTGAGGGATTGCTTATAAAGGTGCCCTTGATGGTGGGGAGACTGGTGTCCATGATGGAGATGGCAACTTTCTGCAGCTTTTCCCGATTCCGCGCAGTAACCCCTCCATACCAGATGGTGATACAACCAGTTGGAATGCTCTCCGTGATACTTCTGTAGATTTGCAAGAGGCATACCAAATCTCCTCAAGATGGGGTGTATTAATTATAAAGAGAAGGTGGACAGAATTGGATTATTTTCTCTTGAGTGACAGAGGCCAAAGGATGGTCTTACAGTCAGATATATTTATGGGAGGCATAGATATCATAGATCAGCAGTCTTTCTTCTAGGAGGGAGATGCCAAATGCTAGAAGGCAGAGTTTTAAGGCAGAGGAGTGGAGTTTAAAGAAGATTTGCAAATAAAGCTACTGGAGAGGTGGTAAAAGTAGATATGAGAACAATATTTAAGAGATATTTAGTTAGATAGCTGGCTGGTGGTGTAATGGCATCCACACCGGACTTCGAGGTGAGTGGTCCCAAGTTCGAATCTGGCTGGTTCCTTGCACTCTTTCCTTCTGTGCTGGGTGGAGAGACGAGCTAGCAACTTGGCCTTGTAAAAAACAGGCAAATGCTAAAGAAATGGCAGGGCTGCTGCCCAATGCACCACAAGGTGCAGAGAGGAACAAAAATTTAGCTAGATTTACCCCCCAGGAGGTCCATAACCTTGTTGTAGGTTTTGCAGGCTTACGTGCCTCAATGACCCGGAGAGCTATGTTGGCTGGAGTAGGGGCCTTGTGCTTTGGCTATATGTAGGGTCACTCATGCCAAACAGGTCAAAGGGTAGAGGCCAGACTAACAGTGGTCCAGTTTTGGGGGTTCAGCTCAGAGCTAACAACCCTAAATGGTCAACAAAAACTAACACAAACGGCAATGAAGGTTCCTTCTATATCTGAGTGTGATGGTAGGGACAGAGGAGATGGAGGACCTTCATCGCCAGTGGCGTAACAGGCAGTAAGTAAGTAGTTAGATGTAGGAATAGACAAGAAACAAGGGGGTATTTATTATGCCTAGGCAGAAAGGACTAGTTTTGATTGGCATTATTGTCAGTACAAACATGATGGGCCGAAGGTCCTAAATCGGACCTGTTTCTGATTTTCTAATCGGAAATAAGATCAATGTGCTTAAATATTACTAGATAAGGATAATGAATTTTTAAAAAATTGCTGCAAAAAACACTCTTCCGGCTCACAGGCATAAAAGAGACTGAATAGAAAGGCAAAGGAATCAGTCAAAAAATTGAAAGAGCCAGTTATTGGCATAATATTGTCAGTCTTTTTTGGGAGAAAATGTGGAAGTGGGAAATTTAGAAAGGGCACCTAGTCCTGCTGACAATGAGAGCACAACAAAGACAAAATCTGACCCAAATTTGATGTTTTCAGCAAGAGTTTCGGGTTAGTACAGGAAAGTGACACCGTGTGAAAGTTCAGCCATGATGTTAGTTAATGGTTCTTATAAAGAGGAACTTCCACAAATTCATCTTCTAGCTTCTCATTAAATACTGTGCAATCATGTGAAGTACAATAAGTTTCTGGTTGCAAAATAACAGTAACTAGTCATCAGAAAGTGATTATATGGTGCACCTCGGGGATGTGCACTTAGCCAGCTACTCTAGTCTCTCCACGCCCATGACTGTGTGGCTAGACATAGCTCAAAAGCCCATCTATAAATTTGCTGTTGATATCATAATTTGCAGAATCTCAGATGGTGACAAGAGGATGTACAGGATATACCAGATGGTTGAGTGGTGTCCCAGCAACTGCCTTGCACTCAATGTCAGTAAGACCAACAAATTGATTATGGACTTCAGGAAGAGTAAGATGAACCAATCCCCACAGCAGGATCGGAAGTGAAAAGAATAAGCAATTTCAAGCTCCTGGGTGTCAATATCTTCAAGGACCTAACCTGGAACCAAAATATTGATACAGATATAAAGAAGGCAAGACAGCAGCTATATCTTATCAGAAGTTTGAGGAGATTTGATATGTCACTAAAAACACCTCCAAGGTCCTACAGATTTCTACTATGGAGAGCATTCTAACTGGCTGCATCACCATCTGGTATTGGGGGGGGGAAGGGGGGAGGGAGCAACTGCACAGGATCAAAGCAAGCTGCGAAGAGATGTAAACTTAGTCAGCTCCATCATGAGTTCTAGCCTTCTTAGCATCCAGACATTTTCAAGGAGCGATGCCTCAGAAAGGCGGCATTCATCATGAAGGACCCCCATCACCCGGGACATGCCTTGTTCTCATTGCTACCATCAGGAAGGAGGTACAGGAGCCTGAAGGCACATACTCAGTGATCAGGAACAGCTTCTTCCCCTCTGCCATCCAATTTCTGAATTTTGAACCCAAGAACGCTACCTTGCTACTTTTTTATTTCTTATTTTTGCTCTGCTTATTTAATTTAACTATTTGATATTTATATGCTTACTGTAATTCACAGTTTTTTTCTCCATTGTTATATATTGCAGGCAAAGTTTACAAATTCCATGACATATTCGGATGACATTAAACCTGATTCTAATTCCGATTCTGGTTCTCAAGAACAGGAACTTCCACAGGATTCAGCTTTTAGATTCTCATTAAGTTACTGTACAATCAGTTTCTGCTTACAAAACACCTGCAACTAGACATCAAAAAGTAATTGTTTGACGATCATGCGCATCAAAAGGAAAACCTCTATTTTCCATGCAGGAACTCTCTGCTGGTAGGTTCTGATTAATGATGCCAGTAACTCCTCTGATGTTTGGCACTCAAACACAGGACAGAGATCTTGCACCAAAGGGCCCTGCGTGACTCAAGTGGTTTTAAATAAAAGATGAGTACTTTTTATTTTTGCAGACTTATGAAGCGCAGATGCACTGAAGTAAATGATCTATTTGTTTTGGCAATAAGTCACTTATCCCATGAGAAATAAGCTTCTTGCTGATTTCATGATACATAACATTATCTTCATTGCTGAACTGTGTTGGCTGAAGCTGTTTGGCAATTTGGATGGACATAGCAAATTCTTCCTCACTGACTGAATAACACCAATGCTGCAAGTTTGTTGGTGAAGTCTTCTCCTTGGACAATCAGAATGAGGTTTATTATCACTGACGTATGGGAGTCCTTCATCCAGGCTACGCTTCCATTCTCAAGGGCTCCCATCATCCAGGCAAGTCTCTCCTCTCACTGTTACCATCAGGAAGGAGCAACAGGACCCTTCGGTCCCACACCACCAGGTTCAGCAACAATTATTCCCCTTCAAACATCAGGCTCCTGAACCTGTGTGGATAACTTCACTCACCTCAATGCTGAACTGATTCCATAACCTATGGACTCAATTTCAAGGACTCTACAACTCATATTCTCAGTATTATTTACTTAATTGTTGTTTTTTAAGTATTTACATAGTTTATCTTCTGTTGCACATTGCCTGTTTATCAGGCTTTGACGTTTCAATGATTCTATTGTATGTCTTTTGTTTTATTGCAAATGCCCGTAAGAAAATTAATCTCAGAGTAGTATATGGTGGCGTATACATACTTTGATAATAAATTTACTTTGAACTTTATCGTTTTGTGTCAGTGGGAGACATAGAAATTACTGTGAGGTACATAAGAAAACAAATAATGCTGAAGCCGAGTAATGAGATAGTGTTCAAGGGCTCATAGCAGAGAGGAGACAAGGTCAAGGGTAACACACACAAAATGCTGGAGGAACTCAGCAGGTCAAGAAGCATCCTTGGTAATGAATGTTTGTTGACACTCCAGGATGAAATCCTTTAGGATTGATGAATGATCTTGAAGATGGTGTATCGTGTGTGTGTGTGTGTGTGTGTGTGTGTGTGTGTGTGTGTGTGTGTGTGTGTGTGTGCGTGCGTGCGCGCGCGCGCGCGGTGGATAAGAGGTTGGGAAGGTGATTGTCTTGTATGTTCTGCTGTTGTGTTTTCTGTTACAGAGACATAGAGCACTACAGTACAGAAATAGGCCTTTCAGCCCATGTAATCCATCCCAACCTATTAGTTATCCTAGTCCCATCGACCTGCACCTAGACCACAGCCCAGCATATCTCTCTCATCCAAGTTTCTCTTAAATGTTGAAAATGGCCCTGCACCCGCCACTTGCACTGTGTGTGTGCGTGCGCATCAGGTTGTGTACAGTGTAGATAATACACAATAACAGAACCTTATCAAACTGTTGAAATCTAAGCATTAACTCTGAGCTGTTTTTCTTAGTGCGTTCTCCACCGGCCTGAAGAGAAAGCAAACCCCTCTCGGCGCACTGAAGGATATTGAAAGCCAATCATTTAGAAATAACTGTGAAGCATACCTGGTCCATTGCTGTGTCTACAGCAAATGAGGAAACTGCCCCCTCCAGCAAAAGTGTTCTCCTGGAGGGCAAAAAGCAAGAGAAGGTGACTGCATTAGGACAAAATACCGTAAGACATGAAAACCATGTGGTCTACCTTAATGCAACCAGCTGGGGCCTCCATGCTAGGGATACTGGCCCATGAAAGGGCACTGACACTGGTTTGCTTATGTCTTGCATAAGTTTTGTGGAGATAACATAGGTGATATTTTTCTAGCACCAAGTAGTGCCTGATGTAGGCAGTCCTGTTCTCAGATGCAGGTAGGATGGCAGGGATCTCAGATGCCCTAGCTGTAGTCTCCATCTTCAAACAAACTTTTCTTCAATTAACCAAAGGCAGAGAGGCATATTGAAGACAATAAGTTCAGTTATTGACTTCTGCCTTAATGAAAGATGGCCCCCAAGCTCGAGGAAGTGTTCCATATTTTCCAGAGTCAATCAGCCTTTACTGTAGAGGGCAGTGAATCTGAATCGAATTAATATCACTGGCATATGTTGTGAAATTTTGTTAACTTTGTTGCAGCAGTACAATGCCCTCCCCCATACCAGAGAGTGGTGCAGCCAGTTAGAATGTTCTCCAGAGTACATCTATAGAAATTTACAAGTGGTTTTGAAGACATACCAAACCTTCCCAAACTCCTAATGAAATATCGTCATTGTCTTACTTTCTTGAAAGCTGCATTGATATGTTGGGATCATGTTAGGTTCTCAGAGATATTAACACCCAAGAACTTGAAATTGGGACTCTCTACTTCTGATTCCTGGTGTGTGTCCCCTCATCTTACCCTTTCTGAAGTCCACAATCAGCTCTTTTGACTTACTGATGTTGAGTGCAGGTTTATTGTTGCAACACCACTCAACCAGCTGGTATATTTCACTCCTGTACGCCCTCTCATCTCCATCTGAGACTCTGCCAACAATTGTATCAACAGCAAATTTATAAATGGCATTCAAACTGAGTAAACAATCAACATTTTGGGCCAAGACTCTTCCAGTGTGTTGGTCCCTCCGGTACTACAAGTGATTTATTGGTAAAATTATTTAGAAACTTTTTCAAGCTGTCCCTGGTTAAAATCCCCCAAAATGACGGGGAAGGCAGCAGAATGTGCTGTTGATCACATCCAACAGTTCGTCTCGAGCTTGCTTGACATTAGCCTGTAGTAGGATGTACACCACAACCAAAATGATCACTGAAATCTCCCGGGGCAGATAAAATGGACAGCACGTGCCCATGAGGTGTTCCAGGTCTGGTGAACAGGACTGGGACAGCACCACCATGTTTGTACACCACGAGGAATTGATCATGAAGCAAACTCGACCCCCTTGGCTTTGAAAGACCCAGCAGCGTGGTGTATGTAAAGTAAGAATTAAATGTGTTTCCTTCTTGGTATATGCTAAAATAAAATGGAAGGCTGTCAGACAAAAAAGTGTTAGTCTAAAGTGAGATTTATTGAGAAAGTTAAAGGAGTAGAAGTTGACAGCCTTGAGAGTGGGTAATGATGAATACAGGTTTGTGTAGAGCAGATGAGGTCATTGTGGTGGAGCAGGTACCAAATGGTGCCATATCATGGGAAAGTGTGGGGCAAGAATTATGTCAGAGGTTTGAAGGGATCTTGAAGAATATAAAAAGCAGCAGTTTGTTTGTGCAAAGTGGAATTTTCTCAGACTGGGTCATGACTAGTGCTAGTTCTAAGAATTGGGGATAGATACAGGGACAGAGAGTAAGTGGGGGGAGAGGGAGAGTGAGAGGGAAGGGGATAGGGAGAGAGGGGCAGAGAGAGGAGGGAGGGGAGAGGGAAGGAGAGAGAGAGAGGAGAGAGCGAGGGAGAGAGAGAGGAGGGAGGGGAGAGGGAGAGAGAAGGAAGAGCAAGAGAGAGGTGGAGGGGAGATTGATTGATAGAAAATTATCAGATTTGTAGTTCGCTCAGGTATTCTGCAGCTCAGTGCATTTAGTGCATGATAAGTATCAGCTTGTTTTCTATGCTACATAACCATTTGCTTTTCTTTTTGTATTGCATTACAACTCTAATAAAGTGATCTCTTGTGATTTAACACGTAAATAGTGACTGCTTTGTTTGTGAATATCCCTTTCTGAACCAGAAAAGGACACAGGATGAATTTTAATTTTCTTTTCCCTTGCAGAGTAGTGGGGTAAGTTCATGAAAGACTTCTGTCTTGTGAGTGTTGTTTGTAACAGTTGCCCCTTGAGTTGGCTTAGGTGAAAATTTGACAGTGGCTCAGAGATTTGTTGCACTGAAAGTGATTCACACAATTCAGCTCCCCGACTGGGTGCAAAGACAACTCACCCGCTGTTTTGTAACACATTGAGAGTTCTGGGCCATGAAGAAACTTACAGTGTTTGACAGCGGCACAAAGAGGCCCGAAACGTGCATTCAACCTTTCTCTAACAAGAGAAAATCTGCAGATGCTGGGAATCCAGAGTAACACACACAAATGCTGGAGGAACTCAGCAAGCCAGGCAGCATCTATGGAAAAGAGTAAAGTGGATGTTTCGGGCCGAGACCCTTTCTCTGGCTGTTGAGCAGGAAGAGTATTTCACGTGAAACAGTTAGAATTTCAAACTTTAAGAAAAGCTGATGTCTCAGAAAGGCATGGGAAGTATTTTGCCCATTTGGTGCCAAGGCTGAGATTGTGTGGATAATTTAAATGTTAGCTATTGCCTGTTATGCTGCTGGTGTTTAGGGCAGCAAGGATAATTTAAAAGGTTGCAATTTAATATGGGTTTTGAAAATCACAAATAGTTTAGATAGAATAAATAAGGTGATGTTGGTTTCAGTTGAAGATCTTAGAACCATAGAACCATAGAACATTACAGCACAGTACAGGCCCTTCAGCCCTCCATATTGTGCTGACCCATATAATCCTTAAAAAAAAAGTACTAAACCCACACTACCCCAAACCCTCTATTTTTCTTTCATCCATGTGCTTGTCCAAGAGGCTCTTAAATACCCCTAATGTTTTAGCCTCCACCACCATCCCTGGCAAGTCATCCTGGCACTCACAACCCTCTGTGTAAAAAAACTTACCCCTGATGTCTCCCCTAAACTTCCCTCCCTTAATTTTGTACATATGCCCTCTGGCGTTTGCTATTGGTGCCTTGGGAAACAGATACTGACTATCCACCCTATCTATGCCTCTCATAATCTTGTAGACCTCCATCCAGTCCCCTCTCATTCTTCTATGCTCCAAAGAGAAAAGTCCCAGCTCTGCTAACCTTACTTCATATAACTTGTTCTCCAAATGAGAGACAACATCCTGGTAAATCTCCTCTGCACCCTCTCCATAGCTTCCACATCCTTCCTATAATGAGGTGACCAGAATTGAACACAATACTCTAAGTGCGGTCTCACCAGAGATTTGTAGAGTTGCAACATGACCTCTCTACTCTTGAACTCAATCCCCCTGTGTATGAAGCCTAGCATCCCATAGGCCTTCTTAACTAACCTATCAACCTGTGCAGCAACCTTGAGGGATGTATGGATTTGAACCCCAAGGTCCCTTTGTTCATCCACACTCTTAAGTAACTGACCATTAATCCTGTACTCAGTCTTTTGGTTTGTCCTTCCAAAATGCATCACCTCACACTTGTCCGGATTGAACTCCATCTGCCATTTTTCTGCCCAACTCTGCAG
The DNA here is from genome assembly GCF_048418815.1 of Hemitrygon akajei. NCBI lineage: Eukaryota > Metazoa > Chordata > Chondrichthyes > Myliobatiformes > Dasyatidae > Hemitrygon > Hemitrygon akajei. The sequence goes on from NC_133139.1 coordinate 82,925,103, forward strand.
CCTGTCTATATCCTCTTGTAAACTTTGACCACCTACAGCTCCATCCACAACTCCTCCAATCTTCGTGTCATCCGCAAACTTACTCACCCATCCTTCTGCCTCTACATCCAGGTCATTTATAAAAATCACAAATAGCAGGGGTCCCAGAACAGATCCCTGCAGCACTCCACTAGTCACCAACCTCCAGGCAGAATACTTTCCTTCCACAACTACCCTCTGCTTTCTTCCTTTAAGCCAATTTTTTATCCTAGCAGCCAAGGTTCCACTTATCCCATGCCTCATGACTTTCTGGATGAGTCTCTCGTGAAGGACCTTGGAGAGGATGTTTCCTATAGTGGCAGAGTCTGGGACCAGAGCGCACAGCCTCAGAATAAAAAGAACAGAAACGGAGAGTTACGTCTTTAGCCAGGGGTTGGCAAATCTATGGAATTCATTGCTAAAGACGTGGAATGATTATTGGTGTCAGGAGGGTTGGTTTGAATATCTCAGAAACTGCCCTTCTCCTGGGATTTTCAAAAAAAAAAGTCTCCCATGTTTATGGAGAATGGTGCAAAAAATACAGTGAGCGACAGTTCTGTGGACAAAAACACTTTGTCAATGAGAGAGGTCAGAGGAGAATGGCCAGACTGGTTAAAGCTGACAGGAAGGTGATAGTATCTATCTCAAATAATCACTTGTTACGAACAGCATCTCTGAATGCACAACACGCTGGACCTTAAGGAGGATGGCCTACAACAGCAGAAGACCAAGAACACGCACTCAGTGAGGGTAAATCCATAAGCTTAGCTTTTACACGTAGACTGAGGAAAAGAAATGGCAGATGGAATATAGTGTAGGGAAGGTCATGCATTTTGGTAAAAAGGATAAAGGCATGATTTTCTAAATGGGGCAAAGATTCAGAAACCAGAGGTGCAAAGGGACTTGAGAATCCTTGGCACAATTCTCCGAAAGTCAACTTGCAGACTGAGTCTGTGGGGAGGAAGGCAAATGCAATGTTAGCATTCATCTCATGAGGACTAGAATATAAATTCAAGGAAGTAGTGCAGAGGCTTCATATGGCATTGGTCAGACACTTGGTGTATTGTGAGCAGTTTACAGCCCCTTATCTATGAAGAGATGTGTTGGCATTAGAGAAGGTCCAGAGGAGGTTCATAAGATTGATTCTGGAAATGAAAGGGTTGATGTATGAGGGGCATTTGATGGCTCGCTGGAGCTTAGATGATTGATTCTCATTCAAATCTATCCAATATTGAAAGGCCTAGATAGAGTGAATGTGGAGGGGATGTTTCCTATAGTTGGGGAGTTTAGGGCAGAGCCTCAGAAAAGAGGGAAGTCCATTTAGAAAAGAGAAGAGGAGGAATTTCTTTATCCAGAGGTTGGTGAATCCAAAGACTGTGAAGACAAAGTCATTGGGTATATGTAAAGCAGAGAATGATAAATTCTTGATTTGTTGGGGTTGCAAAACAAGAGTGAGAAGGCAACAGAATGGGCTTGAGTTGGGATAATAAATTAGCCATAATGAGGAGATTTGATGACCAAATAGCCTAATTCTACTATGTCCTGTGATCTTAAAACCATTCAGTCCCTTGCTTATGAAAGACCTGTCTCCTTCCGTGTTCTAGTCAATACTTCCAGGCTTAAAACATTAATTATGTTTCTCTTTCCACTGCTGACCAGTTGAATATTTCCAACGTTATCTATTTGTTTTTAAGATTTCCTGCATCTTGACTAACATTTGATGTTGTCCTTTTACACGTGCTAATTACGTCCAGCTGTTCTCGATTTTGGTGCAAGTGGGAAATGACACAGCAGATTATTGACAGCACCAAACAAGAAGCTGTCAGCGCAGGAATGGGGGGCATCTCAAACAGCTTTTTAAAAGACAGGCGGTGCTCACCTTCCCTTCCAGTCTCTCTGGAAGCTCGGATACTTGAATCTCAAATATCAAAGGGAGAGGAGACCGGGACACTTCTGGATCAGAAAACCGAAGAAGCATTTGTTTTCCGGAATTTTGTACCTGAACTCTTTGACTTATGGATTTCGGACTCAGCGCGTGGGCTGGATGTCTTTGCCTTTTTACCACGTTTTTTACTGTAGCAGGTATTTGCGGCGTTTTTTTTTTATACGATTGGGTTTAACCGCGGTGCCGAGTTTTCTGTCTAGTAACATTTGGAGGGAGGTGTTGACCGTACACAAACGGTTGGGTAGCCCGGTGAGCGGAGGTATCTCCGCGACATACCTGACCTAGTTTGTCAAATCCGAGCCCTGAGCTCAGCGTGGATTTGGAGCTCACAAGAGGGGATATAAAGACTGACTCGCTGAGGCTCAGTTCTAATTCGTCAGCCGAGCGATTATCGCTTATCTTTTATCGTCAGTAAGTGGGCTGCACGATTCGGCAAGGCGTAAAAGTCACAGCGTAGTAAATTGGAGTTTTGAATATCCCACCAACCACACCAGTAGGGAAATAATCTAAACGCAATCAATTAAGAACTGACAACATAAGTCAAATTGAACGGGGAGATTGGGGAATCGGGTGCGATATGTAGCACGTTGTCCTAAAGGGTGGTGAGCAGGGTTCAGCGACAAGGTTTAAAGGAATTTGGATCCACGTTGAAAGCGAAATGAGCAGCTAGCTGACGCGCCGAGAGAACGCGATTCTTGGCTTGTGTATAGCGTATGTAGGTACTGCTGATAAACTCGGGGAAATAATCACAAGCAGAGCCGAATCTTCAACCGTTTGTTGTATTCAATGTTTCTGGTAGTGAAATAAGCCCCCTTTTTAAAAAAAAATCTTTATTGACACTGAACTAAAGTTTTGTAACTATGAGGAATATTGAACAGCGACCTGGCCACCCCATCATTTGCCCCCGGTGACCCAAAGACTCCGTGCAGAATTTAAACAATCGTCTTAAATTACCGAATTGTGTACAGTTCTGGTCACCGAATTATAGGAAAGATATCAATAAATTAGAGAGAGTGCAGAGACGATTTACTAGGATGTTACCTGGGTTTCAGCACTTAAGTTACAAAGGTTGAACAAGTTAGGTCTCTATTCATTGGAGCGTAGAAGGTTGAGGGGGGATTTGATCGAGGTATTTAAAATTTTGAGAGGGATAGATAGAGTTGACGTGAATAGGCTGTTTCCATTGAGAGTAGGGGAGATTCAAACGAGAAGACATGATTTGAGAGTTAGGGGGCAAAAGTTTAAGGGAAACACGAGGGGGTATTTCTTTACTCGGAGAGTGATAGCTGTGTGGAATGAGCTTCCTGTAGAAGTAGTAGAGGCCAGTTCAGTTGTGTCATTTAAGGTAAAATTGGATAGGTATATGGACAGGAAAGGAGTGGAGGGTTATGGGCTGAGTGCGGGTAGATGGGACTAGGTGAGATTAAGAGTTCGGCACGGACTAGGAGGGCCGGAATGGCCTGTTTCCGTGCTGTGATTGTTATATGGTTAAATGTCAGAATGTCTTGTGTGGGAAGAATTTAAGGTCTTGGGACGTCTTTTTAGCTTTTCCCTCCATCAGCAGGTGTGTGACACACTATGGAGACATTCGCTTCCCGGGAACACGAGACAGCGAGCCTTGTGTCCACTGGCCGGTACCGGGTACGGGCTACGGTCCTAAGCCCACACTTGTCTGTAGTCAGTGGGCAGATATTACTGCCGGTTTAGCAGAAATTACACACAGCTGCTCTCTAAGCCGCACAGCACCTGACTTGGAATTATACCCAGTGGCCATTTTATTAGGTGCCTCCTACTTAATAAAGTGGCCACTGAGTGTATGTTCGCGGTCTCCGGCTGCTGTGGCCCATCCGCTTCAAGGTTCGGACGTGCTCTTCTGCACAGCTGCGCGAGGTTATTATTGTTACTGTCGCCTTGAACCAGTCCGGCCGGTCACCTCTGACCTCGCTCATTAACAGGGCGTTGTCACACACAGAAATGCCCATCACTGGATTTTTTGGTGACTATATTGAGTGCAGATCGCCATCCCTTCACCTTCCCCTGGAATTATCTCCCTCACGGCATCGTAGGTACACGGACACCTCATCGACTGCAGTGTTTCAGGACGGGAGCCCACCCCCACCACCTTCGGGGCAACGAGGGATGCACAATTAAACGCTGGCTCGGCCTTGGATGTGACTGGATGTTTGGTGACGGCCCCAGTGCAGACAGACGCAGCAAAAGAATGAACTTAGTTTTAAAAGAACTGTACAGAATAAAAGTGGGGGAAAAACACTAGGCCAACAGATTCACTAACCAAAACTCTCAAACTAAAGTAGGATACATACATTCGGATGCTGTTCATAGACTTCAGTTCAGCATTCAACACAATCATCCCTCAGAAACTGATTGGAAAACTGAGCCTACTGGGCCTGAACACCTCCCTCTGCAACTGGATCCTAGACTTCCTGACTGGGAGATCTGTCGGTCCGGATCGGGAGCAGCATCTCCAACACCATCACACTGAGCATGGGGGCTCCCCAGGGCTGTGTGCTCAGTCCACTGCTGTTCACTCTGCTGACCCACTACTGTGCTGCAACACACAGCTCGAACCACATCATCAAGTTCGCCGATGACACGATCGTGGTGGGTCTCATCAGCAAGAACGATGAGTCAGCATACAGAAAGGAGGTCTAGCGGCTAATGGACTGGTGCACAGCCAACAACCTGTCTCCGAATGTGAAGAAAACAAAAGAGATGGTCGTTGACTTCAGGAGGGCACGGAGCGACCACTCCCCGCTGAGCTTCGACGGCTCGGTGGAGGTAGTTAAGAGCACCAAATTTCTTGGTGTTCACCTGGCGGAGAATCTCACCTGGTCCCTCAACACTAGCTCCATAGCAAAGAAAGCCCAGCAGCGTCTCTACTTTTTGCGAAGGCTGAGGAAAGTCCATCTCCCACCCCCCATCCTCATCACATTCTACAGGGGTTGTATTGAGAGCATCCTGAGCAGCTGCATCACTGCCTGGTTCAGAAATTTCATCATCTCAGGTCACAAGACTCTGCAGCGGATAGTGAGGTCAGCTGAGAAGATCATCGGGGTCTCTCTTCCTACTATTACAGATATTTGCTTCACACGCTGCACCCGCAAAGCTAACAGCATTGTGAAGGATCCCACGCACCTCTCATACAAACTCTTCTCCCTCCTGTCATCTGGCAAAAGGTACCAAAGCATTCAAACTCTCACGACCAGACTGTGTAACAGTTTCTTCCCCCAAGCCATCAGACTCCTCAATACCCAGTCTAGACTGACATCTACATCATTTATTATTATATTGAAATTTGTCCTGTACTGTGCCCATTGTCTTGTTATTTATGTACTTATTTATTGAACTGCCCTGCACTGTTTTGTGCACTTTATGTAGTCCCTTGTAGGTCTGTAGTCTAGTTGTAGTTTTTGTGTTGTTTTACATAGTCTAGTGTAGTTTTGTGTTGTTTCATGTAGCACCAGGGTCCTGGAGGAGCGTTGTTTCATTTTTCATACGGTACTGTGTACCGTACCAGCAGTTTATGGTCAAAATGACAATAAAAAGCGACTTGACTTGGAGGTAGGAGGGATTAGTGTTTGGGTGTTTTTGATTTGCTTTTTAGCTGGTTCAGCACAACATTGTGGGCAGAATGGCCTTTTCCTGTGCTGTACTCTTCTGTGTTTAAAAATCTAATGTCAGCAGCTGAGAAACAGGAACTTAATTCTGAATTAATACTGCTCCTTTGCAGCAGCAGTCTAAGTTCTAACCTTCCTTCCTGGAACGTGGACCAAGGGAAGCAGGGAGCATTACCATCACTATGTTTTAGTTAACACCTAACAAGATTAAAACAAAAGGAAGGGAGTTAAATGCAACTACAAATGTATCCTGATGAACTGGAATGCACACTCACAAGCATGATTGGCAACCCCTTCTAGCTGCAGCCTGTGAGGACATCCAGACTCCGCAGCAAAGTCTATGGTTGTGACAAACATAAGACCACCTCTAATCCATGATATGAAGTTCTGAACCTGGAATATCAGGGATGGCTAAAGGCTAATCTCACCAGTGACTGAGTGAATCGTGATAGAGACGAGACAGCAAGGTGGTGTTACCTTGTTCTGTATGTGACCTTGTACAGCGAGTTACTCTGTGGAATATGTTCTAGCTTATGACCCTTTGGCTCAATTCAAATTGGAACCAGCACACTTGGGTCAACAGTACCGGCACCTCAACCCTGAACCTCGAGGGCTACGACTCTGACTGTGGAAAATCTCCTGGTTCACATTCCAATGGGAACAAAAGATGCTGATAAATGAGGGAAAGCTGGAAACACTCAGCAGGATAGGCAGCATCTGTGGAGAAACAGTTAACATTTCAGGTTTTGCACTCTTCACCAGAACAATTGTTATTTCTGAGCAGCATCAATGACAGGGTTAAGAAGGGACACAAGCCCCTCTTGCAAGGAGTGATGGTCAAGGAGCAGAGAAGTCTAATTCTAGCAGGATCCTTCCTTTTACAAAGTAATTGGAGCACAGTGACATTAAAATGGATACTTGTTTGTCAGAGAAACAAGGGCAAGGTGTCATGGTAACACCCATGGTCCAAGCATAGGTACCAGTTAGAGTGCATCTTCATCTGAGTGAGGGAGCACAAAGATGTCCACATCACCCGCCAACTCCCAGCTTGCAGGATTAGTAAATCCACCTTTAATTTCAGTAAAAGGTGTAATCTTGTGCAGGCATGTCATTATTGTCCAATTCTTAAATGCTGCTTCGCTATCTTTGCTCAACCAGAAAAAAATCTGTATTTAAATAATATTTTATGGCTGTGCACAGTAGAAATGGTCGTTTAGAATGAGTTGCCTCAACGCAGATTGACTTGCTATTCCAGTACACGTAGCGATAACTTTTAAATACTGTATTTACAAGTAAAATTTTGACCAATTAATCATTAACTGCCAGGCACCTTGGAGATACATTTGAAGCACAATATGAGGGAGATATCTCTCATTTTGTATTTGTAAGTTCACATTTCACTCATTAACTTGGAAAATTAGTTTGTCATAAAAGCTGCACTTGCCAAGATGCACTTCACCTTTTGAATTATGTACACGCATTCGCACTAAAGAATAACGGTACAATGGCTAATATTTTATTTATTGAGATACATCACTAAATAGGCCTTTCTGATGCTTTGAGCCACGTCACCCAGCATTCCCCCGATTATGCCTCGCCTAATCACAGGATAGTCTACAATGACCAATTAACATCTTTGGACTGCGGGAGGAAACCAGAGCACCGGGCGAAAACCCATGTGGTCGCGGGGAGAACGTACAACCTCCTCACAGGCAGGGGTGGGATTGAACCCAGGTCACAGGTACTGTAAAGCGGTGTGCTAACCACTAAGCTACCGTGCCACCTCATCTGGCTCTTGGGATGGACACAGGATCATATCTTCACAGGATACATTAGTTGGAGATTCCAGAGGGAAATCTGCCCAAGAAATTTGGGAATGTTCACATACAGTTAAATAAAAATAGCCAGAAACTTATTGATGCAAGCTTGCTCCTCCACCATTGAAGCTGATGGAAACTCCAACATTATATTCACTTTAAAAGCCATTTAAAACATTACCTCTGGTACTCTCAGTATGAATGTGCCTCTCATTCCTCACATATAATGGCCTAACTTGGCGAGTCAGTTTACAGACAGAAGAATAATATCATGATGTTTTTCACTACACCTCAGTACATGTGACAATAATAAACCTGCGGAAGAATTAATTGCTTCAGAGATGAGTGTAGAGGCAGGGAGATGACTCTGCTGTTGCAATGAGTTAAGGTTCTCTGGGGGCTGCTGTGGTTTCGTGCTGTGATCAGTTTCTTGAAACACCTCATGATGGTGGATGTCAGAGACAGTAGCCAGTCTTCATTAAGGCACGTTACCTTATTCTTTGTAGGCACCGGGATGAAAGCAGGTGAAGTAGGGAGGGTTTAAAAATGTCTGCAAATACCCACCAGTGATCTGCACAGGATCTAAGGACTCTATCTGGGCCAGATGCTATACATTGGTTCAAACTCTGGAAGACTGCTCTAACATCTGTAACTGTGGGTATAGCTGCATTGGAGGCTGCAGGGTGGGTGGTGAAAATCCATTCCTCTTTTGTTCAAAACATGCATTGGATGCACTGACTTCACAGGAAGAGATGCACTGTTGTTAGTGATGCTGCCTGACTTCCTTGTTATAACACAACTGACGGCTGGTCTAGGACTCAACTTTGGACTTTTACCATCCTTGATAGCTTTACGAAGCTCATATCTTGATTTCTTGAATAGGTCCAGGTCACCTGATTTGATCACCGCAGTCCTGTACTTCAGTAGGGAGTGGATCTCCCAGTTTATCCATGGTTTCTGATATGGGAATGCCAAGTTTGGCCTCCTTGGTACACTGCCGTCTACACACTTGCTGATAAAAGTCTGTGACAGTGGCACAGAGATTGGATCGAGTGTGTGGTGGTGATACAGACTGAAATGTGGAATGGATGTGCCCCTGAGCCAGGCATGGAGTGTGTGTGCTTTGAATGACTCTTTTCATCCTAACCTTGTGGAATTTGCTCATTCTCTTTGTGAATACTTGTGTTTTCCCAAAGTCCTTTAGACCTGCTGGTTGGTAGATTGATTGACAGCTGTAAATCGCCTCTAGAGGAGATTGCTAGAACTTTAGGATTAATGTAGAATTAGCTGAGGATTTATAAGGGATTGGTCAGGTCGCATTTGGAGTATTGAAAGCAGTTTTGGGCCCTATATCTAAGAAAGGATGTGCTGGCCCAGAGGAGGTTTATGAGAATAATCTTGGGAATGAAAGAGTTAACATATGAGTGTTTGATGGCTCTGGGTCTGGAGATTAGAAGAATGAGCAGGATCTCAGTGAAACGTACAGAATATTGAAAGGCTAACATAGAGTGAATATGAAAATGATGTTTCCAATAGTGGGGGAGTCTAGGACCAGAGGGTACAGCCTCAAAATGTAAGAACGTCCATTTATAACAAAGATGATGAGACATTTCTTTAGCCAGGCTGTGGTAAATTTGTGGAATTCATTGCCACAGACAATGGAGACTAAATCGCTGGGTATATTTAATATTGAGATTGATAGGTTCTTGGTTAGTCAGAGCATCAAAGGGAGAAGGCAGGAGAATGGTGTTGAGAGGGAAAATCAATCAGCCATAATCAAACAGCAGAGGAAAATTGATAGGCAGAGTGGCCCAATTCTGCTCCTATCTCTGATCGTCTTGTATTCAGTGGCTGATGGTCAGCATGTAGTGGACCCATGGTCTGTTTCCATTCTATGACACTCTTGAAAGTTACAAAGACGTTGTTATTTCAGATTGACTTTGGCAATTTTATTGCAGTTTTAGCGTCAATGCTTGTATCTTTACTTGTATCTGGGATTCTGTTACTTATGGGAAGTCTTTGCCCCGTTCCTTATGAATAATGATTAAAACCAGTTTGCCCTTAAGCAAAATGCTGCTTGATTATTCATTGTATCCAAATAAAATAAAATTCTTGAGGGTGGCAGTGGAGGGGCTTGCATCAAAGGCCCAGAGGGTATCGATGAGACAGGGCCCGGGACCCAGAATGATGAATGACCCAATGTTTGGGTGATTTAATGCCAGGCCAAGTGGGTTGAAAAGCCCGGGTGCCAGGTCCATAGGCAAGGGTCTGGCTGGTTCTGATCGTTGCCCTGTGGCGTTAATTCGGCTCTGCACTGAGCTGAGGCTGAGGCCTGCTCTAGCTGTACTGGGCTTTGTGTCTGTGGGCTCACTTTCGTTCTGAATGCCACTTGCTTGCTTTTATTCCTTGCCATGATTTCAGATGGTTCAAGTGGTCCAACTTAACATCAGAGAATGTATACAGGACACAACCCGAAATACTGACTCTTCGCAGACATCCATGGAGCAGAAAATACCTCAGAGAGATGACAGAAATATCGGAACCCCAGAGCCTCCCTCACCCTCCCATGCACAGGCAGAAGCAAAAGCATCAACCTCCCCCCCCCCCCTCCTCCTAGTTGCACCAACAAAAGCAACAATTGATTTTTTCTCTTTCTGCATATTGGGTTTTTGGCAGTCTTTTTAAAATGGGTTCCTTTGAGTTTCTTTGTTTTGTGGCTGCCTGTCAGGAGACGAATCTCAAGGTTGCATAATATATATGTACTTTGTACTTTGAATCAAGCTTGGTCAGATCTGACAAAAAGTTACCAATATGAAACGTTATAAGTCCCCACCTTAACTGCGTTTTGCAGGATCACCACTGAGAGCATCCTGACAAGTTACATCTCCATCTGGTACGGGAGCAGTGGAGCATCAGAACAGAAGTCCCGTGTGAGAACATCTGAAAGGATCATAGGGATCTCCCTTCCATCCATTGGGGACATACATCAGGAGCACTGCGTACACAGGGCCCTTAGTATTATTAAGGATCCCACCCATCCATTCAGCAACCTCTTTGACTTTCTACCATCTGGCAGGAGACCATGATGCATAAAAACAAGAACAGTCAGGATGGGAAACAGTTTCCTACCCCAGACGATTAGGCTTCTGAACTCCCTGCCACATTGTATTTGAAGTTTCATTGGTTAATCTGCTCTGTCCCTTACAAAATTTAATATTAATGCACTTTAGTTTGTTCTTCATGTGTGATTCATCTGTAGATTTTATCCTTGCCTTCTTAAGTTATTGTGTGTTTTGTGTGTTATGTGTACTACTGTGCTTTAACCCTCGTTCAGAGAAACATTATCGCGTTTCTACATACATGTATATAGTTAAATGACGATAAACTTGATTAACTGTTTCTCTCTCCACAGATGCTGCTTGTTATACTACATATTTCTCATATTCTGGTTTTATTTCTACTTTATCTGTTTTCAAAATCGGCTGGGGTTTTGGTTATTCATCATCTCAAAGCTTTGAATCTCTACACTCATTGTGATTTGTTCTCTTGTCAGAAGTGGGGGCTGAAGATTTAATATCGATACATGCAGAACCCCCAGCTGTGGAAATTGGACACCGTTTGGAAGTGACTTGCACTGCGATGTGTTCAGCAGCATCAATAGTAATGGAAGGAATAAGAGATCGAAATCCAACAATGCAAAACAACAAGCTGACCTACTCGGTGCCAAGTATTCAGTCATGGCTTGTTAAAGTGACATGTCAAGTGAAATGCATAGCTGGACGTGTATGGATCGCACGTGAAACGATAACTGTCTACAGTAAGTCAAAGAAGCTTTCTTTACACGAAGGAAAAATGTAATTAATGGATAAACAGTTTATCAATGTGCTAATAATGCCTCCTTTGAATCCGATAAGCTGGTGTTCAACATTTGCTGTCATATGGTAGAAGGGACTACTCCAAAGAAAGGACTACTGTTCTGGGTCTATGGACTCAATTTCATTCTGAATGCTATAGATTGCTTTTATCGTTTGCATAGTTTGATTTTTTTTCCCTCCGTCTATGCTTTGGGTGTTGGTCTTTTTTTTAAAAATTGGGCTCTTTTGGGTTTCTTGTTTTGTGGCTGCCCGTAAGGAGATGAATCTCACAGTTGTATAATTTACACAGTCTTTGATAATAATGTGCTTTGAATTTTGAAGAAAATAACTCAGCCAAAGGAGAAACAAAGTTTTCTAATGTGCAATTTTTTGCTCCAACATTGATGTATGATTTAGTATAGTGATGCATTTGTAACTGAGTTGCTTTTAAAATCCTTCTTGTTGAGGAATATGGTTGGCTTCAGTACAATCCAACAACTTGGTTTTTATTTATTTTTATTGAGATACAGCGTGGAATGGACCCTTCTGGCCCTTCGAGTCCCACTGCCCAGCAATCCCCCAATTTACAATGACCAATTAAACCTACCAACCAGTGCGTCTTCGGGCAGTGGGAGGAAACCGAAGCACCCGGCGGAAACCCTCGCGGTCACGGGGAGAACGTACAAATCTCCTTACAGGCAATGGCAGGAACTGAAACCAGGTCTCCTGTATTGTAAAGCGTTGTGCTGACCGCTACACTACTGTGCCACTGTAATACATCACAGAGTAGGCCGTACTGCATTTTTGAGTTATGCTGCCTGAGCAACCTCAGCCCCAATTCAGCCTAACTTAATTACGGGACAATTTACAACGATCAATTAACCTACCCGGTACGTCCTTGGACTGAAACTGGAGCACCCGGGAAAACCAGCGCCTTCCACTGGGAAGACGTACAACACTGGAACTGAACTCCGAACTCCAACACACCAAGCTGTAATACCGTGGCGCTTGCATAAAAGTACTAAGTATTCCATTCCAAGATACATTGAAAGTGTATCTGTCAGCCATCCCTCTGTTGGATTATAAAGCTTGTCGCCATCCTTCGTACTGCCTCAGAAGCTTTGATCAATGGATGGGTGGAAGAAAGAATCCATCTCTCCTTCAGATCTCCCTCGGGTATTACCGCCCTTGATTATGTGATCTACTTGGGCAACAATTTCAAATAACCCTTTTATAATGGCCCCAACTTAATGAATTCCATTGTTAAGCATCTAAAAATAATGACACAGCATCTTTTTTTTAATCTAATGGCCTAATGTGTTTACTCCTCCAGAGGAAATGGGACACAGACTTCTGCTTAAAGAGCTCTGCTAGTAAAATGTTGTGTGAGTTTAACATTGCAATCTAATCATCTTTCTATTCTTCCTTCTGTCATATATTTCCTTCCCTGGTTACAAAGTAGTGCGACTACTATTACTGTATGTAACATTTTTTTATGAATGGCCTCAACCATTCTAACTCTACTTCCACCAATTAATCTGTTATGTAATTTTAAACACATTCGTGATGTATCCAAAACACTTTACAGACAAGCTTCTTGATGTGATGATGAAGAGGCTTTCACCAGAGACATAGAAATGACATGTCTATTGATTACAGAGTCCCATGCCAGACCACACATCAATAACTATGAACACTTGGTTGTCCTACTCTTACCTACATACAGGCAGAGGTGAAAGGTCAAAGAGCCCGAGACTAGGACAACAAATGGATGGTCATGGCGAGTTGAGAGCAGCTATGGGATTGCTTGATTGCTTTGAGTTGGTGAACTGGGACATATTGAATGACTTGTCTGTGGATCTGAATGAATACATCATGATGGTCATGGACTTCATAAAAAGAATGTAGATGAGTGAGACCCCACAAAATCATTGTCTTCCCCAACCAGAAGCCTTGGATGAACCATGAGATCTGCAATCTGCTTAGGACCAGATCAGGGGCATTCAAGGCTTCTGACCAAGAGAATTAAGAGGTTCAGGTTCACTCTCTGGAAAGCCATCTCACGGGAGGAGTGTTCAATTCCAGATTAAACTTGAATCAACGAAGGATGCTCAACAGTTGTGACTGGCTTGCATACTATCCCCTCCGATAAAGTAAAATTAAGTGACGTAGGCAATAACAGGGCTTCATTTTTGGATGAACTCAATGTCTTCTATGCTCACTTTAACCATCAAAACTTCCCACATCACAAACTCCCACAGCCGCTGATGATCCCGAGATAACAGTCTCTGAGGCTGACATGCGAACAGAATTCAGGATGGTGAAGCCACAAAGAGCACCTGGCCCAGATGGGCTACCTGGCCAAGAACTAAAAATCTGTGCTGATCAACTGGCTGTAATGTTCACTGAGATCTTTAAGCTCTCGCTTCAGCCGTCTGAGGTACCCACCTGCTTCAAGCAGGCTCTCTAAGAAGATTGTGGCAACCTGCTTCAATGACTTTCATCCAGTAGCACCTACATCCACAATGATGAAGTCTTTTGAGAGGTTAGTGACTTAACAGATCCTCTCCTGCCTGATAAGTGTCTTGGATCTGCTCTAATTTGCCTACCAGAGCAACAGGTCCATAGCAGGTGCCATCTCATTGGCTCTTCACTCAACCCTAGAACATCCAGACAGCAAAGATACATACATCAGTATGCTCTTTACCAACTGCAGCTCTGCATTCAATACCATCATCCCCTGAACTAATCAATGGGCTCCAAGATCCTGGCCTCAATACCTCCTTGTGCAATTGGATCATTGATTTCTGCACTTGCAAGCCCCAGTCAACAACATCTCCTACACATTCTCCATCAATACGGGTTCACCACAAGGCTGTGTGCTTGGCCCTGCTCTACTTGCTTCACACTTATGACTGTGAGGCTAAGCACAGCTCCAGTGCCATATTCAAGTTTGCTGATGACACAACAGTTGTGGGCCAGCTAAATCAAAGGTGGTGACCAATCAGCATATAGGAGGGAGATTGAAAATCCGGCTGAGTGGTGCTATAACCTCTTACTCGCTATTGGCAAGAGCAAGGAGCAGACTATTGACTTCAGGAGGAGGAGACCGGAGGTCTATGAGCCAGTCCTCACTGGAGGATCAGTGGTAGCGAGTGTCAGCAAATTTAAATTCAGTTATTATTTCAGAGGATCTGTCCTGGGCCCAGCATGCAAGTGCAATTATGAAGGAAGCACAACAGTGACTCTACTTTCTTAGGAGTTTGCAAAGATTCGTCATGATAAACTGATAGATGGTTAGTGGAGAGTACATTGACTGGCTGTATCACAGCCTGGTATGGAAACACCAGTGCCCTTGGACAGAATATCCTACAAAAAGTACAGCTCAGTCCATCACAAGTAAAGCCCTCCCCACCACTGAGCACATCTACTTGGAGCATTGTTGCTGGAATGTGGCATCCATCATCGGGGACCCTCACCATCCAGGACATGCCCTCTTCTCACTGCTGCCATCAGGAAGAAAGGACAGGAGCCTCTGAACCCTCACCATCAGATTCAGGAACAATGATTACCCCTCAACCATCAGGCTCATAATCAAAGGGGATAACTTCATTCAACTTCACTTTCCCAATCACTGGAATGTTCCCACAACCAATGGACTCACTTTCAAAGACCCTTCATCTCATATGCTCAATATTTTTGCTTATTTATTATTATTTCTTCCTTTTTATATTTGCACAGTCTGTTTTTTTTCCCCCCCACACTGGTTCAACACCCAAGTTGGTGCAGTCTTTCATCGATTGTATAATGGTTATGATTCTATCACAGATTTATTGAGTCTGCCTGCAAGAAAATTAATCTCAGGATGTACATGGTGACATATGTGCAGTGATAATAAATTTACTTTGAACTTGGGGAACAAATACCCCACTGGTCACTTGCTCCCTTGTGCGTTGACCCCAAACAGTTGTCAGGAGAGAAACATGTAATGGTTTCTACAGTGAAGTCCATTGAAGTTTCTGTTTTGTCTTGACACCAAAGGACATGCCATGGTGACCTCTTGATGTGAGCCTAGTCAAGTCAGGTAAAAGTAAACAACTGCTTCAGATGTGCGGAACATCCCAACATTCTCTTTTTTTTTCACCAGGCTGAACTTGTTCTGACACCAAACATATTCTCTAACTCCACTCCTTTGACAGATTGTCCCTGCATTTTTTGAGCGATACTTTGAAAAGAATTTGCTTCACTCCCCTTCCAAGGTGCATCTCTTCATTCTGTGGTACAGAGGAGGAGGAGCGAAGGAAGATGGTGCCAACAGATTCTGCAGACGCAGGTGATTTCTTCCAGTTCGTCCGTGGAACAACTTATTTCTCATCTCTTATGCCCTATGGGAGCTGGTTGTGTATTGGCATCGACACTGGACTTTGAGGAATGGTCCTGAGTTCGAATCTGGGTGCTTTCCATCTTTGTGGGTTGAGCATTCAGCTAGCAACTCGACCTCGTAAAAACAGTCAATATGCTACAGAAACAGCAAAAGGGCTGCCCAATGCATCACAAGGTGCAAAACA
Source organism: Hemitrygon akajei (assembly GCF_048418815.1). Lineage (NCBI taxonomy): Eukaryota > Metazoa > Chordata > Chondrichthyes > Myliobatiformes > Dasyatidae > Hemitrygon > Hemitrygon akajei. The sequence continues at coordinate 82,940,943 of NC_133139.1, forward strand.
GGATTCATCATCATTCTCAAGTCGAGTGGGGTTTCTCGTTTTGTGGGTGTCTGTAAAGAATGCAAATTTCAGGTTGTGTAGTGCACACATTCTAATATTAAATGAACCTTTCAAGATTGGATGGCAGCTTCCTGCACTCAGGCAGAGTTTCAAATCTCATTATGTTTGCTGCTTTTTTTATCCTCTTCTCATTTTCACATGCCCGACCCTTCCCTCCTTTTCTTGATCTTCCCCTTTTCCAACAACTAAACTCCATTAGATGCCTGTACTCTTCCACATCTACTCCCTGTATGGACTCCAATCTATCTCCCAGTGTTGCATACTGGCTGTTAGTCAGTATTTTTTGATTCAAAGGTTCAAAGTACACTTATTATCAGAGTATGGATGCGGTATACAACCCCGACATTCGTCTTCCGCACAGGCAACCAGGAAGCAAAGAAAACCATGGAACCCCTTCAAAGAAAAACTTCAACCCCCCACCCTTCACATGCAAAAAAAGCAAATCACACAAATGGCAAAATAAAAATGAGCGAAAACCACAGAATATTTAATACAGAATCAATAGACTCCAGGCATGTTCAGTTCAGTTCAATCCAGCGCTGTATCATTCGTTATCTGTAGGCTATAAAACTAGAAACTATTTTGTGTCTAGTTTTTCCATAAGTACAGTTGTACTACTTCATTTTCCTGTAAATGCCTGCAAGAAAATAAATCTCAATATACACTCAGTGGCCACCTTCTGTACCTTTTGTGCCAAAAAAAAAAGTGGGCACAGAGTGTATTTCAGTACGTTTGTGGTCTTCTACTGCCGTAGCCCATCCACTTCAGCGTCCAGCATGTTGTGCATTCAGAGATGTTCCTCTGTGCACCACTGTAGTAATGTGTGGCTATTTGAGTTACTGTCATCTTGAACCAGAATGGCCATTCTCCTCTGACCTCTCTCGTTAACAAGGCATTTTTGCTCACAGAACTGTTGCTCACTGCATATTTTTTTGTTTTGTTTTACATACCATTCTCTGTAAACTCTAGCGACTATTGTGCTTGGAAAAACCCAGGACATCAGCAATTTTTAAATACTCAAACCACACCATCTGACACCAACACTCATTCTACCATCAAAGTCACTGAGATCATATTTCTTCCCCTTTCTGACATTTGCTCTGAACAACTGAGCCTCTTGACCATGTCTGCATGCTTTTATGCATTGAGCTGCTGCCACATGATTGGCTGATCATATATTTGCATGAACGAGCAGGTGTACCTAATGATTCCATCACAAACCCCTAACATCACAATGATCCTTTTATTTCAATGTGAGCAACACATCTCAAGGTGTATAATTTGTACGTTCTTTGATAATAAATGTACTTGAATCTTGATGGCTAGAATTGCACCACTGTCGCCCTATCTCCTGAAAACCATTTTCCTTCAACTGCTCCCAGCCACCCTGTCGAACTTATACTCCTCTGTTGTCTTCATAATGGAATGAAGGGTCTGCTCTGCAATTATAAACTTTGAGTTGCCCACAGTCCGAGCTTCATTCACCACAACTAGCACAAAGCACGTGCAACCTTCACTGACCCTGCTCCTGTCTTGAGTAGCACCAGTTAATTAAATCCTGTGTGATAGTGAGGAGTTTCCAGTGCGCTTTTTGTGTCTCTGTTGTCAGTATCAATTTCAGCATTGTGGGGTGCCAGGTTGCTGCAAGGTCAATTTGTTATCAAAGTACATATAAGTCACCAAAGTTCATTTATTGTATATTTATACACAACCTCAAAGTTCATCTCCTTACAGGGAGTCACAAAACAAAAAACCCAAAAGAACCCAATTTTTTTTTTTTTTTTTAAAAAACAGGAAGACCATTGAACATCCGATGTGCAGAGAGAGGGAAAAAATCATGCAAACAATAAACGTAAGTGAATAGTGTTCAGAACTGAAGTCCACAGACCCCTCGTTCAGCACAGAGCTGGGTAAATGTTGTGGAGCAGCAAGCTGAACTGACCCATGCCTTGCCTCGAACCCTGACTCCCTGACCTTTTCAATCTGTATCCATAAATAGTACCACCCTGAGAGTCGTTTCCCGTACTGAGATTCAGTACAACTTGGAGAAAACTGAAATATAAACTTAGTAGGGCACATTTGTCAAGGACTTTTGAGGATGGAAATTCTGCTGCACACACGGACCATTTACTGAACATTATTTCGAAACAGCAATAAAGATAATTGCATTCAAATGAAGACTGTTCCAACAATAACTGTCAACTGTGCTTTTCTTTTAACAGATCGAGATTTAAATATTAGTTCCCCTCCTGAAGGGTTGGAAATTAATAAAACATATAGCCTGGAATGCATCGGTCCAAGGGTCAATCCTGAAAAGAAGCTCATACTCAAATGGCTGAGAGGAAGTGAGATTGTTCAGAATGATTCTGCAGAAGATGTTGGTTCTTTATATCTGAATGAACGATTAAGGAGTGTCTTTAATTTTACTGCCCAGTCTTCAGATGACGGACAGGTGTACACCTGCTTGGCAGAGGTGCTCTTGGGCTCCAACGACACGTTACCAATTGCAAACTCCTCTGTGACTTTGAAAACTTACTGTGAGTTCCGTTTGAACTATTATTTGTTGTGAATAACCTCTTCTCGGACTTCCAGCTGGGTACAGGTATCAATTATAACCGAGGTTTCAATGACCAACTCTGCCATCTTCAGGGATATAAATACTACTGGACTAGACATGCTCAGGCATCATCCCTGATGAAGATAGCAAAGTTGGTCATTGAAACATCAGTTATAATCAAAACCTGTACCCGGCTGGAAGCCCGAGAAGAGTTTATTCGTCATATTCACCGGGAGAGCACTAAATCCTTTTTCAAAATTATTTATTGGTTAATTTTCTATGTTATACCTTGATTAGTTACTTGCTTACTGCCTGTCATGCCGCTGATGTTTAGGATACCAATGAAGGTCTGTCTGTCTGTCCATACCATCTCACACTAATGTAGAAGGATTCTCCATTGCTGTTTCCGTACAATTGCTTTTTGACCAGTCTGGGTTGTTAGCCCTGAACTTTAGCCCCCAAACCTGGATGATCAGTGGACAACTCTTATTCTGGCCTCTACCCTTTGACCTGCTTGGCATGGGTGACCCTGCTGAGAGTCAAAGCACATGGCTCTGACTTCATCCAGCGTAGCACTCTGCCTAACTAAGTCAAGAGACCCTCCAAATCCTATGACAAAATTGTGGTCCTCTTGGAGGATACCTTGATTAGTAAAGGAATTTATTACAGAGGTCATAGGTGCAAGAAAAATATTCTCCACTGCAATAATTAGTAATTGCTACCATGTAGAGATAAACAATTAAAGCTCGCAATACACACACAATGCTGGAGGAACTCAGCACGTCAGGTAGGATGTGAATAAACAGTCTGTTTCAGGCCGAGACCCTTCATCAGGACTGGAAAGGAAGGGGGGGCAGAAGGTGGAGGGAGGGGAAGGAATACAAGTTGGCAGGTGAGGAGGAAGGTGGATGTGTGGAGGAAGGAGAGGCTGATGTAAGAAGCTGGGAGGGGATAGGTGGAAGAGCTAAGGTGCTGAAGAAATCTGATAGGACAGAACAATGGACCAAGGAAGAAAGGGAAAGGGGAAGGGCACCAGAGGGAGGTGAGGAGAAGAGGTGTGGGAGGGGAGCCAGAATGGGGAATGGAAAAAGGGAGAAGGTGGATGGAGAAGTAGTTAGCAGAAGTCAGAGAACTCGATGTTCATGCCATCAGCTTGGAAGTTATCGAGTATGAATACAAGGTTTTGTTCCTTATTTCCACTTCTTACAGGGCATTAGGAAAGTCACCGATGCTCTCCACTCAAGTGAACAATATGCACATTTTCTTTGGTAGGTGATATGAGGGCACGTGAACGTTACCACAGGCTTTCCCTGAGTTCAGGGAACAAGGCTCCACTTTTGGCTCCCAATGTAGCTTATTATCTTGTAGATCGGGCACTTCCACAATGGTTGGAAAATGGCTGTCATTATTTTCTAATTACTGTACGCCCACCCAGTCATTACAGTGGACTGCACCATAACGAAAAGAAAATGGCACCATCAAGAGCCTAGCGCTCTCCTCAAAGTGTGATTCCACTGTGTGCATTTGTCTGGGGCCACCCCTGGGGCTTGCCAAACGTGGCTTCATACTTATTATTAAATGCATCCCATGCAACAGGAGAGGTGAGTACAAGCCCCAGGACCTCCAGCACGAGGCAGAACAGGAGGGGCCAGAGGAGGGAGAACTATTTGAATGCAGTGAAGCAAAGAAAGGAATTTGCATGCTGCCAATATGAAAAAGGAGATAAATAATCTGCATTTAATGAAACCCTGTAGAATATTGGAAATAACTTGGAAGATGTGGGGAGGAAATCTCATCGTCGATTTGCTGTGTGGCCAATTTTGTCCATTGTGATCTGGAATTTTGCCCACATCGGCTCATAAATAGCATCAAGGTTGATGTGTTTGTTTACAGGACTGTTAGCCAAAAACCCTTGCAAGCCGTGTGTTTGTTTGCACCATGCCTTTCACTGATGCCCAGTCCAATTTTGTGCCCCTCTTGATCTCCATGGGTAGAGTTGGTTATGCCACTTTACAGCCAGTTGATGTTCATGGATCCCTGTTCTCCCAGATTGGCTGCATACAAATATTACAAACACGTAGCACAATTGAGTTTCTGAAATGATGTCCAATCAGCTGATTGAAAACTATATAATGACCAAGCACTCTGAGAACACACCACAATCGGTTCATTGATGATGTCTTCTCGTATGGTGATAAAATTTTTGCAAGTAAATTGCCAAGATCAGAGATCAACTCAACCCAACCACAGTAGAACACGAATAGGAGTACACTGTTCCCCCTCCCCTGGCTTGACCCTTCTCTGTAATTCCTCAGAGGATCATGGCTGCTCCTCCTAGATGCCATATTCCTACCCCCCCCCTCCCCATACCCCTTGATGGCTTTTGAGTGTAGAAGTCCAGCTATTCTCTTTTTAAATGGCGATGGCCTCATTACATACACTTCTGTAGCAGAGAATTCTACAGGTTCTCCAACTTCTGAGTGAGGAAAAAAATTTCTCATCTTGGTCCTAAATAACTCTCTTTTGTGAGTGTGACTCCTTATTTAGACCTACTACTCTGACCCCTCCCAGCTACAGGAAACATCCTCACAGTTCATCAAACTGTATATTTCAGTCAGATCTCCTTTCATTCTAACGTAGGCATGCAATGTTGGTGCTAGAGTGTGTGGTGACATTAACAGGCTGCCCCCAGCGCACCATTGGGTGTATTGGTAATGTAAATGACACATGTCACTGTACTTTCAATGTACATGTGATAAATAAACCTGAATCTTGAGTGCAGGTTCACTGATCCAACTTACTCTAGCACGATGGTCATGCCGTCAGCATGGTGAATCTTTGCTCCGTTCCCCATAGGGCAAGTATCTCTTTCATTTTATTGAGATAGTGTGGAATAGGCCCCTCCAGCCCTTCGAGCCATGCCACCAATTTAATCCTAGCATAATCACAGGACAATTTACGAAGACCATTTAACCTACCAGCCGGTATGGCTTTGGACTGTGGAAGGAAACCAGAACACCTGGAGGAAACCCATGTGGTCATGGGGAGAACGTACAAGCTCTTTACAGACAGTGGTGGGAATTGAACGCGAGTCACCTGCATTGTCCGAGCCCCTACGCTACTGAGCAGCCACCTTTCCTTGGGTAAGGAATGCAGAACTGTACGCATTCCCCCAAGTGTGGTCTCACCATTGCTTTGTGTAATTTTAGCATGGATTATTTCCTCCTGTACACAAAACAAAATAAAAGCCCAACGATCTATTTGGCTTTGTCACTACTTGACATTGTTGAATTTATGTAAATGAGAAACTCCTTTGCATGTGTGAATAATATTGTGATAACTTTCCTTTCACCTTAGAAAGTAAATAGTGCCTCAGTTTAACATTTTACTCGGTGGGTGATATCTTACCACAACCAGAGTGATTGTGGAACCAGTTATAGAACAGAAAGGACAAGCAGGTGATCTAAATAGTTCCTTGACAGACCTGCTCAAGCTACTGAATTTTCCAATGGTACTGCCCCATGGTCTTTGAAACTGGAATGATCATATTCAACATCAGTGCCGTCTTCCTACGCTTGCTATGAGTGATCTTTAGAGAATATAAAAACAAGGATGTAACATTAAGTCTTTATAAAGCACTGGGTGAGGCCTCACTTGGAGTATTGTGAGCAGTTTTCGCCCCATCTAAGAAAGGGTGTGCGGTCAAAGGAGATTCATGTAAATGATTCCAGGATTGAAAGGCTTGTTATATGAGGAGCATTTGAGGGCCCTGGGTCTCTCTTCACTGGAATTCAGAAGAAAGAGGGGTGACCTCATTGAAACCTGTCAAATGTTGAAAGACCTGATAGAGAGGATGTTTCCTTTGGTGGCGGAGTCTAAGACCGAGGACATAGCCTCAAAATAGAGGGGCGTCCTTTTAGAACAGAGATGAGGAGGAATTTCTTTAGCTAGGGAGTGGTGAATCAGTGGAATTTGTTGTTACAGACGGCTGTGGAGGTCACAGGGAGAATGTACAAACTCCTTGTAGATGTGCCAGAATTGAACTCTGAACTCTGATGCCCCGAGCTGTAACAGGATTGCACCAACCACGAGTGTGGTGCCCTATTATCCTCAATTCACTTTAATGCACATAATAAATTTGGATTATTTATTAAAAATAATCTGCTGCAAATAAGTTTGTTCATAGAGGAGGCATCTTTAAAAGTATACAGCTCTCAAGGTCCAGTAATGATTATATCAATATTCTGGCTTATTTGGATGAATGCAAAGCTCCCATTATGAGTGGCCATAATGGTGGTGGGGTGGAGATACATCTTATTGTCAGGTTACCCTTGGGCAAGGTGTAGCACCTCTCCATCCCGAATCAGGCTCACATGGAGTCATGGGAGCAGGTGGTGGATGGTCGAATGAGCAGACGGTGCATATCACAAGTCCTGGTTATGTCACTACCAACACCAGGCAGACAACTTCTGAAGAGTATTGATCATGGCTGGGGTCACCCGTCTTGCAAGAACTCTGCCCAGAAGGCAATGGCAAACCACTTCTGTGGAAAACTTTGCCAAGAACAATCACGGTCATAGACCGTGATTGCCCACGTCATACGACATGGCACATAATGATGTCTATGATAATGGTTCAGCTACTTTTCACCAAAAAAAACAATTTGCATAGTTACAATAGTGGCTCCAGGCATGGAATTTAAGTTAAAACCAAATATAATTATTTGATTACAAAATCAGTTGAAAGATTCTCTTTTCAATTCACTTAAATTCAATACATTTCCTTTTCTTTCACAGATAAACCTAGAAGCATGATTATCTTAGCAAACAACCGGACCATCTCAGAGTCTCCAATACATGTGGGTGACGGCGATAACATCACGTTAGTCTGCGATGTAGAAGGAAACCCGAAGCCGACGTTAACATGGGAATTCCCCCCAAAACATAACATTGCAAACAGTTCCTCCGCAGTCCTTCATATTTATGATGCAATGACAGAAAATAATGGAGTGTACAGATGTATTGCTACAAATAAATTTGGAACTGCTGAAAAGAAGGTGGACGTCAAAGTTACAGGTCAGTTTGCAAATGAGGTTTGTTGATTAAAGCATTTACCATCATCCCTACAATATAAATCTTTGCCAAGAAAATCAACCTAAGCTCTGGTTTCTATTTTGCTCCCTTTTAAATTCCCCACACAAGGGGACGCTGAACCTGAACTGAAAGATCAGGAATAAAATGGTCCCATGCCTCTCACCGTCCCTGCCTGCACACAAACACATGCAAATGTAGTTTATTGCCTCACCCAGGGGAACATTTTGGCTGTGTTACACAGACTCACCCTATTCATTGTACCAGGTCTAGAATTGCAATATATTGCAAAGATTTTGCAATATCTTTGTGCTCACTCTTTTAAAGTTCATATTCCCAGCTTCTGATTGATCATTTAAGTTAACTATTAACAACATAGCAAATTCACTTTTTAAAAAAAAAATGAACACTGGCCACTCATCCTACTGCCTGACATGTCACTGGTGTTTAAGGCAGCAATGACGTTCCTCCATCTCTGGTGTGTTCAGGGCTTCTTTCATCATGTCAGTAGCTTCCTCTTGGTTTTCACTACTGTCAGTCGTGCAAGTTCTGGGCAGAAACTCAGGAATACTGTCACATTCAGCTGTAGAAGGATACTTCATTGCTGTTTCCATAACAATTTTGTTTGACCATACAGGGTTGTTAGCCCTGAGCTGAACCCCCAAATCTGGAGGACTGGTGGGTCACTCTTGGTCTGGCCTCTACCCTTTGACCTGTTTGGCATGGTAACCTTACCAAGAGCCAAAGCATAAAGCCCTGATTCCAGCCAGCATCGCTCTCTGGGGAATTGAGTCACACAAGCCTCCAAACCCTACGACAAGGTTGTGGTCCTCTTGGAGGCTGACCACTCATAGGCTGTGTGGATCCAGTGACCAGTATCGCTCAACAGAAATTCACTCCTATTTTGTGCAATTTTCATTGGGGCGGCCTCCAGATAATAAACAACACAGTGCTAGATTTAACCGAACCGAGCTGAAACGGAATATACCCGGACTCTTCCGATGACTTTAGTGTGTTGGCATTTTATATTCTGCGTTTCTTTCTTTTTTTGCCATTTATGGGATTTTCCTTTTGTACTCTGGCGTGGGGTTCTGATGTTTTTCTTTGAACAGGGTCCACTTTTTTTTTGTTTAGTTTCTGTCTGCAGGAAGATGAATCTCAGGGTTGTATATTGCATACATACTTTGATAATAAATGTACTTTGAACTTTGAAATTCAATGTGAGATCTTGAATGGATCTTCAGCAGTGCTCTGACACAAATATCCACGTAGCTGGTCCCATTGTGCAAAAAATCAAAACGATAAAACACGGAGGTGAGGAGGGAATGCTGGATCTAGTATTACACAGATTTCAACTTAATAAAATTAATAGTGAAAATGGCTGTGATCCAAAAATAATCCCGAGTTATAATTAGTGTTTTAGTAGTATTGGGAGAGACTAAAGTAGAGATGGAATTCATTCTCAATTTGAAAGCATGTGGGCTTAGTAAGAACAAATTATGTTTTCTTAGCATTAAGTTATGCAAGATGATGCTGTTTACAGAGAGAAGGGAATGGAGTCAGGCCCAATCAAATGATATTTCTTGCTTTCTTATTATGTAACAAACTTTATTTTAAAAAAGTTTCAACTCGCCCTTAATTAAATAACAGAAATACAGGCAAAAGGTAAAAGGTACTCTACCTTGGTGAGATGTAGGGGAGAGGTAGAACAGGCTCTTAACCATACATAGAGGGTGATCCCTAGGGATATTACTGAACCAGAATCAAATCTCAAATCGGCTTTAATATCACCGGCATATGTCGTGAAATTTGTTAATTTTGAGGCAGCAGTACAATGCAGTACTTGTTAAAAAATGAATTATTGTATATGTATTTAAATTAAATAATTAGTGCAAAAAATGGAAATAAAAAAGTAGTGAGGTAGTGTTCATGGGTTCAATATCGATTCAGAAATCCGATATCTGAGGGGAAGAAGCTGTTCTTGAATTGTTGAGTGTGAACCGAGGAGAAACACATAAATTGGAAGATGGCTTTGTGATATTGCTAGAGAAAGGCCGAAATGGGCAGGAGAGGATCTTTATTAAAAACAATAAAGCTGGATTCAGCTGTACCGGTTCAGGGGTAAACTTAATTAAACGCCAAAGCGGCTGAGGAGGAGGAAGAGGAACAAAACATCATGGTCTTAATCCTTTCCGACTATGAAGAAGAATATCATTATTCTGAGGAGCATTTCACAACATATGCTGATGATATTAATTCTGATTGACTCTGAATATTTCAAAAACCCAAACCCCTCTCTTTGGTTGCCAACCTATATTCAGTGCCCTATTCAGTGTCACTGCTCCTATTCCTGACCCTGGCATCAGTCCGAAACTCGAACTGTTTGTGAACTACCTTCTCTAAGCCAAGAGGAGATTTGGATCACCAGTCTGTGCCACATGTTCTCCTACTTAATACTGCATGAATCTGCTACTGAATCCTCATCCCTTTGTTTTTTAAACTACCATTTTTGTCTATTGTTGGCTGGTGGTGTAGTGGCATCCGCACCGGACTTCGAGGCGAGTGGTCCTGGGTTCGAATCCCGCCAGCTCCCCGCAAGCTTTCATCCATGGTAGGTTGAGTGTCAAACTCGCAACTCAGTCTCATAAAAAAACAGAAAAATGCTAAAGAAATGGCCAGGCTGCTGCCCAATATGCCCCCAGGCACAGAAGGAAACTAAAAGAAAAAAGAATTGTGTATACCAATGGTCTCTTGGCCAGTCTCCCTCATTAATAAGGTGCTTTTGCCCACAGAACTGCTGCTTACTTTTTCTTTGTTTCTCATGCCATTTAAACTGTAGAGATTTATGTGTGGGAAAATCCCAGGAAAGCAGCATTTTCTGTGACACTCACGTCATCTGGCACCAACATCATTCCACAGTCAAAGTTATTTAGATCACATTTCTTCCCCATTCTGATGTTTGATCTGAACAGCAACTGAACCTCGTGATCATGCCTGCATGCTTTTATGCATTGAGCTGCTGCCAGATGATTGGCTAATTAGATATTTGGATGAACGAGCAGATGCGTAGTATCTAATAAAATGGCTGCTGAGCATAAATTTGCCAGTGAGCCTGGGAAAGGAGCCAGTCTAAATTAATTGAGGAAAACATGGGTTTGTTGGCAAGTCAAGTGTGAGTGTGAGAACCAAGATCGAGGAAGTGTTGGAATGGAGCATTGGTGAATGGAAAGGGAAGTGTGGGAATTGAGGGGTGGAGGAGGAAGTGTCCTGGTGAGGGAAGGGAGCAGAGAAAACAAACATTACCTACTGAGTCAGATGCCAAGACATTATGGTGTCTGAATGATTGGTTAGTGGATTGCTGGGATTTTACTCTATTTTGTTAAAACTGGATTGGTGCTTTATCTGATTAAGTAAAACTTGCTTAGTAGGAAAGCAACTTTCAGACAGTTGAGAGTTCGATGCATTTATTCAGTGTTTTTATCCTCAAAATGATAAATCAGGTATTTGAAATTGTTGTATTTATCATCAGGTTGGATTGTGTAGAGAAAAAATACGAGGGGTGATTGATAAGTTTGTGGCCTAAGGTAGAAGGAGTAAATTTTAGAAAACCTAGCACATTTATTTTTCAACATAGTTCCCCCCCCCCCCCCCCCCCACATTTACACACTTAGTCCAGCGGTCATGGAGCATACGGATCTTGGACCTCCAGAAAGTGTTCACAGCAGGAGTGATTGATAAATTCGTGGCCCCGGGTAGCAGGAGATGTTATCAACTTCAAACTTTCTGCATTATCACTCAAAGAGTTAATCTGCATGTGCATGTCATGAGAGCTGTATAACTCATCTCCTTAGGCCACGAACTTGTCTCGTTCCCCTCTTAGTATTTCCTGTCTCCCAGGACCTTGTCCTTTCTCACATGCCTTTGATTCTTTGTGACACGTGACTACACTATAGGGCTATCTACAGAAGCAAGTTGACCTACTGCTGTACCTTTGGGATATGACAGTGGTCCCCAACCAATGCGAGGAAATGATATGATTTGGCGATATGAAACGATATGAGTCAGCTGCACCTTTCCTCATTCCCTGCCACTCCCACTGTTGAACTTGAATGCACGCGAGGTCATTACCCACGTGAGGTCATCACCCGCCTAAACGCAGTGATACCCTAGCACCAGGGATCACTGGTTTGCCTCGGGTAACTGGCTGCCTCGCGCGGCCCGCGAGAAGTACCGTTGATACTGGCCTGTGAAGAAATTAAAGGGGTTAAAGAGTAATTTCGATGTTGCTGACACACCAGAGGATGCGGAGTTAATTGTACACTGTTTTCTGAACATGCTAGACATTGTTTTTGAAATTGCTAGGCCAAGGTTTAAATAAAGAACCACAATGTCCTAACGCAGGTACTTAGAAGTAAATGGGAACTATCCATGCTAAGCAGGTTCTTAGAATAATGGTCAATTACCTTATAAGTACCTTATGTTACTGTTGCTGGGCAAGTAAAGAAGAAATCGCACAATTGCTTAACAAGTGTACACGACTACATGTGTATAAAAGAGCCATGCTTGTACAAGTATTTGGAGACCCCGACGCAGACTCCAAGAGAGTGCTGAAGGAAGGTTCTGCCCAGTTGCGAGCTACTAGTAAAACAAACTGTTGCTTTATCTTCCATAGTACTGTGTGTTCTTGCATCGGGTAATGAGTAATAAGATTTAACACCTGGAGCGCGGACAGATGGGTGCCGCCTCTAGATCTGTTTAGCACACCGAATGTTTGTGGGGAACTCGGTGCTAAAATATTCACAGGCTCAGGGTTTCGTAAGTAGCAGAGCAGCTACCTCGCTGCGATCTACGGAAAGTCATCCCTCGAGCCAAACTTTTGTTGGCTGATAGATCCTACCTACCTACAAAGGGGGGCGGGCACCCGCCCTGTCGCACTCCTCACTCGGTCAGTCACTCTCTCCGGACTGTGATTGCCGCGGACCCGGTACGGGACCTCTGGCCCTTACTTTGCCCTCTTACTGGTGTGTTGCAAAGATTTTAGATGTTCTTATGTGCTGTGTGTTTAATAACCAAACATTACTTAAAATGCTATGATGCTATTGACTTATAAGTGAGTTATTATTGACTTATCACTATGTTCATGCGAGGAAAATATGCGCTGTGTGTTTAATATTAAATTCGTTAGATACACTCAATTTCATTTTTAAAAGGGTTTATTAGCCACTTATAAATATAGGTGATAATTGACTTATTACCTATATTCCGGTCCCCCTCCCCCATCAGCCGGTCTGCAAGAATATTGTCAATATTAAACCGGTCCACGGTGCAAAAAAGGTTGGTGACCCCTGTGGTAGGTGACCAAGCACCATATATCACCATACAAAGTCCACACAGAAGCACCTGAGGTCAAGATGAAATTCAGATCCTTGGATTTGTGAGACCATACAAGACTAAAAGACAAAGGAGCAGAATTAAGGCCATTCAATCCATCAATTGTGCTCCACCATTCCATCATGGCTGATTTATTATCCCTCTCAACCCCAGTCCTGTCTTCTCCCTGTAACCTTTCACAAACAAGAGAAAATCTACAGGTGCTGGAAATCCGAGCAACACACACAAAATACTGGAGGAAATCAGCAGGCCAGGCAGCATCTAGGAAAAGACTACAGTTGATATTTCGGCCCAAACCTTTCATGCCCTTGTCATGGGATGGCTGTGTAAATACGCTATACTATATCTGCTCTATGATATGCTGTGCTGCTTTTTAAAATAAGAATAAATAATAATAAAAATTTGAATTACAGAAAAATCTATCAACCTTCACTTTAAGTACATCCAGTGACTTGGCCTCCACAGCTGTCTATGGAAATGAATTCCACAGATTCAGCATCTTCTGGCTGAGGACATTCCTCATGGGAGTCTGATAGGAGAGGAGAATGGACAATAGGAGAAAGGAAAGGAGGAGGGGACCCAAGGGAAGTAATAGGCAAGTGAGAAGAAGTAGGTTAGAGTAGGGAATAAAGGGGGGGGGGGGAATCGTTCAACAGGAGGAGGAATCGATGTTCATGCCATCTGATTGGTGGGTACCCAGACGGAATACAAGCAGTGGCTCCTCCACCTTGAGGGTGGTCTCATCTTGGAACAAGAGGGGGCCATGGGTCAACATGTCGGAACGGGAATTAAAGTGTTTGGCCACCAGGAGGTTCCGTTTGTGGCGGATGGAGAGGAGGTTCTCGATAGAATGGTCCCTAAATTTACGATGGGTCTCACCATTGTAAAGGCCACATAGGGACCATCAGACACAATAGACAACCCAGCAGATTTGCAGGTGAAGTGTTGCCTCACCTGGAAGGACTGTTTGAGGTCCTGAATGGAGGTGAGCGAGAAGGTGTGTGGGCAGGTGTAACACTTAGGCCGCTTGCAGCACTAAGTGCCAGGAGGGAGATTAGTGGGGTGGGACGAATGGAGAAGGGAATCGTGGAGGGAGCAGAGAGGGAGGGAGTTAAACTTTTAAAATGTTGTTCTGCTGGCAGAGTATGGAAGAGAACATTTACCCAATATGAAATTAACACTTTTGTAATGAAAATCACATTATTGTTGAAATGGACTATTATACATTACCATTAACTTTGTTCCAACTTTCTCCACAGGTAAAACTTCTGTAATAGTGGCAGCAAGTATATCAGCCGCAGCCATAGCAACCCTTGCAACAGGTGCTGTTATCTATTATTTCTACCAAAAAGCTCAGAAAATACAAAAATACAAATTACAGGAGGCAAGGCCTAACAATAATCCACAAGTGCCGAGTGGATAGTAAAATCAGAAAATGATCAAAAATCAGAACCAAACAAAAGAGCAATAAAGGAAACTATTTTGCATCAACTTAAAAACAGTCATTGCTGATCCTGCGGGAAAAAAAATGATGGATTTGCCCAGTAATTCTTTTCCCTGCGAGACCTCCACCCCCCCCCCCCCCACCTGATGCCTGTTACGCCGCTGGTGTTTGGGGCAGCAATGAAGGTCCTCCATCTCTGGCGATGTTCAGGACTTCCTTCATCGTGTCAGTGGCTTCCTCTCGGTTTTAACTACTGTCAGGCACACAAATCCTGCGTGGAGACTCAGGAATACCATCACACTCAGATGTAGAAGGATTCTTCATTGCTGTTTCCATTACAATTTGGTTTGACCAGTCAGGGTTGTTAGCCCTGAGCTGAAACCCGGAACCTGGAGGACTGGTGGACCACTCTTAGTCTGTCCTCTACACTTTGACCTGTTTGGCGTGAGTGACCCTACCAAGGCCCAAAGCATAAAGCCCTGACTCCAGCCGACATAGCTCTCCACATCATTGAGGCACACAAGCCTCCAAACCTCACGGCAAAGTTGTGGTCTGAGTTAACATCCATAGAGACACATGAACTATTTCTTCTGCAGTTTAATATGTTTTGGAGCCTGTTGCTTTGTTGCCTCCCCTCAGTCATTATTGGTGTGTGTTAAAAGATGATTGGAGCAAGTAATTTCTTTTAAAAAAAAAAAAAAAAAAAATTGTTTTCAGCTATAGGAACATGTTCCTGTGGACCTAATTCTGGCATACGGCATTTTGGGAGCTTGCTAACAATTGGAATGGGAAAGAGGTAGCTTACAGTCACTGGAAGTGTTATCAGCTATGCATCTACTTCTGAAGACGTTCTTCGTCATATGGGAATTAAAGGTTACTTCCATTTTGTGCATATGGTTATGGCTAATGACACAAATGTGGGAAGTGTCAACATTTCCACTGATGGGGTGGGCGGTTTGGGACTTTCTGCGCTTACAGTACGTAGGCCTGTACAGTATGTGCAGCTGATTCCAGATTTGCAGTCTGTCTCAAATACTCTTCCAATTTGAGACACAAGCAAATCAAGAGGCATCAAGGAGTCTCCGCGATTATGCACTTCAAGGGGATTTTGAGTTTTCTCTCTGTCCAGCTGGTAAACACTTCATGTGTCAGAGTAAGAAAGTGACCGTTACAGAATGCTGGCCAATCGGATGAGACTGTCAGGTCAATATTGCCAAATGAATGTGACCAGGTACCCAATACCAGGGAACAACAGCCTGGGAGAGAACTTTGATCTTGGTTCACTTGGAGGCTCATTTTTTAATTCACAAGTTACTGGAATAAGTATCCTCATTGACAACACTATAATGTTTTCCCTCACTTGTCAGCAATTGACAGGGGATTTGTACATGTTTAGAAGCAGCATGTAAAATCTCCAATTTTCTGAATGACGTATTTCTTCCCCAAATGTGTAACTCTTTCCAGCCTTGCAATACCACAATAACCCTTCCCATTCATTGCCTTTTGAACTTCCCTAATTTTAATCTATTGCTGGCTTTGCCTTCAGCCATTCAGGCTGCACTCGATGGCCACGTTATTACGTACCTCCTGTACCTAATGACTGTGTGTTCATGGACTGCTGCTGCTGTAGCCCATCTGCTACAAGGTTCAATGTCCTTCTGCACACCGCTGCTGTAACCTGTGGTTTTTTTAGTTACTCTCTCCTTCCTGTCAGCTTGAACCAGTCTAACCAATTCACCTCTGGGTTCTCTCATTAATAAGATGTTTTCGCCTACAGAAACGCCACTCACTGCTTTTTTTTCTGTTTTTCCACACCATTCTCTGTAAACTCTAGAGACTTGTGTGTGCAAATCCCAAGAGATCAGCATCTTCTGAGATACTCACACCACCCTGTCTAGCACCAAAATCATTTCACGGTCAAAGTCACTTATATCACATTTCTGCCACATTTTGATGTTTGGTCAGAACAACAACTGAACCGCTTGACCATGTCTGCATGCTTTTATGCATTGAGTTGCTGCTACGTGATTGGCTGACTAGATATCTGCATCAATGAGTAGGCGTAGATGTGTAACTAATAAAGTGCATGTTCTTAAAGCTGTGTACTTTTGCATTACTCATTTGTTCCGTTTGATATCAGGGAATGTACACTGCCTATAAAAAGCATTCATCCCCATTTGCCATCTTTTATTCTACAACATTGACTCACAGTGGAGTTAATTTGGCTTTTTTAAAACACATCAACAGAAAAATACTCCATGTCAAAGTGAAAACAAATTTCTACAAACTGGTATAAATTTATTACAATTATTAAACAGAAGATAATTGATTGCTAATTACTCACCCCCCTTCAAGTCAGGATTTAGTAGATGCACCTTTGGCAGCAATTACAGCCTTGAGTCTGTGTGGATAGGTCTCTATCAGCTTTGCACATCTGGACACTGCAATCTTTTCCCCATTCTTCTTTACAAAATTGCTCAAGCTCTGTCAGATTGCATGGGGATTGTGAGTGAACAGCCCTTTTCAAGATCAGCCACAAATTCTCAATTGGATTGAGGTCTGGACTATGACTTGGCCACTCCAGGACATTAACTTTGTTGTTTTTAAGCCATTCCTGTGTATGCTTTATGCTTGGGGTTATTGTCTTGCTGGAAAAACAAATCTTCTCCCAAGTCACAGTTCTCTTGCAGACTGCATCATGTTTTGTTCCAGGATTTCCCTGTATTTTGCTGCATTCATTTTTCCCTGTATCTTAACAAGCCTTCCAGGGCCTGCGGCAGTGAAGCGTCCCCACCGCATGATGCAGCCACCACCGTGCTTCACGGTAGGGATTGTGTGTTTTTGAGGATGTGCAGTGTTTAGTCTGGCCATAAAGCTCAATTTTGGTTTCATCAGACCATAGAAACATCTTCCTGCTGACTTCAGAGTCTCCCACATCCCTTCTGGCAAATGCTAGCCAAGATTTCATGTGAGTTTTTTCCCCCCAGAAGTGACTTTCTCTTTGCCTCTCTCCATAAAGCTGTGACTGGTGAAGCACCTGGGCAACAGTTATTATATGTGCAGTCTCTCCCATCTCAGCCACTGAAGCTTCTAACTCCTCTGGAGTTGTCATGGGTCTGTTGGCGGCCTCCCTCACGAGTCCCTTTCTTGCACAGTCACTCAGTTTTTGAGGATGGTCTGCTCTAGGCAGATTTATAGCTATGCTATATTCTTTCCATTTCTTGATGATTGACAACTGTACTCCAAGGGATAGTCAGTGACTTGGAGATTTTCATGTATCCATCTCCTGACTTCTGCTTTTCTATAACTTTTTTGCCGATTTGTCTCAAAATAATCTTTTGTCTCATGGTGTCGTTTTTGCCACGATGCTGACTCTCCAGCAGCTGATTATTATTCTTCCTCTTTTTTCCTACTTGAATGTGCATTATCACTATCAACTGGACTGGAGTGTGGTGAAGAGAGCTGGAAATAAAATTCCTACTAATTCCTTATCCAGTGAAAACTAAATTACTCCAAAAAAGCCCTATAGATAGTAAATAATGAAAAGCAATATTGTGAATTAAAGTCACTTCCATAACTTAAGTTTTAAAATGAAAACTATCAACCCCAAAGATTGTAGTGCAGCCTGCGTTTGCTTTCTTTCAACCTTACTGTATATGCTTCACATTGTGAAAGAATGTGTTCCACTGTTTCATAATGATGACAAAACCTACACACCCCAGAGTGATGTTTTCCAAGAAGGTAAAAGTAGTAATTAACCGTCGTATGCCCAATTCAAACTAAAGTCAATTCCTTCTCTTCTTGTCTTACCCCCTTACACCAACAATCCGACAGTTCCATGTACTTTGTAAAGGTGTCTGCTCTTACGATCATTGTCCCACAAGTCTTGCCATAATCCCCTAATTCTTAGCCCCACCAACCCACCCCTTAGCTTCTGATTTGTTCAGTGGAAGGTCTGTATCCACAGACAAACTTTTAACAGTGTTTTTGGCCGAACAATCAACCTTCTCATTCCCCTCAACACCTCTATATGTAGAGACCCATAAGAGGTAGACATGTAGACCAATAATCTGAATATGAAATAAAGTTTGAAGAGTTTCCTTTGCAAGGACTTATTTCCTCCACCCATTATAAGCCCAAAATGAAGGCAACTAGCACTACAGTATATGCTGATAAATGGTTAGCAAGACGTTCTTTATTGTTACCTGTAATTCAGGCACAAGAACACCCACGCCAACATTCCCTGTTAAATTATCTTTTGATCCATCAGTAAAAATGGTTAGCATATCACAATAATTTTCCTTGACAGATTGATGAACCAACAGACTCTCAGGCATTTCAGGATCCTTGGACTTCATTAAATCACGCAACCTAAAATCAACTAAAGTCATTGGAAAAAAACAAGGTGGGGTTACCAAAAAAGCTGCAGTGGGACACATCCACCAAACCCATATCCCAAGCATGATAAGAACCCAGCTACCCAAAACTAAAAACTCCCTTCTTGTGATGTTTCCAACAGTCTTCCAACCCACTTTTAACAGGGTGATCATTTCTCTACCCCCTCAAATTTATCCAATATGTTAACAACATCTTCAGCCTCTGCAACTGTAAGGGTAATTGTATCATTTCAGCTAGTAAAGCTGAAACAGTGGGCAACCTTGCTGCATCACAACACAGTCTTAAAGCCTGTGCTTGTATCACATCCATACTTTTTAAATTTGAAGATGAAGCGGATCCATCAGCCACACAGCCAGAATCAAGTACAGATCAAAATAAAACAAATATAAACGGTCAACAGAGATTTTCATGCAGCATCCCAAGAATACCCATATAGACACTTAGCAGTTGGGCCTTCCCCATACAGGTGTATTTTTACTACAATCAATTGACACACCTTGACTGCACACAGGTGATTCCCATTTAACTAATTACGTGACTTCTGAAGCCAATTGGCTGCACAGTGATGATTTAGTGTTTCATTTCAGGGGGGGAGGGGTGTGAATACATGCAATCAATTATTTTGTGTTTTATATTTGTAATTAATTTCAATCACTTTGTAGAGATGTGTTCACTTTGACACTAAAGAGTCTTTTTATGTGGATCAGTGTAAAAAAAGAGCCAAATTTAATCCACCGTGATTCAATGTTGTAAAACAATTAAACATGTAAACTTCCAAGGTGGGGGGGGGGAGGTATGAATACTTTTTATAGGCATCGTAAGCGATATACAACCTGAAATTCTCGTGTTCTCATTTGACTCGATTCATTAGTCTTCCTTTTGTACGGGGGTGGGGGGTCCATTGGGTTTGATGCTCTTACCATTTGCACAATGTTTTTTTGTGTGTGGGGAAGGGGCTGTTTGATATTTTTCTTTGATTGACTACCGTGCTTTGTTTTGTGGCTATCTGGAGAAGACAAATCTCAGAGTTGTATACTGCATACATACAGGTACCTTGATAATCAATGAACTTTTGAACAGCCACAAAACACAATAAAAGCCCCAGAGACTGAAGGACAGGAAAACATGGGACGCCAAAGCCCCCTTCCCCCTCCCATGCACAAGCAGCAGCAAAAGCATCAACCCTCCCCCCAGCGTCACAAAAACATCAGTTCCCCACCCCCTCCATGCAAGCAACAGCAAAGCCCTGTAGAGACCATGACCTGACGTCCATCAACAAAAAACACTCTTCATCCCAACCCTTCAACGTCCACAGGCTCTCTTTCTCACTAACAATGGAGAGAGATATCGCTCCTGCCACAGCGAGAGAGGAGACCAGCAACTCGATGTCTCGATGTTACAGGCTGCAGTGTCGCCTATTTCAACAGCAGCGTACACTGATATCTCAATATTCTGAACTCCCACGATGCTTCAGTTGGTGACACCGGCGAGGATTCAGGTCCTCCGCAGGACCACACCCTTTGGGCGCACGTCTTCCAGGCCACTCCTGGAGATATCGAAAACACTTATTTATAATTATTTGTCCTTTCAAAACCAAAGATAGATTTAGTTTAACAATACAGGCCTGAGCTTCCAGTAACATTCCCCTTCAATTCCTCAGCATAGTCCCTCTCTGAAGCAATTGTTTAATTTGTTCCTGCATAATGCAACGTAAAGTTGGGGAGTAGCAACTTGTATTTTAATGAGGCACATACAGCAATCTGGAATAAGAATTGAATAATTTTGGACCATCATTCCAGTGTTTTGGCTTTACACCTCGTGACCCAGCTTGTTTATTTGTGCATCAGTCATTCCTTTACACCTCAGACTTTCATCCTTTTTGTCCGGGTTTGCCCAACTCCAAGCGTGGAGAGCTAGTTTCTGGTCGGAGTGAGAAGCCGCATAACAAAATTGTTGCCAGCATTTCCATTCGTGCTAAGAACCAACACAAAGACTGACAGGATACCAAACACACACAGCATTTGAATGAAATTATTTACACAAAGGAACATTGGGTGAGAGATGAAACAGAAGGTCATTTAAGAGGACCTTCAGTTAGGCAGATCTTAACTCTCTCATCAATTAAGTGTTCTGCCAGATACAAAGTTTCCATCTTCTTCCACTTGGGCATTCTAACTTTCCTCTGATGCTATTGACTGTAACCCCATTGTCATAATCTATTCATCCACATCCGTCATCTGCCTCCTTGTCCTGCTCCAGGGTGACCTTCTGTTTGATCCCTTGCCTAACATTCCAAGTGGTGCTTTTTCCAACTTGCTCAACGCACAATGGCCAAAGACCTTCTATTTTGGGGTCCTGATGGAGAGTCGACTGTTTAGTCTTTTCCAAGCTGCTGCCTGGCCTGCTGAGTTCCTCCAGCATTTTGGGGTGTGTGCTGCTCCAATTTCCAGCATCTGCAGATTTTCTCTTGCTTGTGATTGGACCTTCCATTTTAATCTGCTCTCTCCTACCTATTTTCTTTTCTCCTATATTGGTTGCAATCTGTCACATCTCAAACTTGTTGAAAAATCATTGACCTGAAAAGTGAACTCTGTTTCTCTCTTTCACAGATCCTGCTTGAACTGTTGTGTATTTCCAATGTTTTCTGGTTTATTTCTAGCATTTGTTTGATTTTGATCTGACTTAAAGCTGTCTTAATTCATTAAAGGCACCTCTTAAATTCAAATTGTTAATGAGTTTTGGCTGACAACCATTAAAATTACAAGACAATTAAAATGAAGTGCAAGCATCAGCTATTCAAAATGACTCCACCAGTCATAAAAATCAAAGTTGGTCTTCTACTCCAATGCCGCTCTGATACTTTATCACCATAATCACTTGTTATCCAGAAACCTGTCGATTTCTTGAATGAGTTCAGAAACAGATCAGGGTGAAGAATTCCAAAGAATGCTCAAAGCTTCCTAATCACTTGCCTTGCCTGCATGTTGGGATTCAGTGATTCTCGGCTTTTCTGTTTTCTGCATCAAAGTATGTAACTTTATGTGGACTTGGGTCATGTTCTTACCCAATCATCATGTCCCTTATCTTTGTTAAGCTTATTTACTACCTGCTCCTTACCTAGAATCTCACTGAGTTCTGTATCACCAGTATATTTTTTTAAGTCTGATACTTGGGCCCTCAGACCAGTTATTGATATGGACCACGAATAGTTGATTCCTGAGAACCAAACTTTACAACCCCCCAGGAGTCACAGCTGGAGAAAAATCTGTTTACTCATACACTTTGCCTTGTGTCCAACTACTAAATTAATCATTATTCAACTCAGTCATTAATTTGGCTGTGTTCCCAGTGCTCTAATCTTGCTGACCAGCTTCCTGTTGAGTAGCAAATTATTTCTGTATCCTTTTCTGTTTATCTTTAAGAGGAATGCAATTACTGCTGGAATATTTAATTGCTTAAAAAACTGTATGTCAGAGATCATCTTTAGTTTCCCAGTAATAAACGGGATGGAATTTGGGGCCTTAGCAACGATCTGTGTGGTTGCCAACGAAGAGTCATCTTTTATAATGTTGACATGATCCATGATCCATACTGTATCCTTTTCCCTTCCAGCTTGGTTTTAAATGAATTCATGGAAGTTTGTTTAATTTTTGCATACATATGAACAGATTTTGCAAAACAAATGTGAAAATGCATTCTTTGTAGATACAGAACTCAGAATAAACTTTTATTAATGAAAATCAGAGCAAAACCAAAAGTGTGCGTAATTGTAAGTTTTGTTGTTAGTACAGTTAATGGTGACTTGGCGAAACAACTTTTACTTTGAGAAAAGAGTTAGTTCAACATTTTAAAGGTAATTTGGCAACATTTTCCAAAGAGACTGATATCCGGAGGATCTGATCACAATGTCCTCAATCATGACCCATGTTGTGGTGAGGTCCAGTCATAAAATAGCAGCAGTGTAGAAATGAAAGTTCTCTGCTGGTGAAAGAGTAATGCTTCTCATTAACAATAACATCAGGGAAAAACTTAGTCTGCTGATCACAACACTGGTGTTAGCTGAGTACTCTGAGCTAACTTACTGCCCAGTGGCCTTTATCCCACCGCTTTAAAATTTCCCAGTGAATGAGGCCAAATGTCTGCCATCTCACAAGCATGATGAGTCTGGGACACCCGCCTGTTCCTCTCATCTCTCCCTTTGGCCTTTTTACTGCACAGCGCTCAACCTATTAAACCCAAACAGTACCGCCTTCCTCAGCACCTTCACCTCATTCTCAACTTCCAGACCACATTCTAATGCCACTTCCTGTCCCCTCACCCAGCCGACCCTTAAATAACCAAGTATTCCCATTCCTGATACCACAACGCAAACATCACTTCCTGTCAACAACATTCAAATCTATCAACAGATTTGTGCTGAAAACCCAGAGAAACATCATCTCAATCCGCTGCGGCGAGAGTCTGCTGGGCGAGCAGATTTGAAGAACCGGCTGTTGCTCATACAGCAGGCTCCCCCGCTCCACGTCACGTCCAAGGGAAGGGGCAAGCGTTGATACAGCTTGGCACCAGTGTCGTCGCAGAGGTTGCCAGAGTGAAGTTGTAAACAACATTAAGCTGCCTGAGGGACCCTGGCTCCAGATTTCTTCCTCGCGGTTTACCCCCGAACCCTTTCCCATGGGTGGGTATGGCCACAAGGCAGCGAAGGTTTAAAATGAGAGTTTTCCTTCTCCAACACCACTCAACTAGCTGCTATATCTCACTTCTGTATAACCTCTCATCGCCATCTGGAATACTGCCAACGGCAAATTTTTTACCTGGCATTTCAGCTTGGTCTATCCACACAGTCATGGGGGTAGAAAGAGAGGGAGTAGAGCAGTGAGAAACAGTATCTTAATGTAGTATATGGTGATATACACTTACATTGATAATGAGTTTGTTTGAACTTTGAGCTTTGAAATTCTCCACATGTTGTGGTCTCAATTATCCTGCTTCTTCAACTGAGTAGAGTTTAGAAATTGATTAGAGGGCAATTGGGAGCAGTTGAAAGAGGAGATTTCACCTTTTGCCTTTAATATTTTGAGGAAATTATATAAATGTGAGGAAGAAAGAAGTTGTTAGTCTGTTTAGTTAAGGAAGGGAGTTTATAAATAAAATATTATTGTTGTACACTAAGTTACAAAAGAATGGTTTGTGTATCTATCGTCCAGCAAGCCTTCTCACCACTGAGAATATTCTGCGTAAGTTAATCTGTAATTGATGACTCAGTCCTGAATTCTTTTTGTTGCAGAGTGACGGCAGTATGAGAGAATGATTTCTTGACTATGAGGAAGGAAGCAGTATCTGGGTGGCATCTGGTTAGAAAGATGACATTTTAGAGCAGCAGGCTTTCAGGGGGGAAAAGAGAAACGTCTGGGCAATCTTATTTTCCCCTGGACAGAGGGAATGAAGTTATGAGGATGGTGGTATTTTGAAAATGATGAGGTTTTAAATGAAAACCTCTTGACCATTGAGAAGGACACTGTACCTGGAAAATTTAGTAAAGAGAATACTGGTATTTGGAAGAAATTTCCAATTAAAAGGAGGAGATATTGGCATGCCTTTGCAGGTTTATAACATGTAAATTCCCAGGGTATATGCCCGAGGCTGCTTATAGGAGGGAAAGGAAGAGATTGCTGTTACTCTTGTCAAAAACCTTCATATCTTCTCTTGCTGCAGAAGAGATGCAAGGTAATTGTAGTATCTTTACTCAAGGGTAGCAGAGATAAGCAATGTAATTACAGACCGTTACGTTTATCGTTAGTGGTAGGGAAATTATTGGAGAAAAATCCGTGGGACAGGATTAAACTGCTCCTGGAGAAACAATGTGGTTTTGATAAAGGAATTGAGTTTTTTTTTAGAAATATTTAGGTAAGGATGTCAGTACAAGAAGTTCAATCGTTTAATTGGTGTTAAGTCTACATAAGTGTAAGCAAGATCTTTGACAAGGCCCCACGTGAGAGATTGGTTCATTTTTAATATCGCATGACATCCAGGGGAATTTGGCAGATTTGCTCGGTAACAGGAAGCAGAGGGCAATGGCAGAGAATTGAAAGTCTGTGTGCAGTGACATACCACAGGATCACTCCTGGGATGGGAAGCTTGCTGCTTTTTTATAATACAATAATAACAATAAAGGGCTGTAAGAGAGAGTGAGTGTGTGTGGTGTGTGTGTGTGTGTAAGGAATGGGTCTCATTTTGCTGTTGTTATTTTGTAGTAGTGAATGGGGATTCCATCATTAGAGGAGGAGACAGGAGATTCTGTGGGTATGATCGAGACACCCGGATGGTATGTTGCCTCCCAAGTGCCAGGGTCAGGGGTATTTCAGATCAGGTTCACAACATTCTAAAGGGGGAGAATGAGCAGAGAGAAGTCTTGGTTCATAGTGGCACCAATATCATAGTCAGGAGGTCCTGAGAGATTTTAGGGAGCTATGTAGACAGCTGAAAAGCAGGATTGCCAAGGTAGTAATCTCTAGGTTGCTCTCCATGCCATGCACCAGTGAGGGTAAGAATAGGATGATTTGGCAGTTTCTCAGTGGCTGAGAAACTGGTTGTGGAGAAGGACTTCAGATTTCTGGATCATTGGGATCTCTTCTGGGGAAAGTATGATCTCTGTATAAAAGGGAGACGTTACACCTGAACCTGAGGGGGACCAATAGCCTTTCAGGCAAGTTTTCTAGAGCTGTTGGGGAGGTATTAAACTAATTTGGCAGGGGTTGGGAACCAGACTGAATGGGCTATGGACAGGGCTGTTGGTTTATGAGCAGAGGCAGTAGGTAGTGAGACTGTTGGAAAGGACAGACAGATGATTGGGCAAAATTGTAGTCAGTCAGATGAGTTACAATGTAAAAGGAGGACAAAATCAAAAAGGGTGACGAATACAGAACAGAAGGTAATATATTTGAATGTATACAGTATATGGAACAATAACCATACAATTACAGCACAGAAACAGGCCATCTCAGCCCTTCTAGTCTATGCCAAACGCTTACTTTCACCTAATCCCACTGACCTGCACACAGCCCATAACCCTCCATTCCTTTCCTGTCCATATACCTATCCAATTTTACTTTAAATGACAATACTGAACCTGCCTCTACCACTTCTATTGGAAGCTTGTTCCACACAGCTACCACTGTCTGAGTAAAGAAATTCCCCCTCATGTTACCCTTAAACTTTTGCCCCCTAAGTCTCAACACATGTCCTCTTGTTTGAATCTCCTGTACTCTCAATGGAAAAAGCCTATTCACGTCAACTCTATCTATCCCCCTCATAATTTTAAATAGCCCTATCAAGTCCCCCCTCAACCTTCTATGCTCCAAAGAATAAAGACCTAACTTGTTCAGCCTTTCCCTGTAACTTAGGTGCTGAAACCCAGGTAACATTCTAGTAAATCAAGCTGGATGATCTTGTAGCACACCTAGAGACTGGCAGCTATGACATTGTGGGCATCACTGAGTCATGGCTGAAAGATTATAGTTGGGAGCTTAACATCCATGGATACATATTGTATTGAAAAGACAGGCAGGTCGCCAGAGGGGCGTAGGGTGGCTCTGAAATCATTAGAAAGAGGTGACATGGGATAAGAAGATGCAGAATCATT
Source organism: Hemitrygon akajei (assembly GCF_048418815.1). Classification (NCBI taxonomy): domain Eukaryota; kingdom Metazoa; phylum Chordata; class Chondrichthyes; order Myliobatiformes; family Dasyatidae; genus Hemitrygon; species Hemitrygon akajei. Next base: position 82,967,525 of record NC_133139.1, read on the forward strand.
GTGGGTGAAGGAAATGCAAGGGTAGAAAGACCTCGATGGCAGTTACATACAAGCCTCTGAACAGTACTAGGATGTGCGCTACAAATTACAATGGGAGATTGAAAAGGTATTTCAAAAAGGCAATGTTACAGTTATCTTGGGGAATTACAATATGCAGATAGTTTGGGAAAATCAGGTCAGTGTTGGATCTCTTGAGAGAGAATTTATAGACTGCCAATGAGGTGGCTTTTTATAGCAGCTTGTGGTTGAGCCCACTAGGGGATCAGTGTTGTGTAATAAACCTGTTTTGATTTGGGAGCTTGAAGTAAAGGGACCCTTAGGAGACAGTAATCATAATGTGACAGAATTTGCCCTGCGATTTGAGAGAGAGGAGCTAAAGTCAGATTTATCAGTATTATAATGAAGTAAAGGGATTTGCAGAGGCATGAGAGAAGAGCTGGCCAAAGTTGATTGGAAGGGGACACCAGCAGGGATGGCAGCAGAACAATGATGACTGGAGTTTCTAGGAGCGATTTGGGAGAACAGGTAGATACATCCCAAAGAGGAGGAAGCATTCTAAAGTCAGGATGACGCCGTGTGGCTGACAAGCGATGTCAAAGCCAACATAAAAGCAAAAGAGAGGTCATATAATATGCATAAATTAGTGGGAAATTAGAGGATTAGAAACCTTTTAAAAACCAAAAGAAGGCAACTAAAAAGGGCATCAGGGGAATAACATTCAAATATGAAGGTAAGCTAGCCAACAATATCCAAGAGGATACCAAAGGCTTTTCCAAATATATAAAGAGTAAAAGAGAGGTGGGAGTAGATATTGGACCACTGTAAACTGACATTGGAAAGGTAGTAATGGAGGACAAGGAAATGATGGGCAAATCGAATAAGTAGGTTGCATCCATCTTCACTGCAGGAAATACTAGCAGTAAGCTGGAAGATTGCGATTGTCAGGGGGCAGAAGTGAGTGTAGATACCATCATTCGGCAGAAGGTGGTCGAGAAACTGAAAGGTCTGAAGGACCAGATGGACTACATCCCATGGTCCTGAAAAAGGTATGAAAGCATTAGTAATGATCTTTCTAGAATAGTTCCAGAGCACTGAAAATTTGCAAATGCCACTCCGCTCTTCAAGTTGGGAGGGAGGCAGAAGAAAGGTAATTATAAGTCAGTTCAGACCTCAGTGCTTAGGAAGACTGAGTCGATTGTTAAGGATGTGGTTTCAGATTACTTGGAGGCACAAGATAAAATAGGCTGTAGTCAGCATGACAAACAAAAGAAAATCTGCCAGTGCTGGAAATCCGAGCAACACACCCAAAATGCTGGAGGAACTCGGCAGGCCAGGCAGATCTATGGAAGGAAGTACAGTCAGCGTTTTAGGCCAAAACCCTTCTGCAGGACTGGAGAAAAAAAAGCTGAGGAGTAGATTTAAAAGCTGGGGGAAGGGGAGAGAGAACCCACCAGGAGATAGGAGAGACCTGGGGGGTAGACAGATAAAGTAAAGAGCTGGGAAGTTGATTGGTGAAAGAGACAGAGGCCATGAAAGAAAGAAAAATGGGGAAGGAGCACCAGAGGGAGGCAATGGGTGGGCAAGGAGATGAGGTGAGAGAGGGAAAAGGGGATGAGAAAAGGGACGGGGGTGGTTGGGGGGCATTGCCAGAAGTTTGAGAAAATCGATGTTTATGCCATCAGGTTGGAGGCTACCCAAACAAAATATAAAGTGTTGTTCCTCCGACCTAAGTGTGGCCTCATCATGACAGTGGAGGAGACCATGGATGGACATATTGGAATGGGAATGGGAAGTGGAATTAAAATGGGTGGCCACTGGGAGATCCCGCTTGTCCTGGCGGATGGAGCGTAGATGCTCGGCGGTGGTCTCCCAATTTAAGTTGGGTCTCACTGATGTACAGGAGGCCACACTGGGAGCACTGAATGGAGTGAAGTGTTACATCACCTGGAAGGACTGTTTGGGTCCCTGGATGACAGTGAGGGAGGAGGTGTAGGGACAGGTGTAGCAATTGTTCTGGTTTCAAGGATAAGTGCCAGGAAAGGAGATCGGCGGGGGGGGGGGTGGGCGGGGTGTGGGGGTGGGACAAATGGACAAGTGAGATGCTTAGGGAGTGATCCCTGCGGAAAGCAGAAAGTGGGGGGAAGGGAAAGATATGGTATCCCGCTGGAGGTGGCGGAGGCTGGTGGGGTGGTAGGTGAGGACAAGAGGAATCCTAGGAATCCCATCCCTGGTAGGGCGGTGGGAGGATGGGGTAAGAGCAGACGTGCATGAAATGGAAGAGATGCTGTTGAGGACAGTGTTGATGTTGGAGGAAGGGAAGCCCCTTTCTTTGAAAAAGGAGAACATCTTTTCTATGGAAGGAAGTACAGTCAGCGTTTTAGGCCAAAACCCTTCTGCATGACTGGAGAAAAAAAGCTGAGGAGTAGATTTAAAAGCTGGGGGAGGGGAGAGAGAACCACCAGGAGATAGGAGAGACCTAGCGGGGCGGGGGGGGGGGGGGGAGACGGATAAAGTAAAGAGCTGGGAAGTTGATTGGTGCAAGAGGCAGAGGCCATGAAAGAAAGAAAAATGGGGAAGAAGCACCAGAGGGAGGCAGTGGGTGGGCAAGTAGGCAGCATCTATGGAAGGAAGTACAGTCAATGTTTTAGGCCAAAACCTAAAACGAAGTGTAGTCCAGGTAGCCTCCGTGTCCAGCATACAATTCTCTGAAACTTTCGCCACCTCCAACGGGATCCCACCACCAAGCACACCTTTCCCTCCCCTCCCACCACCGCTTTCATTGAAACCTATTGAATATTGAAAGGCCTAGATGGAGTGGGTGTGGAGCGGATGTTTTCTGTAGTAGGGGAGTCTCGAACCAGAAGGTGCAGCCTTGGAATAGAGGAATGTCTATTTAGAAAGGAGATGAGAAGGAATTTTTTTAGCCAGAGGGTGGTGACACAGTAGAATCCATTGCCATAAGTGACTTGGGAGGCCTGGTCATTGGATGCATTTAAAGTGGAGGTTGGTGGGTCTTGATTAGTCAGGCATGAAATTTTATGGGGAGAAGGCAGGAGAGAATGGTTTTGACAAGAAAATGGTTCAGTCATGATGAAATGGTGGAGCGGACTCGATAGGCCAAATGGCCTAACTCTGCTCCTCTGCCTCATGGTGATCCAGGGTATTGCTTGTGGGGGGAATGTATTTAGGATGCTAATACAGATGAAAGTCAAAGTGTTTCTAGTAGGCAATCGTTATACTGCTTGATATTCTTGTAGTGAGATTGTTACTTGCCACTTGTCAGCCCAAGCCAGAATTTTGTCCATTTCTTTTAGTGTTGTGAACAAGAACATTTAAACATCAATATTTGGCATCCAGTCACCATTAAAAACATAATATTCTTTAATTTTTTTGTGCACCAAATTGGATGACCTTGCATCCTATTCCATTTGGGAATAGTCCTCCCAACTGCTGCATTTTATCTGTGTGAAAAGGGAAGAATGAAAGCTTCTTCTTCCCAGCAGTCTGAAATCCAGTCAGAACAACATGAAATGGAATGGCCACTTGCTCGGATGCAAGATAATTTAAGTTGTTAATTGTTCCTGTTTACAGTCAATTTCATTGTCACTGTTCTGCTCCTGCAGTTGCATCTAACTTCAAGGATTCTTGAGTCAGATGCTAATATTTGTGAACGAGGTCAGGGCCAGCCTCTGACAGGAAATACATAATAAATTCTTTGCAGCGAGTTAATCTTCATGCCAAACAAGGACTAAGCATTCAAATCACAAACAAGAGAAAATTTGGAGATGCCAGAAATCTGAGTAACACACACAAACTGCTGAAAAAAGTACACTTGACTTTTCAGGCTGAAACCCTTCAACAGGACTGGAGAAAAAAAGCTGAGAAGATTTAAAGGGTGGGGGGAGGGGGAGAGAGAAGCACAAGGCGATAGGAGAAACTGGGAGGGGGAGGGATGAAGTAAAGAGCAGGGAAATTAACTGGTGAAAGAGATACAGGGCTGGAGAAGGGGGACTCTGATAGGAGAAGACAGAAGGCCATGGAAGAAAGAAAAGTGGGGGAGGAGCACCAGAGGGAGGCAATGGGCAGGCAAGGAGATAAGGTGAGAGAGGGAAAAGGGGTTGGCAGTGGTAAAGGGGGATCCGTTACCCAAATTTCGAGAAATTGATGCTCATGCCATCAAGTTGGAGGTTATCCAGGTATAGTATAAGGCGCTGTTCCTCCAACTCGAGCATCATTGTGACAGTAGAGGAGGCTGTGGATAGACATATAGAAAAGGCATTAACCATTTCCTATCATTTAATTGGAAAATGATTGATCTGTTTTTGTTCCACATGGCTTACCCTGCATAAGTTCAGGAGGAATTGATTTGCCCACCAAGGATGATACTCTACAATGGTTGAGTTGAATATTATTGGTATTTTTAGGGGGATAATGGATAAGCATGATGGAAACAGGGTTGAAAGAACACACTGATGAAATGTGGGAGAAAGCTTGTGCTTTTCTCCTCCATTCACCATTCCCTCATTCCTATTTCACTCTCTCACCTTATCTCCCTACCTGCCCATCACATCCTCTGAGGCTCTTCCCCCAAAACACCTTGTGTGGATATGGTAGAGTGAAGAGTCGCCATCTGTGATGTACAGTTCCATATCTCCATGATTTTACCTCATATTTTACCAAATTAGCATTTCAAATATAGGTTCTTAACCTGTGATGTTAACTAATTTCTATTTCCACAGACGCTGCCTGACGTGCTGAGCGCTGCCTTTACTTTCTGTTTTTGTTTTAGCTTTTCAGACTTTGGGATGAGCTGTGATGAGGGAGCAAGATACCCATAAATACAAGTTTGAAGAATAGTAGATCAGCAAGTCCGGACGGTAATATTGTCGAGCTAGGCGTAAAGTTAAATGGAGAAGTAAAAATAATTTTATGTGCATGGAAAAAAGATAAGCAGTCAAATATTAGGGATCAAGTTAGCAACCTATCTCTAACAACTGATGTAGGTGAGGTGTGTAAGTGAATACTTCTCATCTGTGTTCAAAATCCAGAAGGCCTTAGTAGCCAGAGTACATGGTGGAAATGGAAAACTAATTACTAACTAAAATGAAGAAGTATTAATGGGCTTAAACATGAAGGAATTCCCAGGGCCCACTCAGATGAATTTCAGGCTATCAGGGTGTGGTGAACTAGATATACCTGTCTGACTGCTCCTGTGGCTCCTCCCACAGACCCTGCTGACTGCCCCTGTGGCTCCTCCCACAGACCCCTGTATAAAGGCGACTGTGGCCTGCTGCTCTCCCTCATTTTCCCAGGATGTAGTGTTGTTCTTCAGTCAATAAAAGCCGATATCTCACTTCCTAAGTCTCAGCGTGAGTTATTGATGGTGCATCACAGGGGAGGAATGGAAGAAGTTTCCCAGGCTCTGACAGAAATATTCCAGTTCTTCTCTGGCCATGGAAGAGATGCTAGATCTCTGCAAGTCAGTGAATGCGGCATCTTTATTCAGGAAGGGAGGCAGGGTTACCCAGCGTGTCTATTGTCTACTGTTAAGTTTGTTGTCAGAGGGATGTATTCTCAAGGGTATAACTGCCATGAAAATCAGCTTTTTGTAGCAGCAGCTCAGACAACAGACGTAAGTTAACATGAACACAAATTAACATTAATTACACATAACTTGCACAACAAAGTAAGGCAGCACGATGTTGTAGGGTTGCGCAATGCTTTATAAAACCAGCAATCACCAATCAGGATTCAACTCCCGCCATTGTCCGTAAGTAGTTTGTATGTTCTCCCCATAACCTCCACAATGTCTTCAGCTGCCTCTTTCAGCATCCCGGGGTGTAGTCCGTTTGGTCCAGGTGACTTATCCATCTTCAGACCCTTCAGTTTCCCAAGCACCTTCTCCTTAGTAACGGCAACTACACTCACTTCTGCCCCCTGACACTTTTGAATATCTGGTATACTGCTAGTGTCTTCCACAGCAAAGGCTGATACAAATTACTTATTAAGTTCCTCTGCCTTTGTCACCCATTACTACTTCTCCAGCATCATTTTCCATCAGTCCGATATCCACTTTCATCTCCCTTCTATTCTTTATATATGAAAAACTTCTGGTATCCTCTTTTATATTATTGGTGATATTACCTTTGTATTTCATCTTTTCTCTCCTTATGGCTTTTTTAGTTGTCTTCCCCTGGTTTTTAAAAGCTTCCCAATTCTCTAACTTTCTACAAATTTTTACCTTCCTTTTAAGCCATGGTTGTGTCTTCTTTCTTTTAGAATACTTCTTCATCATTGGGATATATCTATCCTGTGTCTTCTGAAGTGCTCCTGGAAGCTCAAGCCATTGCTGTTCCTCTGTCATCCCTGCTAGTGTCCCCTTCAAATCAACTTTGGCCAGCTCCTCTCTCATGCTTCTGTAATTCCCTTTTGACCATAAGAACCTTAAGGCATAGGAACAGAATCAGGCTATTTGGCCCATCGGGTCTACTGCGCCATTCGATTATGACTGATCCACTTCCTCTCAACTCCAATCTCCTGTATTCTCATGAACTTTCACACACTAACTCATCAAGAACCTATCAACCTCTGCCTTAAATACACCCAATGACGTGGCGTCCACAGCCACGTGTGGCAACAAATTCCACAGATTCACTAGCCTCTAGATAAAGAAATTCATCCTCATCTCCATTCTAAATAGACACACCTATTCTGAGGTTGTTCCCTCTGGTCCTAGATTCTCCTAATAGACTTCTCCGCATCCACACTATCATGGGCCTTCAACATTTGAGAGGTTTCAATGAGATCCTCCACCCCTTTCATTCTTCTAAGTTCAAGTGAATACAGGTCTTGAGTCATCAACACTCCTCGTACGATAAACCTTTCATACCTGGAATAATTTCTGTGAACCTCCTCTGAACCCTCTCCAATGTCAGCCCCTTCTTTCTCACAAACTTCTCAAAACTTCTCACAATATTCCAAGTGTGGCCTCACCCGTGCCTTATAAAGCCTCAGCATTACATCCTTGTTTTTATATTCTAGACCTCTCGAAATGAATGCTCACATTGCATTTGCCTTCCTCACCCCTAATTCAACCTGCAAGTTAACCTTTGAGGAATGCTTCACGAGGACCCTTAAGTCCCTTTGCACCTCAGTTTTTTGTATTTTCTCTATGTCTTGAAAATAGCCTGCACTTTTATTTTTCTACCAAAGTGCATGGCCATACAATTCCTGCTACTGGATTCCATCTGCCACTTCTTTGCCCATTCTTCTAATCTGTCTAAGTCCTTCTCAGCCCCCTGCTTCCTCAAATCCACCTATCTGTTCTTTGGCCACAAACGTTGCCAGAAAGCTATTAATTTTACCATTGAACTCACTGACATCCAACGTAAAAAGAAGCAGTCCCTACACCAACCCCTGCGAAACACCACGTCACCATCAGCCAATCAGTAAAGGCTCTCTTTATTCCCACTCTTTGCCTCCTGCCAATCAATTTATGTTCTGTGCTTGCTAGTATCTTTCCTGTAATACCATGGGCTGCTATCTTGTTAAGCGGCCTCATGTGTGGCACCTTGTCAAAGGCCTTCTGAAGATCCAAGTACACAGCATCCACTGATTTTCTTTTGTCTATCCTGCTTGTTATTTCCTCAAATAATTCAAATACATTTGTCAGGCAAGATGCTCCCCTAAGGAAACCATGCTGACTCTGCCCTATTTTAACATGTGCTTCCAAGTAGCCCAAAGCTACATCCTTAATAATTGACTTAACACCTTCCCAACCACTGAGACCAGGCTAACTGGCCGATTACTTCCTTTATTTTGCTCCCTCCCTTCTTGAAGAGTGGAGTGGCTCTCTTCACTTTACTGTAATGCTGACACACCTGTCTCTTTCTCTCAAACTGCTGGGTGAATGCTATCATATTATATCACTGACTCCCAAGGGTTCCTTTACCTTAAGCTTCCAAATCACATCTGGTTCATTTCCTGACACCCAGTTCAAAATTGCCTTTCCCCTAGTGGGTTCAAATATAAGCTGTTCTGAAAAGCAATCTCGTAGGTATTCTACAAACTCCCTCTTCTGGAATATGGCAACCACCTGATTTTTCCAATCTAACAGCTTATTGTCACATTGCCCGTTTTACATGCCTTTTCTATTTCCCAATGTAATTTGTAGCCCATGTCATGGCTGCATTTCAGAGGTCTGTAAATAACTCACATCAGAATTTTTTTACCCTTGCAGTTTCTTAACTCTACCCACATCTTCCGATTCTACATCTTCCGATTCTATGTCACCTCTTTCTAAGGATTTGATTTAAATTTTTACCAACAGAGCCACTCCATCCCCTCTGCCTACCTGCCTGCCCTCTTGATACAATGTGTATCCTTAGATATTAAGCTCTCAGCTATGACCTTTTTCTGCCACAACTCAGTGATGCCCACAATGTTATACCTGCCAATCTCTAACTGCGCTACAAGAGCATTTACCTTATTCCGTATACAGCATGCATTCAAATATAACACCTTCGGTCAGTCCTGTTTTCATCGCCCTTTTTAATTTTGGCCCCCTGTTACACTTTAACATCCCACTGACCGCAAATTATTCCCTATCAGCTGCCTGTCCTTCCCCACTGTCACACTACACACTGCAACTACAACCCCATTCTCAGCCCTATCACTCCAGTTTCCATCCCCCTGCCGGATGGGTTTAAACCCTCCCAACAGCTCAAGCAAACCTGACCACAAGGATATTGATCCCCCTTGAGTTCGGCTGTAACCCATTCTTTTCGTACAGGTCGTACTTTCCCCACAAGAGATCCCAATGATCCAGAAATCTGAAAGCCTGCCTCCTGCACCAGTCTCTCAGCCACACATTCATCTACCAAATCATCCTATTCTTATCCTCGCTGGTGCATGGCATTGGCAGCAATCCAGAGATTGCTACCTTGGAGTTCCTGCTTTTCAGCTTTCTACCCAGCTCCCCGAAATCTCTCTTCAGGACCTCCTCCCTTTTCCTACTATGCCCTTGGCGCCAATACGTACTACAACCTGTGTCTGCTCACGCTTCCCCTTGCAGTGGACCCAATCCGAGACATTCCTGACACTGACACCTAGGAGACAACATACCATCTGGTGGTCTCTTTCAGGTACACTGAATTTGCTGTCTGCTCCTCTAACTGTGAAATCCTGTATCACTACTGCACTCCTCTTCTCCCCCTGAGATGAGCTCAGTGTCAGACACCCAGCTGCTGCAGCTAATACCAACAGATCCAACAGATCCATATTATTGAGGCGAATGACCTCAGGGCTACTCTGCACTGGCTGCCTGTTTCCTTTCCCTCATCTGATAATCACCCAAATACTTGCTTCCTGCAACCTGGGGTCGACTACCTCCTTGTAAACTGTTATCTATAAATTCCTCATTCTCATAAATGAGCTGAGGTCATCCCACCATGGCTCCAGTTCCTTAACATGGTTTCTAAGGAACTGCAGTTTGACGTACTTCATGCAGATGTAGTTATCAGGGAGACCAGAGTTCCCACATCTCACCCAGACAGCACACAACTAATTCTGGACCCATTCTCACCACACTACCTACGTACGAATAGATGGAGAATGAGATGACAAAATGTACTAGAAACTTGCTCAGGTGTCTGCTCCAGCCTAACCCTGTTGAGCCAAAGCCTGACCACTCTAAGACTGGCCCACTCTCACAATGGCCACTCTGCTTACACTTCACTCCTTTTATTGGCCTTTTCCAAATGCCTAATAGATCATTATCATTACAGCACACTGAAAAGTCCCAGAAAGTCCCAAACTCCTTTTAAACCTCGTGCTGTCACAACCAAGCAAGCAACTGCTTGCAGTGATTGGGAACCTATAATTCAGCGATGTACCATGGCAATTGATGCTGAGATCTTGCTGTTCATTCTGTGCATTAGCAGTCTGGACTTGAATGACTCAGGTAAGTCTGCAGATTGTGGTGTTGCTGAAAATGAACAGAATGGTAGTAGTTATTAGTTGACAAATAGAATTTAAGTCTAAAATTTTGGAGGACTTATGCACCTAAAATATACAGATTGAATGGGGGGACCCCGGGAAGTATTGGGAAACAGAGGAATATTGGCATATAAGTCCAAAGATCTCTGAAGGCAGCAACATAAATAGAAAAGATGGTTGAGAAGATATGCAGGATAATTCATCAGATGGATGTTGAGTATGTATGAAAGAACAGGGAGAAAATGTGTAATTTTCTAAAGTATTGGTCAAAATAGCAATGTACAGCACAGGAACAGTGAACATGGCTCACCAAGTCTGCGCTGACCATGATCTCATGTTAAACTAATTCCATCTGTATGCATGAGGCCTGAACCCCCTATTATTTGTCCATCCGAGCTTTAGTCTAAATGTTGCTATCATATCCAGTTATACCATCTTCCCTGGCAATGTGCTCCAGGCACCCACCACTCTCAGAGTGAAGATAAATCTTGCCTTGCATCTCCTTTAAACTTTCCCCTTTGCACTTTAAACTTCTGTCTCCTGGTATTTGTAATTTCCATCCCGGGAGTTCCAATGACCTGCCTTGTCTGTACCTCATAATTTTATACATCTATCAGGTCACCCCATCAACCTTTGACGCTTCAGAAAAATAATCCATGTTTGTCCAATCTCTTCTGATAGCTAATATACGCCAATCCAGGCCACATCTTGGTGAGTCTCTTCTGTACCCCCTCCAAAGACACCATATCTTTTTCTATAGTGTTCTGACCATGCTCCAAACGTGTCCCAACAAAAGCTTTCATACAGCTACAGCAGAACTTCCCAATTTTTATATTAAATGCTCTGCCCTATAAAAGTAAATGTGTCAAACACCTTCCTTAGCATTTGTGAGGCCACTGTCATGCAGCAGGGGACTAATACCGTAAGTTCCCTCTGCATCTCAATGCTTCCGAGTCTCTGCATTTATTATATCTTGCTTTTGGCCTTCCAAAAGTACAACACCTCACATTTGTCCAGATTAAACTCCACCATTTCTCTGTTGAAATTTTCCACTGACCTTTATTCTGTGACAACTTTTTCTCAGAATTCTAAACTCCACCAATTTCATGTCACAACCAGAATTACTAATCAGATCACTTGTTTTCATGCATGTTATTTTTCTGTATTATAAATCACAGAGACCAAATCACTGATCCTTGTACTGGAAAAACAACCCCTCTGCCACTACCCTTTTTTCTATGTCCAAACTAATTTCAGAATCTGATTCAGGTTTAATAACATTGACAGATGTTGTGAAATTTATATCCAACTTATCAATTCTCCATAGATGTAATGAGCACTGCAGGCCTGTGGGGGGTGCCAGAGAGCATTTGGCTCTGAGGTTTTGAGGGCAACTGAATTGGTTAAATGTTGTTTACTAAGTGTTTTTAATAGTTTAGAGTTTCTTGGAACTTTTTCAGGATACTTGCTCTTTGTAATGTAGTCTCTTTATGCTTAGGCTTGTTAAGTTTATTTTAATAGGCTTGGGAATTCTGAGTCACATGTATTATTTAAGCAGATGTCTGATTGGTACTAACCGTGGGATCCTAATTTTGAGAATGTTGCTGGACCAAACCTTTGATGTTCTTTTGGAATTCAGATGAATAAACTCTGGTTGGCATCTCTACATCTGAGTCTGTCTCTCCTCCACACTTGGGTTCTGATACTGGCAGTGCACAACGGATCTCATGTGACTTAATCTTCAGTCTATCACAAGAACCCTATCAAATGCTTTACTAAAGTCTATGCAGAAAACATCAACTACCCCAGCCCCCTCAGAAATCTCATTCAGATTTATGAGAGAGCATCTCACCTGCACAAAGCCATGCTGACTATTCCCTCATAGGTTCCTGCTTTTTTTCAAATGTGGGTAAACCCTGGATCTTAAAATCTTCTTCAATAAAGTACATACCAAAGATGCAAGAGTTATCAGCCTATCATTCCCTGATGTGTCCTTGTTGTCCTCCTGAAATTAAGGGGAAACATTGCATGTTTTCCAGTCCTTTAGCACACAAAGATCTCTGAAAAGATCCCAGCAGTCTTTTCCTTCAATATCCTGGGATTAAACACAGCCAGTTCTATCAACCTACCTACCTTTATATTTTTGAAGGCACCCAAGATTACCTTCTTCTAAAAAGTAAACAAATCTTAATCTTCCTTAATTGTAATTATCCATGCCCTTTTCCTTGATGAAATATTGATGCAAAATGCTCAGAAGAGACCTCACCCACTTCCCCTGCCTCCACACATAAATTCCTTCTTTTGTCGTTGAGTGGACTGACTCTTTCACGAGCTACCCTCTTGCTCATAAAACACATAAAATATATTTAGATTCTGCTTGTCCCACAAGATTTGTTGGTCTTCTTTAACCCTGCTAACTTCATGTTTGTTTTTTTTCCTGTTTCTTTTATCCATCTGAAGAGCCTTGTAGATTGCAGCTTCCTGACCATTACTTATATTTCTTTTTTGTTTTTGACTAAACTTGCACTATCTCTTGTAAGTCAAGGTCCCGGAAGCTTATGATAGTGGAGTACGATGTTAAGTTCTGGTTACCATATTCTGACACATTGGCCTTCATAAATCAAAGTACTGAGGACAGGAGATGGGATGTTATGTTGAAGTTTTGAAGGAAGTTGTATAAATCTTAAAGGAAGAATGAGATTGCACTGGACTGACTACGGTGGAAATACACCTGGATGATGCATGATGGAGCATTTCAACTCAGAGGAGGGGTTTTACGGGCTGGGTTTGTTTTCTCTGGAGTGGAGGAAAATAAGACAGAACTTGATTGAGGTATATAAAATTACCAGGGGCATAAATAAGCTACATATTCAGAAGATACACAAAATGGTGGAGGAACTCGGCAGGCCAGGCGGCATCTATAGGAAGAAGAATTGTTGATGTTTCGGGCCGAGACCGTCCCTACAAAGGGTCTTGGTCCGAAACATCGACAGTGCTTCTTCCTATAGATGCTGCCTGACCTGCTGCGTTCCAGCAGCATTTTGTGTGAGTTGCTTGAATTTCCAGCATCTGCAGATTTCCTTGTGTTTGCGCTTCCTGACCAACATGCCTTTCTTCCATCCACTTTCCTGGTAACTTCCTTGAACAACTCTATTTCATTGGTTAGAGGTAACCAGTATCCACAAAGCCATGCTGACTATTCTGACCATCCTTAATCAGTCTATGTCTGTCCAAATGTTTAAATATCTAGTCCTTTAGAATACCTTCCAATAACTTTCCCACTACTGATGTCAGCCTCACCAACCTAATATCAGGAACCTTGGTCAGGAAGGTTCAGTTGATCAGCATTCAAGATGAGGTAGTCAATTAGACTAGACAGTGGTTTTTTGGAGAAGCCAGGGAGTGGCAGTAGATTGTTATCCCCATGACTGGAGCCAAGTGAGTAGTGAAGTGCCTCAGGGATCGGTGCTGGGTCCATTGGTTTTTGTCATCTATGTCAACAATCTGGATGATAATGTGGTTAACTGGGTTAGCAAATTTGTGGATGACACCAAGACTGGGGGCACTGAGGCTGTCCACAAGAAGGGTCAGAGCCGTCTCTACTTCCTGAGGAGACCGAGGCCCTTTTACATCTGCCGGACGATGCTGAGGATGTTCTACGAGGCTGTGGTGGCCAGTGCTATCATGTTTGCTGTTGTGTGCTGGGGCAGCAGGCTGAGGGTAGCGGACACCAACAGAATCAACAAACTCATTCGTAAGGCCAGTGATGTTGTGGGGGTGGAACTGGACTCTCTGATGGTGGTGTCTGAAAAGAGGATGCTGTCCAAGTTGCATGCCATCTTGGGCAATGACTCCCATCCACTCCATAATGTACTGGTTAGGCACAGGAGTACATTCAGCCAGAGACTCATTCCACCGAGATGTAACACTGAGCATCATAGGAAGTCATTCCTGTCTGTGGCCATCAAACTTTACAACTCCTCCCTCAGAGTGTCAGACACCCTGAATCAATAGGCTGGTCCTGGACTTATTTCCACTTGGCATGATTAACTTATTATTATTTAATTATTTATGGTTTCATATTTCTACACTATTCTTGGTTGGCGCGGCTATAACAAAACCCAATTTCCCTCGGGATCAATGAAGTATGTCTGTCTGTCTGTCTTTGTGGACAGTGAGGAAGGCTGTCATGGCTCACAGTGAGATCTGCATCAGCTGGAAAAATGGGCTGAAAAATAGCAGATGGGATTTAATGCAGACAAGTGTGAGGTGCTGCTCTTTGGTAGGGCCAACTTACACAGTGAACAGTAGGGCACTGAGGAGTGTGGTAGAACAAAGGGATCTGGGAATACAGGTACATAATTCATTGAATGTGGCACCACAGGATCATAAAGAAAACTTTTGGCACATTGGCCTTCATATTGAGTACAGGAGATGAAATGGTATGTTGAAGTTGTATAACATGTTGGTGAGGCCTAATTTGAAGTATTGTGTGCAGTTTTGGTCACTTACCTACAGGAACGATGTAAATAAGGTTGAAAGATTACAGAGAAAATTTACAAGGATGTTGCTGGGTCTGGGGGACCTGAGATATAAGGAACAATTGAATAGGTTAGGACTTTATTCCTTAGAACATAGAAGATTGAAAGGAGATTAGATAGAAGTGTACAAATCTTGAACGGTATAGATAAGTGCAAGAATGCATTTTTCCACTGAGGTTGGGTGGGATTATAACCAGAGGTCATGGGTTAAGGATGAAAGATGAAAAGTTTAAGGAGAACATGAGGGGAAATTCCTTCACTCACAGGGTCGTGAGAGTGTGGAATGAGCTGCCAGAACAAGTGGTACATGTGAGTTTAGTTTCAACGTTAAAGAGAAGTTTGGATAGGCACATGGATGGTGGGGTGTGGAGGGCTACAGTCCCAGTACAGGTTGATGGGAGTAGGCAGTTTAAATGTTTCAGCATATATTAGAAATGATCTGAAGGACCTGTTTCTGTATTGTACTTTCAAGCTTCTTTGCTTAAATAATTAATGATGGGTTATATGTAAAAATATATTAATTGCATAAGTCATCACTCTACCGCGTGATATATGTGCACCTTGCTTAAAGTAAATTAATCTCCCTGGTTTCCTTACCGCGTTAGTCTAGGGAAGACACTTTCTAGTCCCGCCAAACCCGTGAGACTGAGACAGCTTGTCCCACCCCAAACCCCAGTCTGTGTGGATGCTGTGTAATTTGCTACCCTGTTACATATGAGTAAAGGAATTATATTTATGAATCTTAACTTAAAGTAAAGACAAATAAGAAGAAAAGAGCCCATCTTAATTAAACAGTCAAATGTGCACAAGTTGGAGCTCAACGTTTCACCAGATTCACCGATCCTCAGTCGATCTGGGCACCTGGCTTCATCGCATCACGGTCCCATTCCGGGTCAAATCCCATGACCAGTTCTCTCCAGCGCCTTCGCTCTTCATCTCCCACCGAACAACAGCCCCAAGCCCAACCTTAGTGCCGCTCACCAGGAAAACCTCACCCAGTTCCACCATCCTGATTGGATGGCACACATTCCCCATCATCGCTTATCTTCAACAATAGCCCAAACAGGCTGACAGCGGAACAGACTGCATTATAGAACTGCTAAATGAAATACCTACAGCATAGCAGTAAAAACATGAACCAGGGCATTACATAAAGACAAAGTGAGCCCTGCATTCCCGGACTCCCGTTTCAGGTCCTGGCCAGAAATGTTGACTCTTTATTCCTTTCCCTAGATGTTGCCTTAAATTCATCAAGATTGTAATAGTGGGGGGGTGGTAATGGGGACAAGCTCAATTAAGTGTTCCCAGTCGTATGTGTCTCAAATAGCCTCTGACAACCAAGTCCAGCTCCTGGCCTTCACGTGTGGCTTAGCTACTAAGCCTGGTGGAACCGTTTCTATTGACAGGACCAGGGGGGCGGGGAAGGCCTGGTTAATGGCACCGTAAAACCAGTTGCAGTGGGCAAATGGGCTCATTAGCAGTATTTGGCAGCTCATCTAGGAGAAGGAAAACTCTGATCCCAAACCTCCGCTGCCTTGCGGCTGTATGCAGTCATGGGGACGGCTTCGGGAGTAAGCCTCAAGGGAATTTCCGGAGCTGGAATCCCTAGGGCAGTCCTATGTTGAGTTGAACGTTGACTGGCAACTCCTGCGACGCTGCTGGTACCAAACTGTATCGGTCTCTGCTGTTGCTATTGCTTCATCAGCTGCGTGAAAGGGAGAGCCAGCTGCACGGGCAACGGCTTGTTCTCCAAACTACAGTGTCCTGGCTTTTGTATCATGTAGACAGCTAGCACATAACGTCCATGGTCAACCCCAACCAATGGAGGGCCCAGTAAAAATGCTACCTGACTTGGAGAGTTCATCCAGAAGTTGGTGTGTGCATCTCCGACTTTCCAGCATTTGCAAAATCTCTTGTGGTCAGTTAGTTTCACATTTGGTAAATATATCCACTATTTAAAATCGAAAGCATTTCTGTCCATTTCAGGGTACTGATCACATTTCCCAGGATCATTACTGTGCACTGAACAAACAATGGGAAGTAACAGAACAGGTACCATTTTGGGATCTGTTCTAACTCTTTGTCTTGAGTATAAAACTAGCTACCCAAAAAAAAGAAAAATACTATGGCATTTTTTACTCATAGATCTCCTTATCAATCTTTGACTATATTTTTGACTATATCTTTGACTATAAGAAACTATATTTCTTAGAAGTTGAATTTCAATCATTTAATAGTGCTGGTCTGTCACTGCTTCTGTTATTATCTTCACTCAAAAGACCTGGGTACCTAACATAAATTGTGATACCATCTCATACGTTTTTGCCCAGTCTTGTTGAAAGCTGCTTCTTTCAATTCTTTTACATCACCTTTTTCTTTCAACTATGGTTCTGCCACTATTGGAGCCTGTGATCCACATTTTGGCAGTGTGTTATCGGGCCGATCGAGCTATCTGGTGCCTTGCTGTCTCCAAGCATGTTTTGTGAGGTTTCAAGTGAACTGTGCAGCCTCGAGGCCAGGAAGCCTGGAGACGGGTGGGAGGGGGTGCGAGTCCACTGTATCTATAGCTATATAGAAATCTATATCACCCTATTGCCCCTCTCTCTCTCATTCTCTGTCACACACGCTATCTCTCACACACACTCCCTCTCGCCCGTTGCTCTGGGAAGGAAAGTCCCTGCATTTGAATGATCTCTCTCTCTCCCTTGAACTGTCAGAGGATAGTGCTGGAAGTCTGCGCCTTCGGTAAGGTTTGTGGTTTAGTTCACAATAGGAACTAAATTTGGTCACTCCTTTTCTTTGCTGCTATTTTGAGTGACTTTGAACTGGGCAGGCCTGTGTATAGCAATCACTGAACTGAAAATGCCTGACTCTTGGTTTTGTGTTTTATTTTCTGTGGGTTTTTTTGCACGTTTTTTTTGTTAGCAATTTGTTTTACTTTTTGCACGTGGGGAGTTGGGGTGGGGTCAGGGTTGGTGTTCTTTGAGTGGATTCCATGGCCTTCTTCATTTCGTGGCTGTCCATCAGGAAAACGAATCTCCAGATTTTTACAGCGTACAGGCTTTGGCAATAAATGTACTTCGAATCTTTGAAAATGATCCGCGTATTTTTACGGAAAGAGCTCCAACCTTTAAAAGTGAAGAACACATGGGTGGGGGACAGCAAGAATAGCGGTTGCCATGGAGAGAGGGGCTGGGCAGGGTCAGAGTGAGCGGCCACTCGGAGAGAGGTCCTGATGCTGAGCCTGGCAAATGGTGGCTTCAGTTTGTTTCCTCTTGGTGTGGAGATGAAAGATATTCTGGGGTCAGTTGTGGCAAACAATTATGGCGAATTATTTCAATAAATGTGTCAGCTGGTCCCTCATGGCCAATGACTGATAAAATACATTGGTGTTTGGGGCTGGAATAGAGAAAGAATTTCCTAGTGCAATGCCCAGGGCTATCGGCTTGTGTATGTCTAGCGGAAAATCCGTCCACCCGCCAAACCGTGTCTCCCGTTTGCGTGGATGCTGTGTAATGCACACTGATACAAACTTGCACACACAATATCAGACAGCACACTATGTACGTTTACAGAGTACACTTTATAAATCTTACTGGAACTAGGTAATTAATGGCAGTACAATATAAAAAGAAAAGGAAAAAAGGCACCAAAACTCATCAGAGTTCAATCAATTTGTGCACAACCGTTGGAGCTCAATTAGCGAAGCCATCAGTTTGCCATCCGATCTTGTCCGACCTCCTCGACCCGCTGCCTGGGACCAAACTCGGTGGTCAACCAGAGAGCGTCCAGCACGTCTTCCTCTTCAGTTCTTCTCCCGGAAAACCCCCGCACTGACTCCAGGTTCCCACACACACAGATAGAACAATGTCACTTCCATAGGTTAGTTCCTCCGTTATCAATAATTATAACCCAAACATTCCAACTAAGCAGAACATTACCTCATCAGTTACCCACAAAGAAGCCATTTCATTATAACTCTACAGAGAAGCCATTTTATATAAGCAGTTAACAGTTAACATTACAGTTAATAGTCTGAGAACCCTACACTAGTTTGAACTAGGGACTATAGTTCAACGTCCTTACGTAAAACATCATTAGGGAGTCCTCCATCACCTCCACGGTAAATGGCTTTCTCTTCAACTCCGCATGGACATGTTGCTTTTCTGCTGGTACTTCCCCTGTTACCTTTCATCATCCTTCTAACCATCTTGATCTTTTGTTCATCAGCCCATGCTTGCTACACCTTAGGCTTCATGGTTGCAAGCTGCTTTTTTCAGGGATTAGGTCTCATCTCTGAATTGTTATGCTGTGTCGGAGAGAGCACACAGTGACAAAGTCTCCTTTGTGCTAAGGGTTTATTGACCAAATATAGACAGCTTTCCCTTCTCAGCAATGCGGTGCGCGTTATTGGATGCACAGTCAATGTCCCTGGAAGAAGATGTCCAATATCCTATCATAAACATAAGAGATTCTCCAGATGCTAGCTATCTTGAGCAACACAAAATGAAGTACTGGATTAGAACAGAGTGATCTAGGAATAATGGTGCATAGTTCCCTGAAGCTGGAATCTCATGTGGATAGGGTGGTGAAGAAAGCTTTTGGTATGCTGGCCTTTATAAATCAGAGCATTGAGTATAGGAGTTGGGATGTAATGTTAAAATTGTACTAGGCATTGGTAAGGCCGAATTTGGAGTATTGTGTACAGTTCTGGTCACCGAATTATAGGAAAGATGTCAACAAAATAGAGAGAGTACAGAGAAGAATGTTACCTGGGTTTCAGCACCTAAGTTACAGGGAAAGATTGAACAAGTTAGGTCTTTATTCTTTGGAGTGTAGAAGGTTGAGGGGGGACTTGATAGAGGTATTTAAAATTATGAGGGGGATAGATAGAGTTGACGTGGATAGGCTTTTTCCATTGAGAGTAGGGGAGATTCAAACAAGAGGACATGAGTTGAGAGTTGGGGGCAAAAGTTTAAGGGTAACACGAGGGGGAATTTCTTTACTCAGAGAGTGGTAGCTGTGTGGAACGAGCTTCCAGTAGAAGTGGTAGAGGCAGGTTCGGTATTGTCATTTAAAGTAAAATTGGATAGGTATATGGACAAGAAAGGAATGGAGGGTTATGGGCTGAGTGCGGGTCAGTGGGACTAGGTGAGAGTAAGCGTTCGGCATGGACTAGAAGGGCCGAGATGGCTTGTTTCCGTGCTGTAATTGTTACATGGTTATATAGGATCTCAGCAAGTCAGGCAGCATCTCTGGAGGAGAACAAATAGTTAACGTTTCGGGTTGAAACCCTTCATTGGGATGTATGAAGAGTCTTGGCCTTAAACATTGACTGTCTATTCCATTCCAGAGACGCTGCCTGACTTGCTGAGTTCCACCAGTACATTGTGTTGCTCAAGATTCTATCAGATAGTTCCTTCTGTTAATTTTTGATGTTTCCTCCTCAAAACAAAATTCTAATATCTGGTCAGATAAAATCTACCTACTCTATAACATAATGGAATAATTAGTTTAATTATGATTGAAGATATTTGTTTTGTTTGAATAGAAAGTGTGAGAACTGTGCTGAGAAATATTGACATGTTGGAGTGGATATTGACTGGAAAGAGATAGAAAAGGGGTAATGGACAGTTGATTGCATAGAATAGGTGCCCAGACCTTAAAAGAGCCATATTTAATGGCAGTTGTACTCACTGGATCCCAAATTGAAAGGACATATTTCTCTGGCAAATAATGTGAATGAGTTTGAGCTTCATTTTGGTCCTTGTGATCTCTGTTTCAGAGGCCAACATCAGAACATCCTAAAATAAGGTGAACGCCCACAGAGCATCATGCCTTGTTGGTGTACCTGGCAGGATATTGAAAACCTGTGCCGACCAACTGGCTGGAGAGTTCAAGGACCTCTTCAAACTTTCACTGCTTCAGCTGGAGGTTCTCACCTGCTTCAAAAGGTCATCAGTCATACCGTTGCCCAAGAAGAGCTTAAATGCTTTGAGAGGTTGGCCATGGCTAGAACTAATTCCTGTCTGAACAAGGACCTGGACCCATTACATTTTACCTGCTGTGCCAACAGACCTAAAGTCAACCCAATCTCAATGACTCTCTACTCAGATTTGGAGAACCTGGACAACAGCAATAAATATGCCAGGCTGCTCTTTATCAATCACAGTTCATCATTCAACACCTTCATCCCCTCAGTCTTCATCAACAAACTTCAAAACCAGGGCCTTTGTACCTCTTTCTCCAACTGAATACTTGATTTCCTCACCGGGAGACCTCAGTCAGTGAGGATCAGTTCGAACTTCACTGACAATCAACACAAGTGGACCAGAAGGATGCGTGCTTCTCTCTACTATCTCTACTCTTTTTATGCTCATGATGGTGTGGCTAGACACAGCACATGCACCATCTATAGGTTCACCAATGACGCAACTGTTGTTGGCAGAAGCTCAGGTGATAATGAGGAGGCATACAGGGGTGAAATAAGTCAGCTGGTTCAGAGGTGACATAACAACAACCTGGCACTCAGCTTCAGCAAGACCAAGGAATTGACTGCAAACTGCAGGGAGGTGAAGTCTAGAGAAGCCACATCAACCCCCCACCGAGGGTCAGCAGTTGTGTCAGAATAATTGGACATGGCCCGTACAGAGAGAGAGACTCTCTGACTTTGAACTTTGCATGATTTTAAGAGAAAGGAAAACACTAGGACAACAGGACTGTTAACTAACTGAAAGTTAAATGCCAACATCATGGCTGAAAGCAATATCTAAATTCTAAATAAATACTGCTCCTTTCCTGCATCAGACGAAACAGTACTCCTCTTTCTTGGACAAGACTGGAGGTAAGCAGGGAGTGTAATGTTGCTGTGCTTTGCTCAAGTCTCGACAAGACTACAACAAAAAGAAGGGAGTTAAATACCACCATAGCGTAACAGTAATTAGCAGGGACGTGCGTATTCACAAGCGCAATTGCCAAATCTGCTTTGCAGCCTGCTACGTTGGTCTCGTTACATTGATGCAATCATGAAGAAGACAATCCAGTGGCTATATTTCTTTAGGAGTTTAAGGAAATTTCATATATCATCAAAGACACTAGTAGATTTCTACAATGTATCACCACCTGATATGGAGTCTCCAATGTAGGGGATCAAAAGAGGATACAGAGGATATGGACTCAGCCAGCTCCATCAGAAGGTGACATCCATCATTAAAAGCTCCCACCCTCTGGGAAATACCCTCTTCTCATTACTACCATCGGAGAGGAGGTGCAGGAGCCTGAGCACACATACTCAACATTTTTGGAACAGCTTCTTCTCCTCCAGTATCAGATTTCTGAATGGACAATGAACTTATGAACACTTGCTTTTTATTTGACTTTTGCACTAATTATATAATTTTTTAATCTTTGTAATTTACAGTTTTTTTAATGTCTTGCACTGTACTGCTGCCATAAAAGAATAAATTTCAATATGAATATCAGTGATAGTAAACCTAACTCTGATATGAAGGTTCTCTGGAAGTGACCTGCCATACTAGATCCACAAATTAGTGGAATATAATTATAAACTAGGTGGGATCACTTCTGCAGTGCCCCGGAATAGGATTTTACAGTACTTCACTGTGAGGATATGTTCTGGAGGAGTCAGAACGCTGGTCACTGTACACAGTAAGACAATCTCTTGTTCCAAACAAACTTTATATCAAAATTTAAAAGATGACACACTACAAAGGATGTCCTACTGTGTGTATTCATAGTTTATGAGTCAGAGGCCAGTGTCATTTCGTCATGGCTGACCTATAATGGGAACTCAGCCTGCTTTCGTTTCGACCCCGCAAAGCTGTGTCACCCTTTTAACCTACTCCAAACCCAATCTAACCATTTCCTCCTACAGAGAACTACATTTTTCATCTGTGACATATCTACTTCACCACTACCACCAACAGTGTGCTTCATGCACTTACCACTCACTCTTTTATGCTGCAATTTGCGGAGAAGATTTTTCCATCATCTTTGAGTACCTTTTTTTCCATCACCTTTGAGTACCTTTGCTATTTGTTCACCATTGGAAATATTCTCAGATTTAACTGGTATTAAACAGACAACTAGATTACATTAAATCTACAAAATATTAGGAAATACAATTGGGGTACTACGGTAGCTTAGCAGTTAGTGTGAGGCTTTTAAAGCTCAGGGTGCAGAATTTGGAGTTCCACCCTGATGCCATTTTAAAGAGTTTGTATGTTCTTCCCATGGACCAGGAGAGTTTCCTCCAGATGGTCCGGTTTCCTCCCACACTCTAATGACGCTTCAGTTGGCAGGTAGATTGGTCATTGCGAATTGTCTTGTGATTCATCACCAGTTATCAATTGCCTGCTTCTTAGCTGGCATTTAGTTCAGCAATGAAAGCCTCTATCTCTGTCTGGCCTTGGCTATCTTCTCTATTCTGCCCCAGCTATGCTTTAGGGTCCTCATTTCTGCCTTTGTGGTAGGGCACCAAGTCTTTGGTCTTCCTCTGCCCCTTAGGCTCCAATGAAGTGCTGTCTTGATGATGGAGTTGGCCTCTCTTCTCATCATGTGTCCACTCCATCTCCAACATTTCCTCATGCTGATTGTGGCCACGTCCTATTGATGACACTGAAGGAGCAGGGTGTGGTTGAAGATCTTTCTCGGCCAAAATACATGGAGGATCTTCTGGTGGCTCATGGTGTGGAATGATGACAGCTTGGCAAGGTCGTTCTCTGTCATGTGCCATCATTCTGACCCTACAAGAATGTGGACAGAACACAGCTCTGGTACAGCTTCACCTTGGTGTGGACGCTGTACTTGGTTGATCCCCGTATGTTGCTCATGATTGAAGATGTTTCTTGCTTTGCTGAGTCTGCACTGGATGCCGTCCTTGGTCCCACCACCCTGCCCACTGATGCTGCCCAAGCAGGTGAATCTGCTGATGCTGGGTAAGTTAATGTCAGGTGTCTTGATGGGAAGTGACTCTACATTGAGGGTCATGATCTCAGTCTTTCTCTGGCTGACTCTGAGTCCAACCTGTCCAGCAAAGATACACAGGCTCTGAGTTTTTCCTTGCATGTGCTGGTATGTATGTTGTAGTAATGTGAGCTCATCCACAAAGTCAAGATTTTCTAAAGTAGAGAATAGAGCTCACCTATTGCGTCTCTGCTTATCTTTCATTGTTTACCTCATTACCCAGTCAATCACCAGGTTAAATAATATTGCCGACATCACACAGCCTTACCTGACTCCTGTCTTGACTTTAAAGTTCAAACTGCGGTCCCCAGCTGTGTAGGTGAAATTAGTATAGAAACTGTGGATAAGCTGGACAATTTTGGAAGGGATCCCCTGTGATCTGGGAATTCGACAGAGGATCTCCCTGTGGATGCTAACAAAAGTCTTTTAAAAGTCCATGAAGTTCACACATAGTTGTCTGTGCCATTCTGTGCACTGTTCTATCGTGTTATGCTGCATGAAAATCAGGTTGACATAACCTCTGTTCCTCCTGAAGTCAGTTTGCTCTTTCCTCAAACACACATCAATAGTATCTATAATCCATTGGACAATGACTTTGGTGAGAACCTGGCTGGGCACTAAAAATGTGTGATGCCACACCAGTTGTTGCAATCACTTAGCACTCCTTTCTTGGAGATCCTAACAATAACTCCTTTTGTCCAGTTTTTGGTACTTGTCCCTGTACTCAGATTATAGAAGACAGTGGTTACAGGATGGCTGCTGCAACTTTTGGTTCAGCTTTGAACAGTTTGGCAGTCAAATTGTCATATCCTGGAGCTTTGCTGTTCTTTAATGATTTAATCACAGCAACAATCTCTTCTTTCGTTGGTGGATCTGTGTTGATGTTGAGGTCCCCTGCTGCCTCTTGTATGTCAGGTTCTTCATTTGATGCTGGTCTATTCAGTAATTCCCCGTGATTAGGCTAGGGTTATTTAGACAACTAACAAGTTCCATGTTATGTCTGTTAAAAAAAATATTTTGGAATGAATTGGTGCAAAATCTCCTCTCCAGTTAACATACCATTCCTATGGAACAATACTCGGAATATAGCACAGTACTGAAAGCGAAATCTAAATAAAACTAAAGTAATGTGCATTGGCTTTGTTATCCTACCTGATTTAAGTCTGAACGTTTCATTGGTTTTGTTATTTTTTTCGTAAGTTTTTCATGCAGAGGGTGGTGTGTCTGTGGGACGCAGCCAAACGGAACTAACTCAGGAAGGCATGGACAGAGGGTTTGTTTCCGTGTGGGATGACACTGTGACTGGAAAGGATAGGGTGTCGGGGCCCGAGGCGAGGGACGAGCCTGTTTAGCTCACTGCTCTGCCACATTTACTCAGCTCTGCGCTGGACTGAGGCTGTGCTTCTGTCTGTGGACGGTCTCTCTTTCGTGGACTTCAGTTCAGAATGCTACTTGCACAAATTGTTTGCCACGGCATGATTCCTTTTCTCTGCATGTTGGGTGTTTGATGGTCTTTGTTTTAATGGGTTCTATTGGGTTTCTTTGTTTTGTGGCTGCCTGTTAGGAAACAAATTTCAAGGCTGTATAATATATATATATACTCTGATAATAAATGGATGTTGATCTCTGAATTTTGGACTCTAAGAACATATGAAGGAGAAGCATGAGTAAACTACCTGACCTTTCAGGCCTATACCATTTTTCATCAAGATTGTGCTTGGTTTCCAACATAACAGCACTTCCCTATGTTTATCCTTGTACCTCATTTATTCAGGAATCTCTTCATCTATTTCCAATACATTAATGACTGAGCCTCCTCAGAGGGTAGGGAATTCCCCACCCTCTACCATGCAGGTAGGGGATATGGGCCTGAGCTGAGAAGAAATTTGTTCATGTAGAGTCTTCTCCACACTCAAGATCTTCTCTAGATAAACAAAAAAAAGTCAGAATCAGAAAATTACAGAACTGTTGTCGGGGTTTCCAGTAGACATTAAGTTAAAAAGGTGAGGTTACAATGACTTGCGTTTCTTGTGAAAACAGCCTAAGGCTCAATTATTGTGGTCAGGCCACGGTCAGCACAGCAAAGACTAACGTTTCTTGGATTTCTGCCTAGTCAGAATTTAGAGGAATTCATAAATCTAGACCGAGAATTAACTCACTGCCTGACAATAACAGCCAGGAATTTGGGTTATTTATGCTAAGTGGTCTAGCCACCCTCCATTCCAGCTATTTCTGCTCTGGGGGGGGGGGGGGGGGGGGGAGAAATCACCCCACTGTTGTTCTGTGTTTGTCCAGATGAAGGGCCACAACTCAAACATAATAGATGCTGCCAGACCCACTGGGTTCCTCCAGCATTTTATGCGTTGCCCAGGCAATATCTCTGCAGGAGAGGGGTTGAGGCTGCAAATCCACAAGCTGCTATTCTGTGTTCATGATGAGGTTGCAGTCTGCAGGAGCTCTTGCAGCCAGATTAGTTCAGTCCTGAGTCTGTGGACAAAACAGAAGAGTTATGTTCTGAGGTGCAAAATGAAAGATGAACAGAAACTTTAATAGAATTAGCAACAATTTTGTGAACAATGAAAGGAGAGGAAGTAGCAAGGCCTGGTCTGTCCTTCCTCATTTGAAGAATAGGAAACTGGTTGGAAGAGGTTCTTCATATTTATCATAGTGCAAACAAAACTGAAAATTCTAGTAATCTGAGAATGCAGGAAACGCACAGTGGGTCAGGCAGCATTTGTGCAGAGAGAAACAATTAATATTTTTTTATTTTTTTGTACTTATTGAGATACAGTGGGAAGTAGGCCCTTCCAGCCCTTCGAGCTGCGGCACCGAGCAACCCCCTGAGCCTAACCACGGGACAATTTACAATGACCAGTTACCTCCCAACTGGAATGTCTTTTGACTGTGGGAGGAAACCAGACCACCCGGAGGAAACCTGCACGTTCCTGGGGAGAATGTACAAACTCCTGACAGGCAGTGGTGGGAATTGAACCTGGGTTGTCTGTACGGTAAAGCGTTGTGCTCACCACTACACCACTGTGCCACCCAGTTTCAGATTGATGAACTCTTGTCAGAAGCAATGTTAACTTTTCCTTCTCCACAGATGCTGCCTATCCTTCCAAATATTTCCACCATTTCCTACTTTTAATCTTTAGGTTGTGAACAGCTTGCTCTAGCCATTGTGTTATGAAATAAAACCGTTCAGAAATAATTCACAGGCACAATCATTAAAGGTAGTTCGTCACTGCATCATTTAAGGAGACAAATTGGAGAGGTAAAGAAAAGGATGTTTAAAAGAACTGCAGAACTTAAAAAGGTTTAAAAAATAAAAAGAGATTGTTGAGGTTATAAGGGAGAGGGGTCCATAAGCTAGTGTCATAAAATTAGTTGTTTTGTCAAGTCAAGTCAAATCACTTTTTATTGTCATTTTGACCATCACCTGACCGTGCGGGTGATGCCTCCCTCCCAGATGCGCTGAATAACTTCTATGCCTGTTTTGAGGCAGAAAATGATGTGGCAGCGATGAAGTCCACCCCTCCTACAAATGACCAGGTGCTGTGTCTCACCGTGGCCGAAGTGAGAAGAACCCTGTGCAGGGTCAACCCACAGAAGGCTGCTGGACCAGCCAACATCCCTGGTAGAGTGCTCAGAGGATGTGCAGACCAGCTGGCAGATGTTCTCACTGACATCTTCAACCTCTCCCTGAGCAGCGCCACCATTCCAACGTGCTTCAAGGCCGCCACCATCGTCCCCGTGCCAAAGAAGTCTTCAGTGTCCTGCCTAAATGACTACCGTCCCGTTGCACTTACGTTCCTCATCATGAAGTGTTTCGAGAGGCTCGTCATGAGGCATATCAAGACCCTGCTGTCCCCCTCACTGGACCCCCTGCAGTTTGCATACCGTCCCAACCGCTCAACAGACGACACCATTGCCATCACCCTCCACCTGGCCCTAACCCACCTGGACAAAAAAGACACATACGTTTGAATGCCGTTCATAGAGGTTGTTGGCTCTGCACCAGTCTGTTAGCCGCAGCACCTCCTCTCTGTAAGCTGACTCGTCGTTCTTGCTGATGAGACCCACCATGGTCATGTCATCGCGAACTTGATGATGTGGTTAGAGCTGTGTGTTGCAGCACAGTCGTGGGTCAGCAGAGTGAACAGCAGTGGACTGAGCACACAGCGCTGGGGGTGCCCGTGCTCAGTGTGATGGTGTTGGAGATGCTGCTCCCGAACTGGACTGAATGAAGTCTCCCAGTCAGGAAGTCTAGGATCCAGTTGCAGAGGGAGGTGTTCAGGCCCAGTAGGCTCAGCTTTCCAATCAGATTCTGAGGGATGATTGTGTTGATGGCTTGGGGGAAGAAACTGTTACATAGTCTGGTCATGAGAGCCCGAATGCTTCGGTGCCTTTTCCCAGATGGCCGGACAGAGAAGAGTTTGTATGAGGGATGCATGGGGTTCATAATGCTGTTTGCTTTGTGGATGCAGCGTGTAGTGTAAATGTCCATAATGGCGGGAAGAGAGACCCCGATGATTTTCTCAGCTGACCTCACTATCCGCTGCAGGGTCTTTTGATCCGAGGTGGTGCAATTCCAGAACCGGGCAGTGATGCAGCTGCGCAGGATGCTCTCAATACAACCCCTGTAGAATGTGATGAGGATGGGGGGTGGGAGATGGACTTTCCTCAGCCTTCGCAGAAAGTAGAGACGCTGCTGGGCATCCTTTGCTATGGAGCTGGTGTTGAGGGACCAGGTGAGATTCTCTGCCAGGTGAACACCAAGAAATTTGGTGCACTTAACAATCTCTTCCGAGGAGCCGTCGATGTTCAGTGGAGAGTGGTCGCTCCGCGTCCTCCTGAAATCAACAACAATCTCTTTTGTTTTGTTCACATTCAGACACAGGTTGTTGACAGCGGTACAAGGCGATACATATAAAGATTATTATAAGTTACAACAAAAACAAAATTAGTAAATAGTGCAAATTAGGAACAGTGAAGAAGTTCGTAGACCATCCAAAAGTCTGTTGGCAAAAGAAGAAGCTGTTCTTAAAACAATGAGTGTGTGTCTTCAGGCTCCTGTAGCTCCCTCCTCATGGCAGTAATGAGAAGAAGGCATGTCCTGGATGGCTGCTTGAGTCTACCGCTACCTACAGTCTCTTTCGATCGTGGAAGCTGGAGCCGCCAGAGCAGGCGTAGAACGCTCTCCATTGTACATCTGTAGAAATTTACCAGAGTCTTTGGTGACCTATCAAATCTCCTCAACTTCCTAACGAAGTATTGACACTGCCGTGCCTTTGTCGTAATTATATCTATATGTTGGGTCCAGGATAAATCCACTGAGACATTGACGCCCAGGAATTTGAAGCTGTTCACCCCTTTCCACCACTGACCCCTCAATGTGGACTCGTGTGTGTTCTACTGACTTACCCCCTTCCTGAAGTCCACAATTAGTTCCTCAGTGCAAGATTGTCAGTTTGACACCATTTGACCAGCCGATCAAACACCCCTGTTGGCCTCTTGTTGCCGTCTGCTAACTCTGGTGTTATTGGTGTATTTATAGAATGCGTGTGTGCTGTGCCTATCCACACAATCACGAGTGTAGAGAGTGGAGCAGTGGGCTAAGCGTGCAGCTCTGAGCTGTTTCTGTATTTACTGTAAGTGAGGAGCAGTTTTTATTGCCAGTCGGCACTCATGGTGGATTCCATAGGGGAAGTCAGGAATCAAGTTGCAGTGGGAAGTACAGGAGGCCCAGGTTTTGAAACTTGTTGATTAGTACTGAATACTTGACGGTGCTGAATGCCAAGCTGTATTCAATAATTCTTCCAGCATTTTGTTTGTGTTGCTTTGGATTTCCAGCATCTTTCTCACGCTTGTCAATAAGCCACAGCCTGCTTATTCAAATCTATTATTCATATCCTGAACGTTCAAGTATCTAGATTTAGCCCACACAGATATAGAGGGCTGTAGACCTGGAGGAGGTTACTAATACAGGGAGAGTGTGGTAATGGAGGGAATAGTATGGATGAGCATTTTTACATCAGTCATTGCCAGTCTGAAAACTTATCAAGTATGGGCAACTGAGCTGCTGTATTGGGTGATTACAATTCGGGACACGTTACAACAAGGACACCAAATTTCTGGAGAAGGTCAGGTTTGTGGAGAGTGAAAGGTATGAGATTGTCCAATGTGATGAAGGAGTTGAGTCTCCAGGTAAGGAGAGCAAGGGAAAGGATCTTGGCAACAAGTCAAAGAGATAAAATGGTTCAATGTAATTTCAGAGTATAGAGCGTACAACCTGAAATTCTTACTCTTCACAGAGACAACCATGAAACAAGAAGCCCCAAAGAATGAATGATAGTAACCTCAGGACCCCAAAGCCCCCCTCCACTCTCCCTCCCACACACAAGCAGCAGCAGAAGCATTAGCCCTCGCCTTCCCCCCCCTCCACTTCTATCAGCAGGAGCACCCTAGAGAGGTGATGTTGCAAAGTTGGAAGTACATGTTCCTGGATGGGGATTTGAATCAGATCCTTTGGACTTCTGGGTAGAATGTGAACTACTGGTTCACAGATTATGTCTTATATTGATTCAGTAAGTGGTGGAAACGGGGATGAGACAGCAGCCAGCCAGTAAAATTTATGGATAAGAACCAGGATAATGGTTTTAGTCTCCAACATTTATTTGTAGGGAACTGTTGCTTGCTTAGCACTGGATGTTAGATGGGCAAAATGAAAATAAATGAGAAATGAATGTAAGTTACTACAGAGGGAATGGAATATCCATAGGTCATCAGGAATTATTTGGGGCTGAGGGGCAGGAAGTAAAGAATGAAGGGAATGTTGAGCGGAGCAGAGTAGGGATTAGATCAAAATGTTCCTCACAATGGAGGTACTGAATATGGAATTTTAGCTTCAACGTAAATTGCGTGAAAACAAAATCCAAAATTTGTGCTTTTATTACTGTTTTCACAGACTGAAGAATGAAAATTTAAAATTAGTAAATAACCCTTACTGTTATATGTAATTACTCAGAGTTACATAAGTAACCAAAAGATGAAATTCTGCTGTGTGAAAAGATGCAGCATATGCCAACAGTATTCTATTGGGGAAGGACCTTGATGACAGAAGTGCAAAGGACAAACAACTGTTCAAACAAATTCATCCCTAAATGAAATAGGAATGATTCCAGATAGTTAAAATAACACTGTTACCATTTCCCTTACTGAGAAAAGTAATAAACTCCAAAGTAATTTTTCATTTCCTATCCATACCATAAGGTCTTTACATTTACTTTCAAAAGCAGTGTCAAGTACTGAAGAAATTTAATGAATAATTTGTTCTTTAAAGTTATTTTGACATTCCCACATTGGATTCTGATTTATTTAGATTTATTGTGGAAGAATAGTATTATTCCATGACTCCCCCATGGACAGTCCCAAGCCCAGCTGTGAAAGGAGAGGGCTGGGCATGGGGCTAGCAAACTCACCCATTAAAAAAGCAGAACAGAAACACCAGCAGAAGCTCTAAAGACCTTATCCCTCGGTGATGAAGGATTTTTGCCCAGAAGATGTATGTAGTCATATGGCGAAAGTGGAAGCCATAGAGCTGATCAATCTTCTATCAGCCTATAGGAGTCTGGCAAGCTGCTGTCAGTGGCCTATCTCCCACTTGGGGTGCTGGGCTTAAGATGAAGAATCAGCCCCTAGTCCATTTTCAGCATTTAGACCAGTTACAGATGAACTGTATGTCAGCTTTTCCAATTCGTTCTTGAATGGCTGGGGAGGCGTTAAATATGTGGGCAGACTGATGTTGCAATTGGCAGTGTTGACTCATGGTTCAGACCTCAGATGCTTTCTGTGTGGGGTTTGCATGTTTTGCCTGTGACTGTTCCCCAAAGTGCTCTGGTTTCCTCCCACATCTCATAGGTGGTAGACGCGGTAAGTAACTGCAAGTGTAGGTGGGTCGCAAGAAAATTGATGGAGTTGAAAATCATGCTTGAGGAAGTAAGTGGTGAAAAGGGACTGCTTCAAGAGTGGTATATCTTCAATATGTGTTGGCGTGTGGCCTACTGGATAAGGCATCAGTCTAGTGATCTGAAGGTCACTGCTTCGACCCTCAGCTGAGGTAGCGTGTTTGTGTCCTTGAGCAAGGCATTTAACAACACATTGCTCTGCGATGACACCGTGCCAAGCTGCTTGGGTCCTAGTGCCCTTCCCTTGGACAACATCGGTGGCGTGGAGAGGGGAAGGCCTGCAGCTTGGGCAACTGCCAGTCTCCCATACAACCCTGCCCAGGGCTGCGCCCTGGAAACCTTCCAAGGTGCAAATCCATGGTCTCACGAGACTAACGGATGCCTATATATCTTCAATGGGCTGAATGGCCTTCTTCATGTGATAATGAAATATATAAAATAAGAAACATTTCAACTGACCTCCAGCATCCATGGATTTTTTGGGGCACAGAGATTGTGATTCTCACTCCCATTCATGTGGAAAACAAACACTTTGCTTCTAATTAAATGAAACAGGAAGGAGTGACTTGATGCTCTTGGCAAACAGCCAGTCCCATCTTTTTGAGACACAAATTGCAGATTATGGTGATTTAGAAAGTGGGAAAATGTCACAAACTGAGATAATTCAAGATTCATTTTGATGAAGTTGCACTGTAAACAGTGATACACAATGCTGTCTGTAACATTTGCTTTTGAGTACACAGCAACAGAAATCGAATTGATCTTTAAAACTTCAATTACACACTTCACTAGTAATGAACATCTGAAAAGGTGCAATAAAAGTACAGCAGCTTTGTAATATTTCAATTAAAAATAAATTCTATGTTGCTTCAAATATAGATGTAAGACTTTTAGTTTGTGTTATTTCTTCTTGTCTGTGTGCATTACTATCCATCAAAGAGTGACTGAATATAAGTAAATCTCATTAATTTGACCATTTCCTGGAATACATTCCTACCAATGTCCATTGTAACAGACTGGAAAAATCCAGTAAGAAAGAAGTTATCAACTGTGGTTTAATAGTGTATAAATTTGGATTGAACAATTCTGCTAAATAGAATTTATCAAATTGCTTTAGTTATGTGTATTAAATGTAGCTTTTTAACTTAAAATTTGTGATTTTAATTAACTACCCAATAACAAACCATTGGACATTATAGTAACTTCTATAAATGTACGGTATTGGTCAATCAGCAAATAACTAGAACCATTAATGAAATGCTTCTGCCTTCAACACAGACAAGTTTCTGTTATTTATGAGCACACCATCCATTGTGTCTTGACACAACAGAGAACATGTCCAGGGTGAAGGAGGACATCTTCCTCTGGGATGGAGGAAGTGGATTCAGCGGAGGCAAACAAAGTGTAATCATATCTAGAACTGGGTCCAATTCAATTTTGAAAATGATACTGATAATAGTAAAAAAATCACACCTTATATTGCATCTGGGTAGACGCCAACCTGATGGCATGAATATCGATTTCTCCTTCTGATAAACAAATACCCCCCCTCCACCCCATTCCTCGCTCTAACCTTTTACCTCCTCTCACTTGCCTATTACTTCACATGAGTCCCTTTCTCCAATGGTCCACTTTTCTCTCCTACCAGATTCCTTCTTCTTCAGCCCTTGACCTTCCCCGCCCACCTGGCTTCAACTATCACCTTCAAGTCACCTCCTTCCCCACCCCCAAGTTTTTATTCTGGCATGTTCACAGTCCTGAAGGAGGGTCTCAGCCTGAAATATCAACCATTTTCTACACAAATGGGAGTGAGAATCAGAAATCAGTGGATACTGGAAGTCAGCTGAAATGTTTCCTGTTTTATTTATTTCACTATGACATAAAGAAGGCTGTATGACCTGCTGCATTTCGTGTGTGTTGCTGAAAACCCCTACGTTTGAAATTGTGCTTCTTATTTTTTTCTACCCAACACGTGATGCTTAGCAATCGTTAACACTAAATTTCTTCAGCTACCTATTACTGTCCATCTAAACGAGTCACCATGACCTCTGCTCACCGACCCTGGAAATTGTGCGTTTGCACTCAAATCCAACTCATTAATTCATACTGATAAAAAAAAGGTGGTCCTGGTCCTGACTCCAAGAACATGTATATACTTACAGAAAAACAATCATTCCCTACTACTCAAACACGAAGAAATCTGCAGGTGCTGGAAATTCAAGCAACGCACACAAAATGCTGGTGGAACGCTGCAGGCCAGGCAGCATCTATAGGGAGAAGTACAGTCGACGTTTCAGGCTGAGACCCTTTGTCAGGACTAACTGAAAGAAGAGATAGGAAGAGATTTGAAAGTGGGAGGGGGAGGGGGAGATCTGAAATGATAGGAGAAGACCGGAGGGGGTGGGATGAAGCTAAGAGCTGGAAAGGTGATTGGCGAAAGGGATACAGAGCTGGAGAAGGGAAACGATCATGGGACGGGAGGCCTCGGGAGAAAGAAAGGGGGAGGGGAGCACCAGAGGAAGATGGAGAGCAGGCAAGGAGTGATTGTGAGAGGGACAGAGAGAGAAAAAAGAGAGAGAGAAAAGAGAGAGAGAAAAGAAAAAAGTGGGGGGGGGAGAGAAAGAATAATAAATAAATAAATAAATGAATAAATATGTAAGGGGTTTCTTCTTTTATGTTACTGCTAAGGCTACTAAAATGGCTTCTTTGTTATATTAAAAGTAAAAATACTTCTTTGTTATGCTAACTGGGGAGAGAGTGCTTTCTTTCACAGCTTGTTTGGGTTATAATTACTGATAACGAGAATTGTATTCGTTTGTTAACCAATTGGCATAGATGTTATTCTTTCTTGTGGGTCTGTAAACTAGTGTTGGAGGGCTTTGGAGGAGACGGCGCGAGGGGGTTAGAGGGAGAAGACACGATGTTGTAAGCCGGGCAACGGAACGGCCCCCGAGTAGGGGTCCGAGGCCCAGAGTTTTCAGCGAGGAGAGGAGACGAGGACAGATTCGTGTGGAGCGTCTGGTCGACCACCGTTGTTGGTCCCAGGCGGTGGGTTGAGGAGATCGGAGGGGATCAAATGGTGGCAAGAAGACTTTGTTAACTGAGCTCCAACGGTCGTGCACGAAGTGGCTGGACTTTGATAAGGTTGGTGCCTTTTTCTTTTCCTTTTATACTGTATAGTACATAGTTCCAGTAAGATCTATAAAGTCCAATAATTTAATCGCATATGGTGTACTGTCTGTTATTGGGCTTGGTGGGGACATCACACAGCGTCTACACAAGCTGATTACCCAGTCTGGCGGGGCCGAAGGCTGCTCCCCCGAGATGGAAGCGAGTTGAGTGAGCCTGAGGTTTACCAGGGGGCTACAAATAAATAAGTGGAGGGGGGCATTAACGGAAGTTAGAGAAATCAATGTTCATGCCGTCAGGTTGGAGGCCCATTCTGATATGTCATCTCCCAGCGGCCACACATTTTAATTCCACGTCCTATTCCCATTCTGATATGTCTATCCATGGCCTCCTCTACTGTCAAGATGAAGCCACACTCAGGTTGGAGGAACAACACCTTATATTCCGTCTGGGTAGCCTCCAACCTGATGGTATGAACATTGATTTCTCTAACTTCCGTTAATGCCCCCCTCCCCTTCTTACCCCATCCCTTATTTATTTTCCAGCTCTTAGCTTCATCCCTTCCCCCCCCCCCCCCCCCCCCCCAGTCTTCTCATATCATTTTGGATCTCCCCCTTCCTCTCCCACTTTCAAATCTCTTCCTATCTCTTCTTTCAGTTAGTCCTGATGAGGAGACTTGGCCCGAAACGTTGAGTGTACTTCTTATAGATGCTGCCTGGCCTGCTGCGTTCCACCAGCATTTTGTGTGTGTTGCATTCCCTACTACTGCCTGTTTCCTGTAACAGGAAAGCAGCATCCATTTTCAAAGACCTAACCATCCAGGCCATGCTCACTTTTCACTACTGTCATCAGGAAGGAGATACTGGAGCCTCAGGCCCCACACCACCAGGTTCAGGAGCTCTTATTATCTGCAACTATCAAACTCTTGAACCAGAGTGGATAACTTCACTCACCCCAACACTGAACCAATTCCACAACCTTGAGACTCACTTTCAGGACTCAATATTTACCTATTTTTATTCATTTGTGGCTTTCTTTCTTTTTTTGTGTTTGCATAATTTGTTGTCTTTTGCATGCTAATCGTCGGTTTTTGTTGTCTGCAATTCTTCTTTGAATCCTGTTGTGTTTTTTTCTATTTACTGTGAATGCCCACAAGAAAAAGATTCTCAGGATAGTACATGGTCACATAAATGTATGTTGAAAGTAAATGTTGAACTTAGCGATTTCCTGTATTCACACTGGCAAAGCTCTTCTTTGTTAATGTTTGATGACCATGTTTGATAATGGCCTTCAAACTTGATGATAATCTTAAGATGTAGCACCCACTAAGACATCATTTATAAGTCCATATACAGCATACTAACCAGACTTCTCTCATCAACCCTGTTATTTTGAGAGAGAGAGCGAAAGAAAGAGAGAGAAATACTATTTTATCAGGCCTGTCTTGATGTGCATGTCATGCTACATATCCTGATCTACCAAGTCACCTCCGGCCCCTTTCTCACCATGTCCCCTCCTCTCATTGTATCAGCTATCTCCACTCTCCACATTTAGCCCTAATGCAGGATTTCATCCTAAAATGTTGACAATTCCTTTGCCTCACAGATTCTGCTTGGTCGATTGAGTTCCTCCAGTAGATTTTTATTCCCTCATCCGCAGTCTCCTGTATGTCGTCGGACATGATTTGCTTTTTTCATTTCCATGCTGGCTGCCATGAATTAATCCATGCTTGTCCAAGGGACTACTTATTCTGTCTCTCATTAGAGGTTCTAAAATATTTCCCACCACTTTGGTTAAACTGACTTCCCAAGACTGTTGCAAGAACCATAAGGTTTTTACAGCAGATGATTTTAAATTTCCACATATTGACTGGGACTCCAACACTGTAAAAGGACTAGGCGGGATAAAGTTTGTCAAATGTGTTCAGGAAGGTTTCCTTAATCAGTACGTAGAAGACCCAATGAAAGTGTGTGTAATCCTTCATCTCTTATTAGGGAACGAGGCAGGGCAGGTAATAGAAGTTTGTGTATGGGAACACTTTGCATCTGGTGATAATAATGACAGAGGTATACAAGATTATGAGGGGAATAGATCGGGTAAATGAAAGTATGCTTTTTCCACTGAGGTTGGGTGGGACTACAACTAGAGAAAATGGGTTAAGGGTGAAATGTGAAAAGTTTAAGGGGAATATGAGAGGAAACTTTTTCACTCAGAGGGTCATGAGAATGTGGAGCGAGCTTCAGCGCAAGCGGTGTATGCATATTCGATTTCAAAGTTTAACAGAAGTTTGGATAGGTATATGGATTGTAGGGGTATGGAGGGATGTGGTCCCAGTTCAGGCTAACATGTAGGCAGTTTATTGTAGAAATGGTAAATTCCACACTGAATCAAATCTAGGGTTCACCACATGTATCAGTACATATATTAACTCTTCAGTAAAGATTAACAGCCATTACCCTCATGAGCTTATGTCATTATCCATTATGTCATTATGCAAAACATTGAAAAAGTATTTACATATTTATATACCAATATACAGCTGCAAGGAGTGTAGTTGGTATCAGAGACTGAGGTGATGTTTTAACTCTTCCCAGCATTTATTTAGAGAAAATTTCTGTTTATCTGGCACTGGATATAACTTAAACTCATTAAATTCTTCTAGCAGATTTTTTTTGTTCCTTCATCTGCAGCCGATTGCAGTTCCATGCTGGCTGCCATTAATTAATCCATGCTTATCTAAGCAACCATTTATTCTGTTTCCTATTAAAGTTTCTGAAGTATTTCTCGCTACCCTGGTTAAACTCACTTCCTGTAATTACAGTATTTATCTCCATATCTTTTTTTGAACATTTTTAATTTATAATTTTCAATCCCCTTGAATTGATGTACAGATGAGCACAGCCAAAGACCCTACAATTTTCTCTCCGTTTGATAATGCAGAAGTCAATCGTAGTGCTTAGAGATAGAACTCAATATCAACTGTATTCATATGGAAATGAACGCTATCTTGTTGGTTGCTATTGGACTGAATTATGTGACCACAGCCAACGGTTCCAAGCATCAGTTACAAACTGTTCTGGTGATATTTTACTGTAATCGGATTGATAAAAATGGTACCAAGAGAGCTCAATGACAACTAGCAAAAGATGCACCAGCTGTATTGTAAAATATAGACAGGTTGATGCCAAGATGGCGCGACAGGCGACTCCTTTGTTTGCATCTTTGGAAACAGCTCTATTTCTATCTTTGACATCTCTATTTTGTTCCTTTTCAGGATGTGGGGGTTCTTTGGAAGGCCCTGACCAGGAGTTACATTCTTACTTCGGATCTTTGTGGGAATGGGACGGCTCTCAGGGTCTCACGACCAGCCGCTTTTTGATATTCCGAGGATGCGGCCTGGAAGATGAGTGCACCTTCAGAGTTCAGGGATTTCATGGCTCTTGGGACGTGCTGATTCTAGAATGTTCCTGATGCACCATCAATAACTCACTCTGAGACGTAAAAGCGAGGTATTGGCTTTTATTGACTGGAAGAAGGAACAAGCAGTGAGTGACCACCATACTACATCCTGGAGACTGAGAGGCCGGGCTCAGACCTCCATCACCTTTATACAGGGGTCTGTGGGAGGAGCCACAGGAGCAGTCATCAGGGGGCGTGTCCAGACAGGTATATGTAGTTCACCACAGTTCCCCCTGAATGAAGCGCCACAGGAGAACACGAAACTTTGGGAGCAGCGGGTTAGTTGCTGGAGGTTGTGTGTCTGGAGAGCTGAACCTTTCTGGTGCCGACTCTCTGGGTGCAGAACTCAGAAAGAGTGACGCAACAGATTTTAACATTGTAAATCTGTATTATTGGGCTGTTAATATTCAACAATTATGTTTTTGGCTATATTGGCTTGACAAGAGCCAAAAACCAGCTTGAATTGATTTGGAATTAAAAGCTATCAAACAATTTCATTTAACCTCATTATTAGGAGCTCCATTACCTTTACAACTCTCTAAAATTCCAAATTTAAATCTCTACCCTGTTATTAAACAGTCCTTATGAATTTGGTTTCAGTTTCGCAATGTTTAAAATTTTAAACAATTTAAATTGTCTAGCTCTTTATATCGAAATTTTGTATTTAGACCTTCAATAACTGATCCCATTTTTCTCTTATGGAGAAATAAGAGGATCTGTTTTTTTGCAGATTTATTTTGTGATGGTCAATTGATGACTTTGAAGAGTTAATTAGCAAATCATATATTATTCTTTTTTGATATGTTTTTTCAGCTTTATTAATTGTATATATATCAACATTGAAGTTTTGTATCATTTTATAGCTGTAGAAGATTATATATCAATAAAAAGATTCTAAAAATGAAAGTGAAATGTAAATCTGCAAGTTGTTTGTTTTGAGTCCCTCTCGCTGTGAAACGTGGACACCTCTTTTTCCCTTATTAGGGAGAGAGAGAGCCTGCGTTATAACAAATTACCGGGGTGAACGAGTAGCCTTTGGGGTACAGCAAGTCTGTGTCTTTATTGATGCTTTGCTGCATGCTTGAGTGCTCAGTGGAGGGTGCTGATGCTTTTTTGCTGGTGGGGGTGGGGAGGGGCAGTCGTTGTTTTGCTGCAGTTTGTGAGTGGGAGGGGGAGTTGGGGCTGGTCCCTTTGTTTTAATTGCCATTCATTCTTTGGGGCATTTCTCTGTTTTCATGGATGTCTGCGAAGAAAAAGAACTTCAGGATGTATATTGTATACATTTCTCTGGCATTAAATGTACCCATTGAAATGATGCTGTGGTTAGCTGTGACAACTGTTCAATTTTTGTCACAATCATTGGCAACTTTAATGAAAGTCCTTGTAATAACAATGGTTAGTTTGGAAAGTTGTAGTAAAGGCACGAGGTGAGAATAACAAGCCTGGTTAAGGTGGAGGTGGAAGCTGGATGTCTTTCATTGTATTGTGGGGGGGGGGGACTGGAAGGAACAGGAGGTGGGCATGAAGGACAACATGGAGACATGGTGGGAGGTAGGGGGGGAAAGTGGAGAAAATGGGGCCAGGGCTGAGGTAGGAAAAGGGAAGGGAGTGGAATAGACAGCCAATCAGAAGGTGTGATTCTTACTGACTTACTGCACGTTGCCGTTGGTGTTTCGGGAAACAATGAAGATTCTCTGTCTCTGGTAGTGTTTAGGGCTTCCTCTGCATTTTTGTTACTGTCAGTCATGCAAGTCCCAGGTAGAGATTCAGGAATACCGCCACCCTCAGACGTAGAAGGATGCTTCATTTCTGTTTCTGTAACAATTTTGTTTGACCAGTCAGGGTTGTTAGACCTGAGCTGAACCCCTGAATCTGGAGGACCAGTGGACCACTCTTAGTCTGTCCTCTACCCTTTGACCAGTTTGGTATGGGTGACTCTACCAAGAGCCAAAGCACAAAGCCCTGACTCCAGCCAATACAGCTCTCCAGGTTATTGGGGCACACAACCCTCCCAAGCATGACAACGTTGCGGTTCTCGTGGAGATTTCAAGTTCCAGTTCAAATTTAATTGTCATTCAAACATACACATGAATACAGCAAAATGAAACATCGTTCTTCCAGGGCCAAGCTGCAAGCACAGTACCAGCTGTCACACACAGCTCAAGGCACGTATAGCACATATACTTACAATAGCTGTATAACATACAGTCAAAAAATAATAAAGTAGTTAAAATAATATCAATAATATAACTCAAGTCTCTGAGGGTCAGAGCCTCTAGATTAGTAGAGGCCAACATTTTTAAGCCCAAGATCCCCTACCTCAGCCATAGTCAAAGGCGAGATCGACTCCCAGATCCATTAGTTACACGCATGCGCACCGGGGCAGAAGAGACTGGAAGTAAAACCCTGCAACCCGGAAGTAGAAATAATGTATAAACACCAGGGGGTACCTACCATTTTTGCACAACGAACCGGTTTAATATTGACAATATTCTTGTGGATCGGCCGATGGGGGGGGGGGGGGGGGGGGGGGTGGTTGTTAAACATGACCGGAATATAGCGATACTCGAAGCAGGTTCCTGATGTCCAGTCTGTTCCGCAACGTAGTTTTAGCGGCTCTCGGCACTTAGCTTCTGTCCCGCTTGCTTACGTTCTTTCCACTCAAAAAACTCAGCGGGTTTGTCTTTAAGTGTGGGGTGCTTGGACTCAGGGTACTGAAGCAGTTTTGAGGACTTCATTGCCTCATTAGACAGCCTCCAGGTCCAAACTCCAACCTCCCGCCCACCCACTGTCAGACGCCTTGGCCAGGTGCGGCTGGTCGTGGTTGGGGTGAGAGGACAAGGTTAGGATCGGAGGTCCCCGTACTGGGGCCGCGGCTGTCGCGGTCCGGAAAGAGCGACTGACCGAGCGAGGAGTGCGACAGGGCGCGCACCCGCCCCCCCTTGTAGCGTCTGTCGGCTGACAAAAGTTTGTTTCAGTAGATCGCAGCGCGGTAGCTGCTCTGATACTTCCAGAACCCTGAGGCCGAATTAGGTCATCTGCGAATATTTTAGCACCAGGTTCCCCATGAACATTCGGTGTGCTGAACAGGTTTAGAGGCGGCGCCCATCTGTCCGTGCTCCAGGCCAGTAACATCAACGGTTCTTGCCAGTCGCCCGAAGCGAACCAGTGATCCCTGACGTGAGGGTATCGCTGCGTTTAGGCGACTGATGACCTTGCGTGCGTTCAAGTTCAACAGTGGGCATGACAGGGAATGAGGGAAGGTGCAGCCGACTCATATTGTTTCCTCGCGACCCGGTGGTTGGGGACCACTGAATTACACAGTGTAAACACAAAGTACACTGCCATTTGCTGTGGTCAAATCAACACTTACAAACAAGCTGGATGAACTCAGCAGTCAGCAGGTTGACTGCTCATTTCAAAGGATGCTGCCCGACCTGCTGAGTTCATCCAGCTTCTTTGTATGTGTTGAATTACACTGTGTAGTGCCAGAGGCTACATGCATGCGCACTGGGCAGAAAGAACAGTACTAAAACCCCGCAACCCGGAAATAATCTCTCAACAATATTTGTGTATTTATTTTTGATTTTTTTTCAGGATCAACTGGGAAAGTCTCAAAGATCAACCAGTCAATCACGATCGACGGGTTGGCGACCACTACTCTAGATCAATGGTGCATGGGATTATGAGATTATGTCCTGGAGCCACCTTTACTGTAAGAGCAATCAGCAGTACTTCATCTCACTAGACGAACGCAGTGCAGCTTGTCTTCTACTGAGCGAACACTGGAGAGCAGCGCCAACAGGAGGGGACAATCCCAGGCCCAACATGGACACTTGCTGCTCCATACCACCACCAGCTTCTCATTTTCTGGGCGGCTGCAACAGGTGATTCTGAAGCATGAGCGCTCCGTGCAAAAACCAAGGCCATGCAGCTCCACTGCTGTTGGAGTCATCAAGGAACCAGTGAAATGGACTTGCTGTATTCTACATTACCAATATCCAACAAAGTCTTCCGATCATAGGAAAAATACTTGTAAGAAAAAAGGCAAACCTTTGCACCATTTATTGGACCGCGCACAACCTCTGACGTCTTCCTCCATGGGTTGCTCAGCCAACAGGAGCAACATGCTACATAACAAATCCGGTTCCACCACTATCGAACAACTTACTGGTGAAGTAGGCTTGCAGTACTTGATGTTCTTAATATTCTGCAATGTCTTTCAATCGTAAAGAAGACATAAAGGACAAAAAATTACACATTTGCTTGGACACAGAAGGGCCGCTGCGACCGAGTGTGCTGCCATCTTACCGCAAAACTGAGAATGACTGAGAAGTCCATTTGCTCCTGAAACACAGATGTAGCCTAGGAACATGGTTTGCCTTGGAGAAAAACAAAATGACAAGGGGTACGATTATATTCTTGAATAATCCTAGTTTATACCAGATAATGGTGTTTTTGCCCCATTCAATCAAAAGTTAAACCAAAGGTTTGCCTTTCCAGCTGCTTTATTTATTAATGTATTTATCTATTTGTCTGTTTTATTGTTTACTGTGATGCAGCATGTAGTGCACCCTTCAAACCACACCCCACCACAATCCCCAATTTTTATGCTAGCCTAATCACACGACAATTTACAATGACTCACCAACTGTTACGTCTTTGGACTGTGGGAGGAAACTGGAGCATCTGGAGGAAACCCACGTGGTCACAGGGAGTACGTACAAAGTCCTACAGGCAGCGGTGGGAACTGAACCTTGGACACCAGTGTTGTGCTAACCACTATGCTACCGTGCCACCCCTTAGGGAATATGGCGATGAGATCTGTGCAAATTTCAGTAGCCAGGACAAGAGACAGTGAACTGTTTTAATTGAGGACAAAAGGTTAGTCAAAGTTGAGAAGGTTTTACAGACTCAATTGTCATAGAAATGTAGTGCTGGGAACTAGTGTGTAGTTGGCATATTGAAAATGCAGGTAAAAGTGAAGAAGGAAAAAAGTTTTCCCAAGGCAGAGAGGAAAGAAGGTGGAATGTGGTGAGGGTAATATGAGTGGGATATCAAGGTGAATAGGGTGGCAGAGAATGAAGAGTTAGATCACTTATTGGGGGGGAGTGATTAAGGCTGAATGGGAGGGTGTTGAACTCGGAGAGCAGCATGACCTGAGATAGAGATTTAAATTACAGAGGAAGTAATTGAGATATTACTTCGGCACAGCATTGTGCGCTGAAGAGCCTGTATTGTGCTGTAGGTTTTCTATGCTTCTATATGGAGGCTGAGAGGGAAAAGTGGTGGCTTCATGGTGAAGGGCAGGAAGAACAGAACATGATCTGGAATGTATTACCATTTTCAGAGGTGATGTAATCGCCCTTCGTTCAGATTCTGTGATGTGGTCTGATATTTGTCAATGTCTCTAATGTGAAAACTTACTAGGTGCTTCTGTAAATGAATATAAATAACAGATGGCAGAGAGATGTGGCTAGTAATGCTGCTGCTACCGGCTCGAATGTCCCCAGTTCAACCCTAGCATCAGTTTAACTGCATGTGTTCTGCACATTCTTCAATGGAATTTCCCTCAGTTCTTCAATTTCCTCTCACATCGTAAAATCCAATGGGTTAGGAGATTAATTGCTCACTGCAAATTTACGCTTATGTGTGGCTAAATCTGGCAAAAGCTGATGAGAATGTGGCAGGATAAAATGGGATCAGTGTTAATGGAAGTTGGAGAGTCTGCTCGGATTCAGTGGGCCGAAGGGTCTGCTTTTATGCTGTATGACATCCAGGGATATTGCCTCGCCTATCATGCCTCAAGCCTCCTCAAAATATTTAGCTGCATTTAGCTTCAAAATCTCTCACAGATCAGTACACATATTCCAACTACTCAGTCTCTCATCTCCTTAATGACATCCTCCAGTAATTCTTCCACAATATAAGTTAGTCCAACAGACGACAGTTGCTTGTTATTTCTTCTGCCCTTAAGTAATGAGTTGGCATCACTCACATTCCACCAGGGAAAAAATGTTAGAAGGATTATGACTAAGTCAATACAATTTCCTTGCCTTTTATTAATACCGTAGATTGAAATCAATCAGATCTGGGAGAATCAAGTTTAATATCACTGGCATATGTCATAAAATTTGTTAACTTTGTGAC
The DNA here is from genome assembly GCF_048418815.1 of Hemitrygon akajei. Classification (NCBI taxonomy): domain Eukaryota; kingdom Metazoa; phylum Chordata; class Chondrichthyes; order Myliobatiformes; family Dasyatidae; genus Hemitrygon; species Hemitrygon akajei. The sequence continues at coordinate 83,011,752 of NC_133139.1, forward strand.
AGCAGTACAATTCAATACATGATAACAGAAAGAAAACAATGAATTTACATTATATATATATATATATATAAATAGATAAATAATTAGTACAAAAATAAATAAAAAGTAGTCAGGTGGTGTTCATGGGTTCAATGTCCATTCAGAAAATGGATGGCAGAGGGGAAGAAGCTGTTCCTGAATTACTGAGTGTGTACTTCAGGTTTCTGCATGTCCTTCCTGAGGGTAACAATAAGAGGGCATGTCTTGGGTGGTGGGGGTCCTTAATAATGGATGCCGCCTTTTTAAGGCATCACTCCGTGAAGATGTCACGGATACTATGGAGGCTAGTACCCATGATGGGGCTGTTGATAGACAGAGATGAGGTTGTGACAAATAGATATCCAGGAATGAGTGTACAATGTATTAGAAACATATCAGATAGAAGTAGGTCCTTCAGACCTTTGAGCCTGTTCCACAGCTCTATACAACAGAGAAGAAAAATGGAGAGCTATGCAGGAGAGAATGGTTTGATTGATCTTGGAGTAGGTTCAAATGTTGGGTTGAAGGGTCTGTACTGTGCCATATTGATCTATGTTCTATGACCATCCACTTCAGAATTCTGTTCCTACCCTTCATAATATTCATCCATCCCTTTAGCATTAGGAAACACATATATTCCCTTCATAAATATATTAATGAATTGGCCTTCACTCCTGTGGTAGAAAACAACAGAGTCATCTCCCCCAAGGTGAAGAGGTTTCTCCTGATCTCAGTTCTAAAGGACATACCCTGAAGCTATGGCACTGATCCTAGACTCACCAACCAGATCTTCACTGCCTAGGACTGATAACATGATTTCGGTTTAACTTTATAGGTCTATGAGCTCCCCTCTCTTTTACACCACAATCTTCCATCATACTTCAGCCCTGCCATCACTATCCTCAGCTTAGTGAACATTCTTTGCACTTTCTCTGTGACAAAACCAATCTTTCCTCGGATAAGACCAAAACTCCAGATAGGGTCTCAATGCAGCAAGACACCCCTGAATCAAATCCTCTTGTGATGAAGCCCAGTATATCATTCCTTCCTGTTTACACCATTGTTCAGCAAGAGGTTTCAAATGGATTTCCTGCCGCTTGTTGTACTTCCCCTTTTCCTTAATAAGGTGACTTTACATTTGTAGAACAGAAGTTGATAACATCATTTAAGATCACACTTGGTTTCCCTTCAGCTTTGTGTCAATAGACAATACACAATAGACGATAGGTGCAGGAGTAGACTATTCAGCCCTTCGAGCCAGTACCACTATTCACTGTGATCATGGCTGATCATCCACAATCCCTACCCCGTTCCTGCCTTCTCCCCATATCCCTTGACTCCACTATCTTTAAGAGCTCTATCTAACTCTTTCTTGAAAACATCCAGAGAATTGGCCTCCACTGCCTTCTGATGCAGAGCATTTCACAGATCCACAACTCATTGGGTGAAAAAGTTTTATCTCAACTCTGTTCTAAATGGCCTATCCCTTATTCTTAAACTACGTCCTCTGGTTCTGGACTCCCCCAACAACGGGAACATGTTTCCTGCCTCTAGCATGTCCAATCCCTTAATAATCTTATATGTTTCAATCAGATCCCCTCTCATCCTTCTAAATTCCAGTGTGTCATTGGTAACTGCACATTGAAAGTAGAGAATTGCTGGTCCAATGATCAAACAAGTGTGGGAGTTTTATTACTGAAATGTGGTGTGAGTTGGGGGGGGGGGAACAAAAGCCCTCCCCACCACTGAGCGTATTTTATAAGGAGTGCTGCCACATGAAATCAGATTCTGTCATCAAGGACCTCTACCACCCAGACCATACACTCTTCTCACTGCTCCCATCAAGTAGAAACTACAGGAGCCTTAGGTCCAACAGCATCTGGTTCAGGATCAGTTATTACTCTACAAGCACATGGTTTCTGAACCAACATGGATACATTCACACATTATGACTCTGAACTGCTTTCACAACCTACATAAACTCACTTTCAAGGACACTACAACTCATGTCCTTTTATATATTGACTGTTTGTTCAGACTTCATGTATGGTTTTTCATAAATTTAATTGTATTATATATTTTCCTGTGTTTGTTAAGGTTATTAGAGCCGGTGTTGTTGGGGCGGGGGTGGTGGAACTGGGGAAAAGCTCCCACTACCTATTAAATGTTCTCAACAGCGTGCATTTCAAATAGCATCCGACACCAAGTCCAGCTCCTGACCTTCATGTGTTGTTTAGCTACTAAATCTGGTGGGACCATTTTGCCTGGCAGGAGAAGAAGCAAGGACGGGTTTCTGGCACCTTAAAACCAATCGAAGGGTACCCAGACAGAATATAAGGTGTTGGTCTCCACCCTGAGGATGGCCTCATCTTGTCACGAGCGGAGGCCATGGATTAACGTGTTAAAATGGGAATTAAAGTGTTTAGCCATCGGTTCTCACTTGTGGTGGAGTGTGCGAGTGAAGACAGCATCAATAGTAGAGGGAGGGAAATGTTCTTATAAAGGAAGATATCTCTGTTGTCCTGAAAAGGAAAGGTCGCAACCTGGGAACAGTTGCCATGGAGACCAAGAAACTGAGAAAAGGGAATAGAATTTTTACAAGAGATAGTGTGGGAAGAGGTATAGTTGAGATAACCATTGGAATCAGTAAGTTTATAAAAGTTGTCAGTTGACAGTTTGTTTCCAGAGATGGAGACAGAGGGATCAAGAAAGGGGAGGGAAATGTCAGAGATGGACCAAGTGAATCTAAGGTCAGGGTGGAAGTTAGAGGCAAAATAGATAAAATTGATGAGCTCAGTGTGAAGGCGTGAAGCGGCAACAAAGCAGTCATCAATGTAGCGGAGGAAGAGTTGAGGAGTATAGCCAAGGAAGGCTTCGAACATGGAATGTTCTACATAGCTGATGAAGAGGCATGCATAGCTTTGCCCGTGTGAGTGCCCATGGCTACCCCTTGGGTTTAGAGAAAGTGGGAGGAGCTGAAGAAAGATTTGTTCAGGGTGAGGAACAGTTCTGCCAGGTGGGGGAGGGTGTTGATGGAGGGTGATTGGTTGGTTCTTTTGTTAAAAAAGAAGCGGAGGGCTTTGTTGTCTTCCTGATGGGGGATAGAAGTGTTTACGGTCTCAAGATCCATGGTGAATATGAGGCGGTCAGGGCCAGGGGATTAAAAGCTACTGAGAAGATCGGGAGCATGGGAAGAGTCGTGGATGTAGGTGTGAAGGGACTGAACCAAGGGGGATAGAATGGAATCGAGATAAGAAGACATAAGTTCAGTAGGGCAGGAGCAGGCAGTGACAATAGGCCTACCCAGACAGTCAGGTTCGTGGATCTTGGGTAGGAGGTAGAAGCGAGCAGTGCAGGATAAGGAGTGGTCAGCGATTGGGAGTTCTCCAGAGTGGATGAAGTCAGTGATAGTGTTGGAAACACAGGTTTCTGATGGTGTGGAGTGGGGTCCTCCTCGAGGGGTAGGCATGAGGAGGTGTCTGAGAGTTGTCACCCGGTTTCAGCATCGGTCTCTACCGTTCCTTTGGATTCATCAGCTGCGTGGAGGGGAAACCAGCTGCAGAGGCACCCGCTTGCTCTGCATGTCCTGTTGCCCTGACTTGCGTAACTTGTAGACAGCTGGGATGCAATATCCACAACTGACCCCGACCATTGGAGGGGCTTCTATTTTCCTGTATAGGCCGGCAAAAAAATGAATCTCCAAGTAGTATATGGTGACATATTCATACTTTGATAATACATTGACTTTGAATTTGGTGCTGTGGATGTAATGGTCAGTCAGGTTTGAGGAAGACACTGCAATGGATGCTGATGGTGTAGGTATTGTAATGCTATTATAGTAAGCAACTGGGATTTGAATGTAGTGATAAGTAGAGTTAAGAGTTACCATAATGGGAACCAAATGCAAGAGGATGGATTACTATAAGTGGAAATTAAGAGTTAGAGAGTTGTAAGGTTTACCTAGGGCTGAAAAGGTGACTGTCATATGAAATCAGGGTTGATGAGTTTGTTTAATGGATATACAGAAATTTTAAAGTTCAAAGTTCAGAGTAAATTTATTATCAAAATATATATACGTCACCATATACTGCCCTGAGATTCATTTTCTTGTGGGCATACTCAATAAATCATAATGGAGTAACAACCAAACAGAATCAATGTACATGCAAAAACAACAAAGTGTGTAAATGCAAAAAGAAAGAAATAATAATATAAATAAATAAGCAAGCAATATGGAGAACATGATGTGAATAGTCATTGAAAGTGAGCCCACTGGTTGAGGGCAAGTGGAAGTTGAGTGAAGTTATCCTCTCTGATTCAAAATCCTGATGGGTGAGAGGTAATAACTCTCCCAGAGCCTAGTGCTGTGAGTCCTGAGGCACCTGCACCTTCTTCCTGATGGCAGCAGTGAGAAAACAGCATGATCTGGCTGGTGGGAGTGGGGGTCCCTGATGATGGATGCTGCTTTCCTGCAAAAATACTCTGTGAGAAATACTATGGGAGGATTGGACGCGGATTCTGAAGCTGGTTAACTCTTCTTCGATCTGTGCTAGTCATTCACTGATTCAATTTAAAATATTTTCTAATGTTGACAAGTATTGTGATAGATGTAAAACTGAGATAGCTACACTGACACATATGTTCCGGTCATGTTCTATATTAAAACAGTTTTGGAAGTCAGTCTTTTCAACAATTTCTAAAGCACTCAGAATCAACTTACAACCTAATAAATTCACTGTGCTTTTTGGAATAATTCCTCAAAATATCCATGGTATTTCTGTGTCTGACCAACATGTTATTGTGTTTGTTACATTGATAGCTAGGAGGGCCATCTTGTTGAAATGGAAGGATATATGAGCTCCTACTTTGTCACAATTGTTCTCTCAAGTGATATTGTGTCTTAGCTTGGAGAAAATTAGAAGTCGCGCCTTTGAACCTTTATTTGATCTTGAGAAGAGATGGGGCTCATTTGCTCGTTACTATCATTTCAGTTAACTGATAGGTTTCCTTCACGATCTAAGTGTAAATTTTTCTTTGAGATATCTTTCTTTCTTGTTGGCAGTTTGATGTTTATTTTTAGAAGCTTTCTGTATGATACATGGCTCTGGGGTTGTACCTCCAATGGGTTTCTTTTTTTTTCTCACTTTTCTTGCTCAGTAGAGTTTTTTTTATTCACAAAAATTTTCAATCTTTTTTTTTTGAGGCATTGTAAGTGTTGTTACTTTGATGTAACCTGTGTTTTTTTAAAATAATAATAATAATAATAATAATAATACATAGATTTGAAAAGACTCAAAAAAACGAAAATGGTCTGTGTAGATGTGCTCAATGGTGGGGAGGGCTTTACCTGGGATGGACCGGGCCATATCCATTACTTTTTGTAGGATTTTCCATTCAAGGGCATTGGTGGTTCCATATGAAGCTGTGATGCAACCAGCCAATATACTCTGCACCACTCATCTATAGAAGTTTGTCGAAGTTTCGGATGTCATGCCAAATCTTTGTAAACTCCTAAGGATATAGAGGTGCTGCTGTACTTCATTTGTAATTGCACTTGCGTGCTGGGCACAGGACGGGTTGTCCAAAATGATAACACAGAGGAATTTAAAGCTTCTTACCCTCTCCACCTCTGATCCTCCGATAAGGACTGGCTCATGGACCTCAGGTTTCCTTCTCCTGAAGTCTGTAATCAGTTTCTTGGTCTTGTTGACATTGAGTGAGAGGTTGTTGTTGTGTCACCATTCAGCCAGATTTTCAAGCTTGCTGATTCATCACCATCTTTGATTTGACCTACAACAGTTGGGTCATTAGCAGACTTGAATATGGCATTGAAGCTGTACTTAGCTGCGCAGTCATAAGTATAAAGTGAGTAGAGCAGGGTGCTAAGCACACAGACTTGTGGTCCACCTGTGCTAATGGGGATTGTGGAGGAGATGTTGTTGCCAATCCTATCTGACTGGTGTCTGCCAGTGAGGAAATTGAGGATCCAATTGCACAATGAGGTATTGAGACCAACATCTTGATGATTATTTATTATTTTGAGGGGATGATGGTATTGAATGCTGAGCTGTAGTGGATAAAGAGTATCCTGATGTTTAGATCTTTGCTGGCCAGATGTTGCAGGCTTGAGTGAAGAGCCAGCGAGATGGCATCTGCTCTAGGCCCGTTGCGTCGGTAGGCTAATTGAAGCGGATCCAAGTCGCTTTTAGCCAGCCGGTTGTGTAGTGGCATCAGCACCAGACTTTGAGGCAAATGGTTCCGGGTTCGAATCCAGTTGGCCCCTTACATGCTTTTCATCCGTGCTGGATTGAATGTCGAGCTAGTAACTCGGCCTCATAATTCAGATTCAGATGTTAAGGAAATGGCAGAAAATGCTGTCCAATGTACCACAAAGCATGAAAAGGAACAACAGCAGCATGCTTTTTCGACTGAGGTTGGGTGGGACTACAACTAGAGGAAATGGGTTAAGGGTGAAATGTGAAAAGTTTAAGGGGAATATGAGAGCAAACTGAGAGGGTCATGAAACTGTGGAGCGAGCTTCAGCACAAGTGGTGTATGCATGTTTGATTTCAATGTTTAACAGAAGTTTGGATAGGTTTATGGATGGTAGGGGTATGGAGGGCTATGGTCCCAGTGCAGACTAACAGATGTAGGCACTTTAAATGATTCAGCACAGACCAAATGGGTTCAATGTCTAGTTCAGTACTGTACTTTTCTATGATTCTATAATTACAGTTTTTATCTCCATATCTCTTTTTAGAACATTTATAATTTTCATTCCCCTTGAATCTGGATTGTGCAGATCAGTATGGACAAAGCCCCTGCAATTTCCTCTTTTACTGCGCTTAGCAACCTATAATACACCTTACTTTGACCAGGTGACTTAGCAGCTTGACTTGAAGCTAGGCGTTCAAGTAAATCCTCTGTATTCATTTCTACCCAATCCAGAATCTAAACAGCTCATCTTTTGGTCAAGACTGCATGAAGTTTGTGTGTTCTCCATGTAACAGAGCTGAGTTTCACCCATCTTTCCTGGTTTCCTCCCACATCCCAAAACATGAGGATTGGTAGGTTAACTGCACATTGCAAATTGCCCCTAGTGAGTAGTGATGGGGAGAAAGTATCTGGGGTTAGGAGATGGGTTTTAGGGGCAAAAAATAGGATTCGTATAGATGAATCTTTGATGATCAGTGTTGGTAAGCTGGTCTGAAGGACCTGTAAGCATACTGTTCAACACGATAAACAGCCTAGGATAGGAATGAGGTTGGCTGCCAGGTGAACTATGATGGGAGGAGGTCCATGAGTTGTTATTGTAGAAATGGTAAATTCCACATTGAATCAAATCTAGGGTTCACCAGGTGTATCAGCACATATATTAACTCTTCAGTAAAGATTAACAGCCATTACCTCATGAGCTTATGCCATTAACCATTATGTCGTAATGCAAAACATTAAAAACTTTTTTACATATTTATATACCAACATACAGCTGCAAGGAGTGGAGTTGATATCAGGGACTGAGGTGATGTTTTAACTCTTCCCAGCATTTATTTAGAGAAAATTTCTGTTTATCTAGCACTAGATATAAATTAAACTCGTTGAATTCCTCTAGCAGATTTTGTTTGTTCCCTCATCTGCAGCTGATTGCAATTCCATGCTGGCTGCCATTAATTAATCCATGCTTGTCTAAGCAACCATTTATTCTGTTTCCTATTAGAGTTTCTGAAGTATTTCTCGCTACCCTGGTCAAACTCACTTCCTGTAATTACAGTATTTATCTCCGTATCTTTTTTTTTTGAACATTTTTAATTTATGATTTTCAATCCCCTTGAATTGATGTACAGATGAGTACAGCCAAAGACCCTGCAATTTTCTCTCTGTTTGATAATGCAGAAGTCAATCGTAGTGCTTAGAGATAGAACTCAATATCAACTGTATTCATATGGAAATGAATGCTTTCTTGTTGGTTGCTATTGGACTGAATTATGTGACCACAGCCAACGGTTCCAAGCATCAGTTACAAACTGTTCTGGTGATATTTTACTGTAATCGGATTGATAAAAATGGTACCAAGAGAGCTCAATGACAACTAGCAAAAGATGCACCAGCTGTATTGTAAAATATAGACAGGTTGATGCCAAGATGGTGCTACAAAATGACTCCTTTGCTTGCATCTTTGGAAACGGCTCTATTTCTATCTTTACTATCTCTTTTTTGTTCCTTTTCAGGATGTGGGGGTTCTTTGGAAGGCCCTGACCAGGAGTTACATTCTTACTTTGGTTCTTTGTGGGAATGGGATGGCTCTCAGGGTCTCACGACCAGCTGCTTTTTGATATTCCGAGGATGCGGCCTGGAAGGTGAGTGCGCCTTCAGGGTTCCGGGATTTCATGGCTCTGGGTCGTGCTGATTCTAGAATGTTCCCCCGAATGAGGTGTTGCGGGAGAACGCGAAACATCAGGACCAGCAGGTTAGTTGTCAGAGGTTGTGTGTCTGGAGAACTGCATCTTTCTGGTGCCGACTCTCTGGGTGCAGAACTCGGAAAGAGCTACGCAACAGACTTTTAACATAGTGAACCTGCAAGTTGTTTGTTTTGTGTCCCTCTCGCTGTGAAACGTGGACACCTCTTTTTCCCTTATTAGGGAGAGAGAGAGAGCCTGCGTTATAACAAATTACCGGGTGAACGAGTAGCCTTTGGGGTACAGCAAGTCTGTGTCTTTATTGATGCTTTGCTGCACGCTTGAGTGCTCAGTGGAGGGTGCTGATGCTTTTTTGCTGGTGGGGGTGGGGAGGGGCAGTCGTTGTTTTGCTGCAGTTTGTGAGTGGGAGGGGAGTTGGGGCTAGTCCCTTTGTTTTAATTGCCATTCATTCTTTGGGGCATTTCTCTGTTTTCGTGGATGTCTGCGAAGAAAAAGAACTTCAGGATGTATATTCTATACATTTCTCTGGCATTAAATGTACCCATTGAAATGATGCTGTGGTTAGCTGTGACAACTGTTCAATTTTTGTCACAATCATTGGCAACTTTAATGAAAGTCCTTGTAATAACAATGGTTAGTTTAGAAAGTTGTAGTAAAGGCACGAGGTGAGAATAACAAGCCTGGTTAAGGTGGAGGGGGAAGCTGGATGTCTTTCATTGTATTGTGGGGGGGGGACTGGAAGGAACAGGAGGTGGGCATGAAGGACAACATGGAGACATGGTGGGAGGTAGGGGGGAAAGTGGAAAGAATGGGGCCAGGGCTGAGGTAGGAAAAGGGAAGGGAGTGGAATAGGCAGCCAATCAGAAGGTGTGATTCTTACTGACTTACTGCACGTTGCCGTTGGTGTTTCGGGCAACAATGAAGATTCTCCGTCTCTGGTAGTGTTCAGGGCTTCCTCTGCATTTTTGTTACTGTCAGTCATGCAAGTCCCAGGTAGAGATTCAGGAATACCGCCACCCTCAGACGTAGAAGGATGCTTCATTTCTGGTTCTGTAACAATTTTGTTTGACCAGTCAGGGTTGTTAGACCTGAGCTGAACCTCTGAATCTGGAGGACCAGTGGACCACTCTTAGTCTGTCCTCTACCCTTTGACCAGTTTGGTATGGGTGACCCTACCAAGAGCCAAAGCATAAAGCCCTGACTCCAGCCAATACAGCTCTCCAGGTTATTGGGGCACACAACCCTCCCAAGCATGACAACGTTGCGGTTCTCTTGGAGATTTCAAGTTCCAGTTCAAATTTAATTGTCATTCAAACATACACATGAATACAGCAAAATGAAACATCGTTCTTCCAGGGCCAAACTGCTAGCACAGTACCAGCTGTCACACACAGCTCAAGGCACGTATAGCATATATACTTACAATAGCTGTATAACATACAGTCAAAAAATAATAAAATAGTTAAAATAATATCAATAATATAACCCAGGTCTCTGAGGGTGATGGCATCTAGATCAATAGTGCATGGGATTATGTCCTGGAGCCACCTTTACTGTAAGAGCAATCAGCAGTACCTCATCTCACTAGACGAACGCAGTGCAGCTTGTCTTCTACTGAGCGAACACTGGAGGGCAGCACCGACAGGAGGGGCAATCTCAAGCCAAGCATGGACACTTGCCTCGCCATGCCATCTCCAGCTTCTCGTTCTCTGGGCGGCTGCAACAGGCGATCCTGGAGCAAGAGAGCTCGGTCCGTGCAAAAACCAAGGCTATGCATTTCCCCTGCTGTTGGACTCGTCAATGAACCAGTGAACTGGACTTGCTGTATTCTACATTACCAATGTCTAACAGAGTCCTGCGATCATAGGAAAAATACTTGTAAGAAAAAAGACAATCCTTTGCGCCATTTATTGGACCGCGCACAACCTCTGACGTCTTCCTCCATGGGTTGCTTAGCCAGCAGGAGCAACATGCTACATAACAAACCCGGTTCCACCACTATCGAACAACTTACTGGTGAAGTAGGCTTGCAGTACTTGATGTTCTTAATATTCTGCAATGTCTTTCAATCGTAAAGAAGACATAAAGGACAAAAAATTACACATTTGCTTGGACACAGAAGGGCCGCTGCGACCGAGTGTGCTGCCATCTTACCGCAAAACTGAGAATGACTGAGAAGTCCATTTGCTCCTGAAACACAGATGTAGCCTAGGAATGTGGTTTGCCTTGGAGAAAAACAAAATGACAAGGGGTACAATTATATTCTTGAATAATCCTAGTTTATACCAGATAATGGTGTTTTTGCCCCATTCAATCAAAAGTTAAACCAAAGGTTTGCCTTTCCAGCTGCTTTATTTATTAATGTATTTATCTATTTGTCTGTTTTATTGTTTACTGTGATGCAGCATGTAGTGCACCCTTCAAACCACACCCCACCACAATCCCCAATTTTTATGCTAGCCTAATCACACGACAATTTACAATGACTCACCAACTGTTACGTCTTTGGACTGTGGGAGGAAACTGGAGCATCTGGAGGAAACCCACGTGGTCACAGGGAGTACGTACAAAGTCCTACAGGCAGCGGTGGGAATTGAACCTTGGACACCAGTGTTGTGCTAACCACTATGCTACTGTGCCACCCCTTAGGGAATATGGCGATGAGATCTGTGCAAATTTCAGTAGCCAGGACAAGAGACAGTGAACTGTTTTAATTGAGGACAAAAGGTTAGTCAAAGTTGAGAAGGTTTTACAGACTCAATTGTCATAGAAATGTAGTGCTGGGAACTAGTGTGTAGTTGGAATATTGAAAATGCAGGTAAAAGTGAAGAAGGAAAAAAGTTTTCCCAAGGCAGAGAGGAAAGAAGGTGGAATGTGGTGAGGGTAATATGAGTGGGATATCAAGGTGAATAGGGTGGCAGAGAATGAAGAGTTAGATCACTTATTGGGGGGGAGTGATTAAGGCTGAATGGGAGGGTGTTGAACTCGGAGAGCAGCATGACCTGAGATAGAGATTTACAGAGGAAGTAATTGAGATATTACTACGGCACAGTATTGTGGGCTGAAGAGCCTGTATTGTGCTGTAGGTTTTCTATGCTTCTATATGGAGGCTGAGAGGGAAAAGTGGTGGCTTCATGGTGAAGGGCAGGAAGAACAGAACATGATCTGGAATGTATTACCATTTTCAGAGGTGATGTAATCGCCCTTCATTCAGATTCTGTGATGTGGTCTGATATTTGTCAATGTCTCTAATGTGAAAACTTACTAGGTGCTTCTGTAAATGAATATAAATAACAGATGGCAGAGAGATGTGGCTAGTAATGCTGCTGCTACCGGCTCGAATGTCCCCAGTTCAACCCTAGCATCAGTTTAACTGCATGTGTTCTGCACGTTCTTCAATGGAATTTCCCTCAGTTCTTCAATTTCCTCTCACATCGTAAAATCCAATGGGTTAGGAGATTAATTGCTCACTGCAAATTTACGCTTATGTGTGGCTAAATCTGGCAAAAGCTGATGAGAATGTGGCAGGATAAAATGGGATCAGTGTTAATGGAAGTTGGAGAGTCTGCACGGATTCAGTGGGCCAAAGGGTCTGCTTTTATGCTGTATGACATCCAGGGATATTGCCTCGCCTATCATGCCTCAAGCCTTCTCAAAATATTTAGCTGCATTTAGCTTCAAAATCTCTCACAGATCAGTACACATATTCCAACTACTCAGTCTCTCATCTCCTTAATGACATCCTCCAGTAATTCTTCCACAATATAAGTTAGTCCAACAGACGACAGTTGCTTGTTATTTCTTCTGCCCTTAAGTAATGAGTTGGCATTACTCACATTCCACCAGGGAAAAAATGTTAGAAGGATTATGACTAAGTCAATACAATTTCTTTGCCTTTTATTAATACCATAGATTGAAATCAATCAGATCTGGGAGATTTACCTCAGAATCAGAATCAAGTTTAATATCACTGGCATATGTCATAAAATTTGTTAACTTTGCGACAGCAGTACAATGCAATACATGATAGTAGAAAGAAAAAAACTGAATTACATTTTATATATATATATATATATATAGATAATAGATAAATAAGTAGTACAAAAATAAATAAAAAGTAGTGAGAGGGTGTTCATGGGTTCAATGTCCATTCAGAAAATGGATGGCAGAGGGGAAGAAGCTGTTCCTGAATTACTGAGTGTGTACATCAAGTTTCTGTGTGTCCTTCCTGAGGGTAACAATAAGAGGGCATGTCTTGGGTGGTGGGGGTCCTTAATAATGGATGCCGCCGTTTTAAGGCATCACTCCATGAAGATGTCATGGATACTATGGAGGCTAGTACCCATGATGGGGCTGCTGATAGACAGAGATGAGGTTGTGACAAATAGATATCCAGGAATGAGCGTGCAATGTATTTGAAACATAACAGATAGAAGTAGGTCCTTCAGACCTTTGAGCCTGTTCCACAGCTCTATACAACAGAGAAGAAAAATGGAGAGCTATGCAGGAGAGAATGGTTTGATTGATCTTGGAGTAGGTTCAAATGTTGGGTTGAAGGGTAGGTACTGTGCCATTGATCTATGTTCTATGACCATCCACTTCAGAATTCTGTTCCTACTCTTCGTCATATTCATCCGTCCCTTTAGCATTAGGAAATACATCTACTTCCTTCATGAAAATATAGTAGAAAATATTGGTAGAAAATAACACAGAGTTATCTCCCCTGAAGTGAAGGAGTTTCTCCTGATCTCAGTTCTAAATGACATACCCTGAAGCTATAGCACTGACCCTAGACTCACCAACCAGATCTTCACTGCCTAGGTCTGTTAACATGTTATAGGTTTAACTTTATAGGTCTATGAGCTCCCCTCGCTAGTTCTAAACTACAATGAATATCGGCCTGATGGGTCCAATCTTCCATCATACTTCAGCCCTGCCATCACTATCCACAGCTTAGTGAACATTCTTTGCACTTTCTCTGTGGCAAAACCAATCTTCCTCAGATGAGGAGACCAAAACTCCAGATAGGGTCTCAATGCAGCAAGACACCCCTGAAAAGACACCCCTGAATCAAATCCTCTTGTGATGAAGCCCAGTATTCCAATCGTTCCCTTCCTGTTTACTCTATTGCTCAGCAACAGGTTTTAAATGGATTTCCTGGCTCTTCTTGTACTTCTTCTTTTCCTTAGTAACATGATCTTCCATTTTTTGGACAGAAGTTGATAACATCATTTAAGAAAAACTCACACTGGGATTCCCCTCAGCTTTGTGTCATTGGTAACTGCACATTGAAAGTAGAGAATTGCTGGTCCAATGGTCAAACAAGTGTGGGAGTTTTATTACTGAAATGTGGTGTGAGTTGGGGGGGGGGGAACAAAAGCCCTCCCCACCACTGAGCGTATTTTACAAGGAGTGCTGCCACATGAAATCAGATTCTGTCATCAAGGACCTCTACCACCCAGACCATACACTCTTCTTACTGCTCCCATCAAGTAGAAACTACAGGAGCCTTAGGTCCCACAGCACCAGGTTCAGGAACACTTATTACTCTACAAGCACACAGAACCAACATGGATAACTTCACACACTTCACCTCTGAACTGCTTTCACAACCTACATAAACTCACTTTCAAGGACTCTACAACTTGTGTCCTTTTGTATATTGGCTGCTTGTTCAGACTTTACGCATGGTTCTTTATAAATTTGATTGCATTTTTTTCCCTGTGTTTGTTAAGGTTATTAGAGCTGGTGTGGATGGGGCATGGGTGGTGGAACTGGGGAAAAGCTCCCACTACCTATTAAATGTCCCCAACGGCGTGCATTTCAAATAGCATCCGATACCAAGTCCAGTTCCTGACCTTCGTGTGTTGTTTAGCTACTAAGTCTGGTGGAACCGTTTCTCCTGGCAGGAGAAGAAGCAAAGACAGGTTTCTGGCACCTTAAAACCAATCGAAAGGTACCCAGACAGAATATAAGGTGTTGGTCTCCACCCTGAGGATGGCCTCATCTTGTCATGAGTGGAGGCCATGGATTAACGTGTTAAAATGGGAATTAAAGTGTTTAGCCACTGGGTCTCACTTATGGTGGAGGATGCGAGAGTGCTCGATGAAGCAGTCCCACAATTTACAACCTGTCTCACCGATGTAGAGCAGTCTGCTTCGTGAGCACCGGACACAATAGACGACCCCAGCAGGTTTCGCAAGTAAAGTTTTGCCTCACCTGGAAGGACTATTTGGGGCCTTGAATGGAGGTGAGGGAGGAGGTGTATGGGCAGGTGTAGCATTTAAGCCGCTTGCAGGGATAAGTACCTGAAGGGAGATTAGTGGGCAGGGATGAAAGGACAAGGGAATCATAGAGGGAGCAACCCCTGGGGAAAGTGGAGGGGAATGTGTGGGAAATAGAAGAGAAGCGGGTGAAGACAGCATCAATAGTCGAAGGAGGGAAACATGTTCTTTAAGGGAGGATATCTCAGATATCCTGGAAAGGAAAGGCTACATCCTGGGAACAGATGCAGTGGAGACCAAGAAACTGAGAAAAGAGAATAGAATTTTTACAGGAGATAGTGTGGGAAGAGGTATAGTTGAGATAACCATTGGAATCAGTAAGTTTATAAAAGTTGTCAGTTGACAGTTTGTTTCCAGAGATGGAGACAGAGGGATCAAGAAAGGGGAGGGAAATGTCAGAGATGGACCAAGTGAATCTAAGGTCAGGGTGGAAGTTAGAGGCAAAATAGATAAAATTTATGAGCTCAGTGTGAAGGCGTGAAGCGGCAACAAAGCAGTCATCAATGTAGCGGAGGAAGAGTTGAGGAGTATAGCCAAGGAAGGCTTCGAACATGGAATGTTCTACATAGCCGATGAAGAGGCATGCATAGCTTTGCCCGTGTGAGTGCCCATGGCTACCCCTTGGGTTTAGAGAAAGTGGGAGGAGCTGAAGAAAGATTTGTTCAGGGTGAGGAACAGTTCTGCCAGATGTGGGAGGGTGTTGATGGAGGGTGATTGGTTGGTTCTTTTGTTAAAAAAGAAGCGGAGAGCTTTGTTGTCTTCCTGATGGGGGATAGAAGTGTTAACGGTCTCAAGATCCATGGTGAATATGAGGCGGTCAGGGCCAGGGGATTAAAAGCTACTGAGAAGATCTGGAGCATGGGAAGAGTCGTGGATGTAGGTGTGCAGGGACTGAACCAAGGGGGATAGAATGGAATCGAGATAAGAAGACATAAGTTCAGTAGGGCAGGAGCAGGCAGTGACAATAGACCTACCCAGACAGTCAGGTTCGTGGATCTTGGGTAGGAGGTAGAAGCGGGCAGTGCAGGATAAGGAGTGGTCAGCGATTGGGAGTTCTCCAGAGTGGATGAAGTCAGTGATAGTGTTGGAAACACAGGTTTCCGATGGTGTGGAGTGGGGTCCTCCTCGAGGGGTAGGCATGAGGAGGTGTCTGAAAGTTGTCACCCGGTCTCAGCATCGGTCTCTACCGTTCCTTTGGATTCATCAGCTGCATAGAGGGGAAACCAGCTGCAGAGGCACCCGCTTGCTCCGCATGTCCTGTTGCCCTGACTTGCGTAACTTGTAGACAGCTGGGATGCAATATCCACAACTGACCCCGACCATTGGAGGGGCTTCTATTTTCCTGTATAGGCCGGCAAAAAAATGAATCTCCAAGTAGTATATGGTGACATATTCATACTTTGATAATACATTGACTTTGAATTTGGTGTTGTGGATGTAATGGTCAGTCAGGTTTGAGGAAGACACTGCAATGGATGCTGATGGTGTAGGTATTGTAATGCTATTATAGTAAGCAACTGGGATTTGAATGTAGTGATAAGTTCGAACTAAATTTATTATCAAAATATATATACGTCACCATATACTGCCCTGAGATTCATTTTCTTGTGGGCATACTCAATAAATCATAATGGAGTAACAACAAACAGAATCAATATACATGCAAAAACAACAAAGTGTGCAAATAGAAAAAGAAATAATAAGATAAATAAATAAGCAAGCAATATGGAGAACATGATGTGAATAGTCACTGAAAGTGAGCCCATTGGTTGAGGGCAAGTGGAAGTTGAGTGAAGTTATCCTCTCTGATTCAAAATCCTGATGGGTGAGGGGTAATAACTGTCCCAGAGCCTAGTGCTGTGAGTCCTGATGCTCCTGCACCTTCTTCCTGATGGCAGCAGTGAGAAAACAGCATGACCTGGCTGGTGGGAGTGGGGGTCCCTGATGATGGATGCTGCTTTCCTGTAAAAATGCTCTGTGTAGATGTGCTCAATGGTGGGGAGGGCTTTACCTGGGATGAACCGGGCCATATCCATTACTTTTTGTAGGATTTTCCACTCAAGGGCATTGGTGGTTCCATATGAAGCTGTGACGCAACCAGCCAATATACTCTGCACCACTCATCTATAGAAGTTTGTCGAAGTTTCAGATGTCATGCCAAATCTTTGTAAACTCCTAAGGAAATAGAGGTGCTGCTGTACTTCATTTGTAATTGCACTTGCGTGCTGGGCACAGGATGGGTTGTCCAAAATGATAACACAGAGGAATTTAAAGCTTCTTACCCTCTCCACCTCTGATCCTCCGATAAGGACTGGCTCATGGACCTCAGGTTTCCTTCTCCTGAAGTCTGTAATCAGTTTCTTGGTCTTGTTGACATTGAGTGAGAGGTTGTTGTTGTGTCACCATTCAGCCAGATTTTCAAGCTTGCTGATTCATCACCATCTTTGATTTGACCTACAACAGTTGGGTCATTAGCAGACTTGAATATGGCATTGAAGCTGTACTTAGCTGCGCAGTCATAAGTATAAAGTGAGTAGAGCAGGGTGCTAAGCACACAGACTTGTGGTCCACCTGTGCTAATGGGGATTGTGGAGATGTTGTTGCCAATCCTATCTGACTGGTGTCTGCCAGTGAGGAAATTGAGGATCCAATTGCACAATGAGGTATTGAGACCAACATCTTGATGGTTATTTATTATTTTGAGGGGATGATGGTATTGAATGCTGAGCTGTAGTGGATAAAGAGTATCCTGATGTTTAGATCTTTGCTGGCCAGATGTTGCAGGCTTGAGTGAAGAGCCAACAAGATGGCATCTGTTGCAGGCCTGTTGTGCCAGTAGGCTAATTGAAGCGGATCCAAGTCGCTTTTAGTCAGCCAGTGGCGTAGTGGCATCAGCACCAGACTTTGAGGTAAATGGTTCCGGGTTCGAATCTAATTGGCCCCTTACCCACTTTTCATCCATGCTGGATTGAATGTCGAGCTAGCAACTCGGCCTCATAATGTTAAGGATGTGGCAAAAAATACCGTCCAATGCACCACAAGGCATGAAAAGGAACAACAAGAGCAAGGCACTTCTCAGGCAGAAGTTGATTAGTTTCATTACTAACTTCTCAAAACACTTCATCACTGTAGTGTTACTGGATGATAGTCATTGATGCAGTTTACCATTCTTCCTAGACACTGGTATAACTGAAACCTGTTTGAAGCAGGTGGGTACCTCAGATTACTAAAGTGAAAGGTTGATGATATCAGTGAACACTCCAGCTAGTTAACCAGCACAGGTGTTTAATACTTGACCAGGTACCCTGTTTAGGCCGAATGCTATTCATGGGTTCACTCTCTTGAAGACTGCTTGCACATCAGACTCAGAGACTGAAATCAAAGGAGCATCAGGGGCTGTGGGGGTGTATGATGTTTCCTCTATGTTTTGATGGTCACAGCAAGCACAGAAGGCATTGAGCTTATCTGGAAGCGAAGCCCAGTTGTCACCTATGTCGCTTGATTTTACTTAATAAGAGGCGACAGCATTCTAGCCCCGTCACAACCATTGAGCCTCCTTCATTGATTCCAGTTTAGTCTAGAATTGAATACTTCTCCCATGAGACGCTTTCCGGACATCCACAGTCTTATTGGGGCCAGATCAGAGGCCCTGGACCTCTTGTAACTTTCTTGGTCACTAGACTTGAATGCCTCTGATCTGGCCCTCAGCACATTGTGGAGCTTATGGTTCGTCCAAGGTTTCTGGTTGGGGAAGACTCTGAATGATTTTGTGGGGGCACACTTGTCTATGTTTTTACAAAGTCTGTGACAACCATGGTGTATTTATTCAGCTCCACAGATGAGTCCTTGAACATGGTCCAGTCCGCTGATTCAAAGCAATCCTGTCCTAATCTCTGGGGCTTTGCTCTTTAGCCTCTGCCTGTATGCAGGTAGGAGAAGGGCAGCCAAGTGATCAGATTTGCCAAAATGCGGTCTGGGCATGGAACGGTAGGCATTCCTTATCTTAGTATAACAGTGGTTTAGTGTGTTAGGACCTCTGATGCTACAGGTTATATGCTGATGGTAATTGGGCAGGGATTTCTTCAAACATGCCTGGTTGAGTCCCTGACTATGATTTGAAATGCGTTAGGAAAGACTGTTTCTTGCTTGAAGATGGTATAATGCAGTATCTCAAGTGCTTGATTATAGCTGGCCGCTGGTGGTATATAAACTTCAGTGAGGATCATGGATATGAACTCCTTAGGTAAATAGGACAGATGTCATTTGATTGATAAAGTGTTTAAGTTTGGAGGAATATGAGTTCGACAACACCGCCACATTGGAGCACTACTGAGAGTTTATCACGAAACACACATCTTCACCTCTTGTCTTTTCTGAATCAGCAGTTTGGTTCATCCTGTGCATTGAGAAGCCTTTAGGTCTGATTGTCATAGTTGGCATACTGGGAGTAAGCCACGCTTCAGTAAAACACAGTAAACAACAATTTCTCATTTCCCTTCGATACAGCAATCTTCCCCTTGGCTCCTCAGTTTTGTTCTCCAGTGACTGCATATTTGCTAGCAAGATGGTAGGTAGAGTCATAGAAAAGCACAGCACAGAAACAGGCCCTTTGGCCCATCTAGTTCATGCCAAACCATTTAAACTGCCTAGTCCCACCAACCTGCACCCGGTAGAGACGGTTTCATTCCTGGCCTGGAGTCCCATATCCAGCATGGCAATGGACCTTTGTCCACTGGTTTGCATGAGAGCTAAGTCCACCGAGTTCATCGTGATACCTGTAGATCATTACGTTGATTGAAAAGCAGATTGCTGTGAGAGTGATATAGGAATATTGTGCGTATCCTGCCGGATGTCGCCATGGCTCACCAGCGCAATCTTCCAGTCATTAGTCAGAGAGTGTATGGGGTAAATCACTGAGTTTACTGTAAGGGGGTGGGGTTACTATAATAGGTACCATGATGAAAGGGTTACCGTATTAGGAACCTCTGGCAGCTCTTGGGTTGTATTCCCTGGAGTTCAGGAGAATGAGGGGGGGATGTCATAGAAACATTCAGAATGTTAAAAGGACTGAACAGATTAGATATGGCAAAGTTATTTCCCATGGTAGGGAGTTCTAGGACAAGTGGGTATGATTTCAGGATCGAAGGACGTCCGTTTAGAACTGAGTTGCGGAGAAATTACTTTAGTCAGAGGGTGGTAAATCTGCGGAACTTGTTGCCACGAGCGGCTGTGGAGGCCAAGTCATTGGGTGTATTTAAGGCAGAGATAGATAGGTTCTTGATTAGCCAGGGCATCAAAGGATATGGGTGAAAGCAGGGGAGTGGGGATGACTGGAAGAATTGGATCAGACCATGATTGAATGGCGGAGCAGACTCAAAGGGCCGAATGGCCTACTTCTGCTCCCATATCTTATGGTTTAAGTAAACTTTAAGTAGGTGAGGGGTTAATGTAATTAGAATCTGGAGGTGCTGGGGTTAATATGATGGGAATATGTGGGCGAGGGAGTTAACCGTGGGTGAGAGTGAGGATGGATATGGAGATTGCAGAGGAGGGGTTAGTGTAAGGAGCAACAGGGATGGTGAGAATGGGAGGGGGAGTAGTGGTGAGGAGGGATTGATGTGATAGGAATGTGGGGGAGAGGAGAGGGTTAATGTAATGGGGGCGGGGGCGGGAGAGTTGTTAATGATACGAATCCGGATGAAATCATCGCACCCTGTGCTTTGAACTCGGGACAAATCCCAGGATGAATGTGAACATTTCACTGATATAGAAAGCGGTTGGCAGTCTGAACATTCCTCTCAGCACTGGTCATCGCCACTTTGGTGTTGAACTATCAACCTGAGAGGGCGTATCTTAAATATTGAATGTTATTTGGAGTTTCCCCCGTGTGAGCGTCGCTGCCCGTTGAAACGTTCTTCGTGGAGCGGATCAAACTTTGAATCATATGACGGAATTTTTACTTGGGGCTTTCTCCGCAACTGGTTTTAAATAGTTTCCGGAACATTATAAGAGGCCATTTCTATTAACAGCTTGGTTCGGTGAGCGCAGTTTCCAAGTTGGAAGAGCAGCGATCACGTCGACTCGGCGCCAGAGACATGGGTTTTACATTCCCTGTATGCGGGAAATTCCTTTTTATTTTGATTCTCAGACTAACAAGTTAGTATAAACTTCTTATCGTGCTCTTGTGTACTTCATCCTGTAATTATGGCTTAAGGTTTATAATTGGTTGTATGCTTTCATTTCCTTTTTAATATCAAAAACTGCATTATTGCCTTAGAGTTTGATGTGAAGAGCGGGTGGAAGAGGATTCGTTTGACTTGAGGTTTCAGCAGATCTGCTTTAGTTGAAGTTCTGTGCTGTCTTGGGGGCTGATTGTGTCTCTAGACCGGGTGGCGTGGCCCGGCCTGGACGGAGCTGTTGCCGCGGGTTACTTTGCGAGACCGCCCGGCGCCCGTGCCCCTGACTGTGGGAAAACTTGTGCCCCCTCCCCGCTGCCGGACTTCGCCGGCTCCCCGCGAAATGGCGAGTTCGATTAACTTCCAATCACAATCCAAACAGCCCGCCCTGTTCTCCGGGCGAGCGGCGAGGAGAATTCAACTCATTTCCAGAGTCCCGGACCGAACTTGGCTTGGACCCGCCACATGACGGATGAGCGGGCGGCTGGGGAGCCCACTCGGCCCGTCCGATTGCCTTCAAGCCTCGGACAAAATGGACAGCAACAGAGCCGCCTCTGCCGTCACCCGTCGCCCGTCGCCCGTGAGGTGGTAGAGATTTTGGCGGGAGACCAGCTGCCCTCGTGTGTTGAAGAACACGGTACAGGAGGGAGTTGTCAGTCGAATGCCAAACTGTGAATCCTCGGTAGAGCCGGTTATGATGCGATAAGGTCTATTAAGAGACCCTGGACAGGTAGATGGAGCTCAGAAAGATAGGGGGCTATGGGTTACCCTAGGTAATTTCTCAGGTAAGGATATGTTCGGCGCAGCTTTGTGGGCCGAAGGGCCTGTATTACGCTGTAGGGTTGCCAAGTTTCAGTGAATGGGGAACTACCGAGGAATTTTTGTTTCGTTTTAAAGGAAATTGCACAAAGCACGGGGAATTTGAATCTACATGTTGATTTAATGAACCCAACAGATGAAGTTACGTGGAATTATGATGGGATTTGTTACTTGGAACAGTATTTTACAGAACTTGGAAGATTTGATATGACTAATGAGAAAGGATCAATGAGATCGCTTGTGATTGGAGATCCAAGTGATGGGAATATGCCAGAATTCCAGATGCATTTTGAGGGTGTTCATCTCCAGACCAAAGTCACTGATTTCAAGGTAAAACATGGGCAATTAAACAAAGTGACGACACTATTATTTAAATTCATTGAGATACTAAGCCGCCCCATGTACCTGTTGAAATGCCTGATAACCATTCGAATTGTACCCACATCTATTCTACCTACTCGCCACCCTGCGCTTACCCCTCAGGTCTCTTTTAAATCCTTCCCTCTCTCACTTCTAGGCAGCATCTGTTGAGACCCTTCAGAAGGACTCTAACCCTAATGCACGTGTGTTGCTTGGATTTCCAGCATCTACGGATTGTCTCATTTGTGATTGGACTATCTGTGCCCTTTGTGATTTTATGAATATCTGCAAGTTTACTTCCCAGCCTCTTACACTCCAGGTAAAACAAGGGACACATGTTATCCAGCCTCTCCTTATTAACTCAAACCCTACTAGTCCTGGGAACATTCTTCCCCCTCCCCACCCTTTATTTTCTCTCATTTCCAGTGGGTTTCTCACTCCTTCGCTTCCCTCATCACCGCCCTCTGGTTCCCCTCTTCCCCACGGTCCACTCTCCTTCCCACCAGACTCTTCTCTTCAGTCCCTTATCTCCTTACCCCCAAATCTGCTTCCAGCTTCTTATTTCAACCCCCCCACCCACCCACCCACCACCTGATCCTCACCCAGCATCTGCTAGCCAGTACTCTTCCCTTTCCTCCAGCTTCCAACTCTGGCATCTCCCCCCCCCCCACCCTCCAACCACCACCACTAAGCCTAATAATGAAGTACCCCGGCCTGACATGTTGACTGTCCGTTCCCATCTACAGACGCTGCTCAACTTGTTGACCTCCTCCAGAATTGTCTGTGCTGCTCTAGAACTCCAGCGTCTGCAGAATCCCTTGTCAATCTTTATTGCACCCTTCCTGTGGAGAGGTGACCAGAACTCCACATGGCATTCCAAATGTAGTTGGTGCACCTGCTAATTAATATAAATATCTAATCAGCCAATCCTGTAGCGGCTAGTCAATGCATGCAGGCGCACTCAAGAGATTCAGTTGTTCAGACCAAATATCAGAATGGAGAGGAAATGTGATCTAAGAGACTTTGACCAAAGACTGATTGTTGGTGCCAGACAAGGTGGCTTGTGTATCTCAGAAACTGCTGATCCCCTGAGATTTCAACACTTAACAGTCTCTACAGTTTGCGGAGGATGGTGCAATCTCTCCCCCCCCCAAAAAAAACACTGAGTGGCAGTTCTGTTGGCAAAAACACCTTGATAGTGAGAGAGGCCAAAAGAGAATGGTTAGACTGGTTCAAGCTGACAGGAGGTGACAGTAACTCAAATAACCGGGCATTACAACTGTGTGTGCAGAAGAGTATCTCTGAATGCACAGCACGTCAGACCTTGAAGTGGATGGGCTACAGAGGCAGAAGACAATGAACATGCGTTCAGTGGCCACTTTGTTAGGTACAGCAGGTTCCTACTAATGTGGCCATTGAGTGCACAATGAGACGGACTGGGGGAAAGAAGTGATGAGACAGGTCAGTAGGTGGAACAGTGGCAGACAGTCACACAGGAGGTCTACATTCAGCAGGATTGTCTCAATTAGAAAGAGGGATTCCCTGAGGAACCCACAGCCTGTGGTTTACAGAGGAGGTTGAGAATATTGTTAAATTGAAAAGTAGGGCAGAGTTGGTGCCACAGGAATCAGAATCAGGTTTAATATCACCAGTATATGTTGTGAAGTTTGTTGACTCTGCGACGGCAGTAGATAATAATAGAGAAAAAAAACCAAAATATATATAGTTTGAAAAGCAGTGCACAAATAGAAAGAAAAATATAGTGATGTAATGTTCATGCAGGAAGAAACTGTTTCTGGATCATTAAATGTGTGTCTTTGGGCTTCTGTACCTTCCTCCTGATGGTAGTAATGAGAACAAGTCATGACCTGGGTGATGGGGGTTGATATTGATGGATGCCACCTTTTTGAGACATCGCTCCTTGAAGATGTCCAGGATACTACAGAAGTTAGTGCTCATGGTGGAACTGACTAAGTTTACAACTCTGCATCAACTTACTTCGATCCCTTGCAGTAGCACCCCCCCCCCCCCCCACTGCCCCCAATACCAGATGGTGATACTGCCCAGTTAGAATGCTCTCCATGGTACATTTGTTTTTTAGTGTTTGTGGTGACATACAAAATCTTCTCAAATCCCTAGTGAAATATAGCCACTGTCATGCCTTCTCTGTAGCTGTTGGCTCCAGGATAGATCCTCAGTGACATTAACATACAGGAACTTTGATCTGCTCACTCTTTCCACTTCTGATCCCTCTGAGGACTGGTGTGTGTTCCATTTGTCTTACCCTTTCTGAACCCCACAATAATTTCTTTGGTCTTACTGATGGTGAGTGCAAGGTTGTTGCTGTGACAACACTCTATTAGCTTGCTCCTATACAACCTCTTGTCACCATCTGAAATTTTGCCAACAATAGTTGTATTGTCAGCAAATTTATAGATGGCACTTGAGCTGTGCCTAGCCACAGAGTCATAGGTGTAGAGAGAGTAGAGCAGTGGACTAAGCACACAAAGACTGGGAAGCCTTTTGGATCAGGCAGCAAAAGACCAAAAAAATCAATTCAGGTAATTGCATTTTGGGAAGACAAATCATGTTACTACTTTCAGAGTTGTTGGTAGGCTTCTGGGGAGTGTTGCAAAACAGAGGGAGCTAGGAGTACAGGTACGTGTTTCCTTGAATGTGGTGTCACAGGTAGACAAGCTGATGAGGCTTTTGGCATGCTGCTCTTCATCAGTCAGGGCATGTAGAAGTTGGGGTGTTATGTTGTAGTTGTAGAAGATGTTGCTGAGGCAATATTTGGATCGTTGTGTTCAGTTCTGGTCACTCTGCAATAAGAAAGTGCAGAAAAGGTTTGAGGGTGTAGCCAGCAGGGATTAGGTTATAGAGAGAGGTCAAAGACACTGGCATTTGAGTACAGGCCCAGCTACACTGAGTAGACTGGACAGAAGAATGAAGGGAGGTCTTGTAGAGGTGTAAAGAATTGTGAGAGAGATAGATAAGGTATATCTATATATACACTGCCATTTTCCCAGGGCTGGGGAAATCCAGATCAAGAGAACAGAGGTTGTAGATGGGAAGGGAGAAATTTTACAGAAACTTGAGGGACAATTTTTTCACCCAGGCTATGGTCAATTGATGGAACAAACTGCCAGAGGTAGAGTTGGGCAGGTACATTCACAACATTTAAAAATATTTGCACAGGAATATGAATAGGAAAGGTTCAGAACAGGGGTTCCCAACCTGAGGTCCATGAACCCCTTTTGCTTAATAGTATTGGTTCATGAAGTCAAGTCAAGTCACTTTTTATTGTCATTTTGACCGTAACTGCTGGTACAGTAGATAGTAAAAACGAGAACGTTTTTCAGGACCATGTTGCTACGTGAAACAGTACAAAAACTACACTGAACTATGTAAAAACAACACAAAAAAAAACTACACTGGACTACAGACCTACCCAGGACTGCATGAAGTGCACAAAACAGTGCAGGCATTTCAATAAATAATAAACAAGACAATAGGCACAGTAGAGGGCAGCAAGTTGGTGTCAGTCCAGGCTCTGGGTATTGAGGAGTCTGATAGCTTGGGGGAAGAAACTGTTACATAGTCTGGTTGTGAGAGCCCGAATGCTTTGGTGCCTTTTCCCAGATGGCAGGAGGGAGAAGAGTTTGTATGAGGGGTGCTTGGGGTCCTTCATAATGCTGTTGGCTTTGCGGATGCAGCATATAGTGTAAATGTCTGTAATGGTGGGAAGAGAGACCCTGATGATCTTCTCAGCTGACTTCACTATCCGCTGCAGGGTCTTGCGATCTGAGATGGTGCAATTTCTGAACCAGCAGTGATGCAGCTGCTCAGGATGCTCAATGCAGCCCCTGTAGAGTGTGATGAGGATGGTATCAAAAAGGTTGGGAATCCCTGGTTTAGAAGGATATGGGCCAAATGCAGTCGAATGGGTCTGGCTTAGATAGGCATGGACCAGTTCAGCTGAGGACCTCTTTCTGTGCAGTTTGACTATGACTCACAAGAAGGGAGAAAATGTTTTCTCATAGAAAATTTGCATGTGATACCAAAACAAACTGGGAGATACAATGCCTTGAAAAAATATTCAGCCCCCAACCCTTTGTGCACATTGAGTATTACAACCAGGGATTTTGATTAATTTAATTGAAAATTTTTATTTGTGAATTTCATGCTCCATTTTTCACGGTGGAGCCAAAAATAAACAGGGAAAATAGTGAAGCATGAAAAACTAAAAATACAAGAACTGAAATGTCAGCAGTTCAAAAATATTCACCCCCCCCCCTTAGTACTTAGTTGAACCACCTCTTGCAACTGTTACAACCACTAATCGTTTTGTATAAGTCTCTTATTATCTTTGTACGATGTGATGGAGTAATATGTGCCCATTCCCCCTTGCAAAATTGCTCAAGCTGTGCCAGATTAGTTGGGGAGCGGTGATAGACAGCAATCTTGAGGTCTTGCCAGAGATGTTTGATTGAGTTAAGGTCAGGACTGACTGAGTTACTCAAGGACATTAATTTTCTTTATTTGAAGCCACTCCAGTGTGCTTTGTGTCATTGTCCAGCTGAAAGACCAGCTTCTTCCCCAGTTTAAGCTTTCTGGGAGAGGAAGCTAGCAGGCTTTTATCCAGAATCCCTCTATTTAGCAGCATTCATCTTTAGGGAGCGGTGTCTCGGAAAAGCAGCGTCCATTATTAAAGACCGCCAGCACCCAGGGCATGCCCTTTTCTCACTGTTACCATCAGGTGGGAGGTACAGAAGCCTGAAGGCACACACTTAGCGATTCAGAAACAGCTTCTTCCCCCTAGGCCATCCAATTCCTAAATGGACTTTGAAGCTTTGGACACTACCTCACTTTTTGTTCTGATTTTGCACATTTTTAAATAATCTATTCAATATATGTAATTGATTTACTTGTTTATTTATTATTATTTATTATTTTTTTTCTCTCTCTGCTAGAGTATGTATTGCATTGAACTGCTCTGCTAAGTGAACAAATTTCATGTCACATGCAGGTGATAATAGACCTGATTCTGATCAGTCTGCACCAGACTTCCAGTCCCTGCTACTGTAAAGCATCCCCCTAGCATGATGTTACTTTACTTGATACTATAAAGATGTGGAAGAAGCTCTTGTAGTTGGATAGGATAGACCAAAGTGGAACTCTGCCTCAAAACTGAGCAGTGGGAGTGGGAGCATTGTTAGTTTGGCTAACTGCAAGAGTAAATAAACAAAGGAAACATAAGTAGTGTGCAGGGAGGTGGAGATGTTATCAAACCAAGTCAATATTTTCCATGAAAGGTTGACACAATCAAGAGAACTCGCCAGTACCTCTGCTCTCTGGGGAGACTGGACTATGCACATCAATACTTGCAGCATTCTACAGATAGATGGTCGAGAGCATTGTGAATTGCTGTATTGGTACAGAAACTGCATTGCAGCAGACAGGAAAAATTCTACCACAGGTAGTCGACTGCCCATTGCATCACTGGCACTGGCTTGCCCATCATCAAGAAAATACAAACAGAAAGATGCTGGGAAAAGGCCAGCAACGAATGTCATGAGAGATCCCACCCACCCTGCTCATGGACTGCTTGTCCCACTCGCGTCAGTGAGGAGAGACTATGTGGCACCCACACCGGGAACACCCGACTCAAGAACGGTTACTTTCCCCAAACAGTATCGTTGATCAACACCTCCACCCACTAACACATGTGCTCAGGAACCACTTTATTAGGTACAGGAGTGAACCCCGGTGTGGTCTTCTGCTGCTGTAGCCTAGTTACTTCAAGGTTCATCGTGTAGTGCATTAAGAGATGCTCTTCTGCACACTACATGGTTATAAGCTCCTGTCACCTTCCTGATTGGCTGATTAGGTATTTGCATTAACGAGCAGATGTACAAGTAGCCAAGTTTCCAAAGGGGTTTCGGTAGATGTTGAGATGTTCTTGTAGTGGGAGAGTTAAGAACTGAGAACATAGCTGGAAAAATAAGAGGCCAGTTATTTAAAATTGAGCTGTGTAGAAATTTCTTTTGAGGGATCAGGTTTAAATTACTGGCATTTGTTGTGAATATCACTGGCATTTGTTGTCATGTGGCAGCAGTAATTGCAATATATAATAAAATGAATTTACAGTAAATTAACATGTATTTTTTTTAAATAAGTGGGGCAAAGAGGAAAGACCAGCATGGTGAGGTAGTGTTCCTGGGTTCAATGTCCATTCAGATGTGTGATGGCAGAGAGGAAGAAGCTATTCCTGAATCGTTGAGTGTGTGCCTTTGGGTGCTTGTACCTCCTCCCTGATGCTGGCACTGAGGAGAATAATGAATCTCTGGAATTTTCTGCCTCCAAAGGTGGTGGATGCTGGAATGTGAGGTATATTTAAGGTGGGGATAGATAAATATTTGTAAGTTCAGAGAATTGAAGAAGATGGGAATTAAGACAGGACGACATAGATCATAATGATGGAAATGGTTTGAGGTGTCTGGTGACCTCCTGCTTGCTTGTGTTCTTGTGGAAAGGTTTCATATCATACGGATTGAAAATGTGACAGACCCTAACCATGGATGACGTCAGATACATGTAGACTTGAGTAAAGATAAAAATGCTTGAAGTACTCACCAGCTCAGGCAGCATCTGTGAGAAGAAAAACTAAAAACTCTTTGTCAGAATGGAAGGGAGAAGAAATGGGTTAATTTTGAATTGCAGAAAAGGCTGGAGGGAGACTTGGATAGGACAGAGGGAATATCTCTGATTGGATGAGATCTGATTTAATCTGGTAGTTGGAGGGTGATTATTCATTTCTTTTGTCTGTTGTCTACTGTTAATAGCAGAGTTGAGAGATGTGTCAAGCAGTCAAGGGCATACCAAATAGAGAAACAGAACTATTATCACAGATGAATAATTTCAGTGGAAAATGCTATGTCTAATGCAGAGAGAGCAAGATAGCTAAAGTTGGAGAACTCAGTATTTGGTCCAGCAAGCTGCAGATAGATAGATAGATAGATAGATACTTTATTCATCCCCATGGGGAAATTCAACATTTTTTTCCAATGTCCCATACACTTGTTGTAGCAAAACTAATTACATACAATACTTAACTCAGTAAAAGTATGATATGCATCTAAATCACTCTCTCAAAAAGCATTAATAATAGCTTTTAAAAAGTTCTTAAGTCCTGGCGGTTGAATTGTAAAGCCTAATGGCATTGGGGAGTATTGACCTCTTCATCCTGTCTGAGGAGCATTGCATCGATAGTAACCTGTCGCTGAAACTGCTTCTCTGTCTCTGGATGGTGCTATGTAGAGGATGTTCAGGGTTTTCCATAATTGACCGTAGCCTACTCAGCGCCCTTCACTCAGCTACCGATGTTAAACTCTCCAGTACTTTGCCCACGACAGAGCCCGCCTTCCTTACCAGCTTATTAAGACGTGAGGCGTCCCTCTTCTTAATGCTTCCTCCCCAACACGCCACCACAAAGAAGAGGGCGCTCTCCACAACTGACCTATAGAACATCTTCAGCATCTCACTATAGACATTGAATGACGCCAACCTTCTAAGGAAGTACAGTGGACTCTGTGCCTTCCTGCACAAGGCATCTGTGTTGGCAGTCCAGTCTAGCTTCTCGTCTAACTGTACTCCCAGATACTTGTAGGTCTTAACCTGCTCCACACATTCTCCATTAATGAACACTGGCTCCATATGAGGCCTAGATCTCCTAAAGTCCACCACCATCTCCTTGGTCTTGGTGATATTGAGACGCAGGTAGTTTGAGTTGCACCATATCACAAAGTCCTGTATCAGTTTCCTATACTCCTCCTCCTGTCCATTCCTGACACACCCCACTATGGCCGTGTCATCAGCGAACTTCTGCACATGGCAGGACTCCGAGTTATATTGGAAGTCTGATGTGTACAGGGTGAACAGGGCCGGAGAGAGTATGAATATCGATTTCTCCTCCAGTGAAAAAAATTCCTCCATTCTCTTGCCTCTTCTCACCTGCCTATTACTTTCACCTGGGTCCCCTCGTCCTTCCCTTTCTCCTATTGTCCAGTCCCCACTTTTAATTCAGGCATCTTCTATCTTCCTCCTTAGTCCTAAAGAAGGGTCTCAGCCCAAAATGTTGATTGTTTACTCTTTTCTATAGATGCTGCCTGACCTGCATCTGCAGATTTTTTTTGTTTTTGATTAGCTACGAAAGTGCCCAGGTGGAAGGTGTATTCAAGCTTGTGTTGGCTCCATTGTAATGGGGCAGGAGTCCTCCCTAGAAATGCATTCTGACCAGGGATGGAACCGTTGGTTCCTGTCCCAGAAATGGTGCAGCTGCCTCTTCTTTTCCTCACCAGTCTTTTATCCATGCATTCATTCTCGTGTTATATATGTGCATTAACTTTCAGCCTCATTTGCACTAGGATTGTATATATTGGTGGTATTCTTTTGAGTTGGTAGTGAGGAAGGTCTGAATGGAGAGGATGTTTCCTAAGATGGGGTGGAGGGGCTAAGACTGAAGGATACATACCCAAGGATACATGCTCAGAATAAGGATGTCTGTTTAGAAAATAGATGAGTAGGAATTTCACAGCCAGAGAGTGGAGTATCTATGGAACTGGTTGCCAAAGGCAACTGTGGTGGCCAAGTCATAGGCTATATTTAAGGCGGAGGTTGATAGATTCTTGATTGGTCAGGGTGAGGAGAAGACAGGAGATGGTGGCTGAGAGGGAAAATAGGTCAGCTATGGTAAAATGGTGGAGCAGACTCGATGGGCCAAATGGCCTAATTCTGCTCCTATATCTTATGGTCCTGTGGAGTCCCGAAGAAGGGTCTCGTACTGAAACATCGACTGTTTGTTTATTTCCAAAGATGCTGTCCGACCTACTGATTTCCTCCAGCATCATGTGTGTGTTGTGTTGGATTTCCAGCCTCTGCAGACTTTACTGTACTTGAGTATTCGGACTGTTTAGTCTGAACCTTATAAAAATGATCTTATTTTTCTCATTTATCTGGTTTGCTCCTCTTCTGTCATTTAGTTACTAATTCTGTATGTTTACTAATGTTCTCCTGAAACTCATATCTGTCCTGTCCTCAAGTTCTTAATTCCGTAGATGCTGTACTGAGTGAAGAGCAATAGCTACAGGTTTCCAACTTCTCTGAAAATTGACATTTTATTTGCAGACAATGTGTTCTTTCGTGAAACCAGCAAGTAATCTGGTTCACTATTTGTCCTCCAGGTACACTTGCTCTGACCTTGTTCCATAGTCTGTTATGGGGAAATCTTATAGCAGATATTTAGACATTACATGTACTACTTTCCACTGCAGACTCTCTTTCGTGAATTTTAGTTCTGAATGTTATTTACCTTTATTGTTTGCACGGCCTTTTTTTTTAATGGTTTCTTTGTTTTGTGGTTGCCTATAAGGAGATGAACCTCCAGGTTGTAAATAGTATACACACAAAGTACACTGAAGATGCTGCGGTCAAATCAACACATACAATAAGCTGGAGGAACTCAGTAGGTCTGGCAGCGTCCATGGAAGCAAGCAGTCAACGTTTCAGGCCGAGACCCTTCATCAGGACTGAAGAGGCAGGGGCTCTATAAAGAAGGTGGGGGGAGGGTGGGAAGGAGATGGCTGGTGGGTGTCAGGTTAAAAACTAATCAGAGGAAAGATCAAGTGGTGGGGGAGGGGAAACAGGGAGGGGATAGGCAGGAAGGGTGAAGAAGGAATGTAAGGTGAAAGCACTGTAGTAGAAGAAGGCAGAATCATGAGAGGGGTGATAGGCAGCTGGAGGAGGAGGCAGAGTCAAACTGGGATGGGTGAAGGGAGAGGGAGGGAATTACCAGAAGTTGGAGAATTCAATGTTCATGCCAAGGGGCTGGAGGCTACCCAGACGGTATTTAACCTGACACCCGCCAGCCTTCCCCCCTCCCGGGCACCTTTATAGGGCCCCTGCCCCCTCCCTCTTCAGTTCTGAAGAAGGGTCTCGGCTCGAAACGTTGACTGCTCGTTTCCACGGATGCTGCCCCGACCTGCTGTACGTGTTGAAACAGTATACACACTTCGGTAATGCATGTACTTTGAACATTTGCCTCTGAAGTCTGCACTCAGCAAAAATTATTTTAAAATATTGAAAATGTATTCATTTATTGAGATACAGCACAGAATAGGCCCTTCAAGCTGCACCGCGAGCAGTCTCCCGATGTAATCCGAGTTTAGTCCTGGGACAATTTTTAATGGTAAAACAGCCTACCAACCAGTACATCTGTAGGTGTAAACTGGAGTACGTGGAGGAATGGAAGAACGAGGAAACAGGAATGTACAAACTCCTTACAGGAAGCAGTGGGAATTGCACCCGTGTCACCGGCACTGTAAAGCATTGCGCTAACCACTACACTACTGTGCTGCCCCTGTATTTCACTTAATTAGATATAAATGTAAGGCATTAAGCTCCTGCCCCTGGTTTAGGCCTATCAGTTGCCATTTATTCTAAAAATCCTTCACACATGAAACCACTCTCGTTTCCAATCTGTCTTGGGTATTCATGAAATGTAAATTGGACTATTGAATTTCATAATTACCTCCCCCACCCCTTGTTCTTGAAGCTATAATCAGGTTATTTCTGCTGGTCACCGTAGCTGCAGAGAGTGGAGTTATAGGCCGAACCCCATGTGGGGACAGGTGGCTCCTGGGCTTAAACTATTTCCTAAATAATGCGTTTGGTGAGTTTGTGGTGAAGTACATGTCCAAAGTTCACAGCTTCCATGTCTTTGAATGCAGAATCCATCACTGAACTGCTGTGTTAATGCAGATTCTAGATCGGGGGTCCATAGACCCCTTGGTTAATGGTACGGGGCTCACAGCATCAAAATGCTTGGGAACTCCTGTGCTTAGATGAACATGGGACTCTCAGTAGAGTATGTGTGCTCTGTCTGGTAACAGATGGACATTAATGGCGTCTACCTTTCAAGAACTGGTGGCCTTACTGAGATGGTAATTTAAAACTGTGCCATGACTTTTATCATGTCTTTTGTTTAAATGGGTTCAATGTTCCGGTACTGATTGTGATTGTTTCTCTGGCAGATGAAGTGTACGGATTTGAGGTTCTGGTGAATACGAGTCGCCAAGCTGTGGAATTCGGGGAGTCCCTGGAGGTGACCTGCAGTACAACGTGTAACAACGCATCGATAATTGTGGAATATAAAGCAGGGTTAAATCCCAACAGAACTCCCGGTGATAAGTGGATTACAGACCGATTTCCGAGTGTCCAGAAATGGGATCTGACAGTGCCCTGTACTGTAATCTGTCCATCTGCAAAACCTACAGTGAAGGAGGACAAACGGGTGGTCCCAGTGTACAGTAAGTGACATCTCTTGTTCTGAGTATATAGCAAAATATTATAGGATAACTGGCAGCAAATAAATAATTTATTATTTGGAAAAATTCACACAAAGATGCTAATCTGTGTCTGGCACGTAACTGAAGCTAATACTGTGATAAGTCCAAGCGGAAGTTCCTGGGTGTCAGTATCTCTGAGGATCTGACCTGGACCTGACATATCGATGCAGCTACAAAGAAGGCACGGCAGCTACTATATTTCATTAGGAGTTTGAGGAGATTTGGTTTGACTCCAAAAAAACCCTCAAATTTCTACAGATGTACAGTGGAGAGCATTCTAACTGGCTGCATCACCGTCTGGTATGGAGGAGGGGGCGACTGCACAGAATCGAAGTGATCTGCAGAAAATTGGAAAATTTGCTCCAATGTGGGTACTAGACTCCATCGTATCTAGGCCATCTTAAAGAAGTGATGCCTCAAAAAAGTGTTGTTTATCAATATGGTCCCCCATCACCCAGCTTGTGCCTTGTTCTCATTGCTACCATCAGGAGGAGGTGAAGCAGCATGAAGGCGCACACTCAGTAATTCAGGAACAGCTTCTTCCCCTCTGCCATCAGATTTCTGAATGGACATTGAACCCATGAACACTACCTCACTTTATTTCTATTTTTGTACTAATTTAATTAGTTTAATTTAACTATTTGGTGTGTCTGTGTACGTACAAAGCACACATAGCACGTAGAAGATGGACAGATACAGCCACTCAATAAGATTCCAAACTCAAGCCATCCAATGCCACCAAAATCTGCAGACGACCACAATATAGTTTGTCTTCTCCTGATTGAACACTTGGGTGGGGGGGAAAGGCAGCACAGATTCCAGCCTGGATGCCACACTGCACCGGCTCTGACAACTGTCTCCAAGCAGTTGTAAACGGGCAAAACCATGGCCTAGTCCTTTCATATTCAGTACAACATGTGGCTTTATTGCAAAATTTGCAGATGATATGAAGATGGGTGGAGGGGCAGGTGGTTTTGAGGGAGTAGTGAGGCTATAGAAGGACTTGGATTAGGAGAATGGGTAAAAAATGGCAGATGGAATATAGTGTCGGGAAGTGTATGGTCATGCACTTTGGTAGAAGAAATGAAAGGGTTGGCTAGTTTCTAAATGGAGAGAAAATACAAAAACTTGAGACACAGAAGGTCTTGGGAGTCCTTGAGCAGGATTCCCTAAAGGTTAATATGCAGGTTGAGTCTGTGGTGAGGAAGGCAAATGCAATGTTACTATTCGTTTCAAGAGGACTGGAATATAAAAGCAAGGATATAGTGTTGAGACTTTATAAAGCACTGGTGAGGCCTCGCTTGGAGCATTGTGAGCAGTTTTGGGCCCCTGTCTTAGAAAGGATGTGCTGAAACTGGAGAGAGTTCGAAGGATGTTCACAAAAGCGATTCCAGGATTGATTGCCTAGTCATATGAAGAGTGTTTGATGGCTCTGGTCCTGTGTCTGAGCCATCAAACACTCTTCATATGACATGGCAATCAATTCACTGAACCAAACAGAGTCCTGTATTCACTAGAATTCAGAAGAATGAGGGGTGACCTAATTGAAACTTATCAAATGGTGAAAGGATGTGGAGAGTAGTTTCCTATAGTGGGAGAGTCATAAGCCAGTGATATTAAACCTGATTCTGAAATATACAGGCATAACTTTTTCTCCTGGTTGGGATCCCATGATCTGTGTTGCGAAGTTCGATTACAAAGAAAAACCTGTGAAAGCAACTTAATGCCAGCGTATGGTCTTGTTTTAATATGATAATTAGTTAGAGGTCGACATTCTGTAATGAAAATATTGTACTGATTTTGTGTTTAAACTTGTGTAAATTGTAGCTTAAATTTTGCATAGTTTTAATTTTTTTTTTAAAAAAGGGGCTTAACATCAAAGTAACATCAAACTCAATCTATTGCAGGGGTTGCCAACCCTTGTGTCGTGGTCCAACACCATTAAGCAAGGGGTCCATAGACCAGGGGTTCCCAACCTGGGGTCAGTTGTCATGTTGTAGAATTTAAGTGTACTTTGGATAAAAAATTTCCCATTACATAGGAAGGCATCAATTAATTTATAAAAGTCACAGATTCAAAGTGCATTTATTATCAAAGAATGTATAAATTATATAACCTTGAGATTTGTTTGCTAACAGGCAATCACAAAGCAAAAGACCTGAAAGAACCCAAGTTTAAAAAAAAATTAAGACGAGTTCCACAGAGAAAGAGGAAAAACACAAATCATATAAACAATAGAAGTGAGCAACAACAGCATTCTGAACCAAACCGAGTCCTTAGACCCAAATCCCCAGAGTAGGCCCAAAGCCTCGGTATTCATTTCATCATATTAGCAGGGCAAATTTCCATGAAGTTTGCAGACAAAAACCATAGCAGCCTATGTACAAATAGCTTCCATTGCATTATCGCACCTGACTGAGTTTAGAAAAGGTGAGAAATAATCAAAAATCGCAGACATCTGATTGGGGCTGTAAGCTCTGCTAAAGGGCAGAGACATTGCAAAACTCAGTGGTGAAGAATCTGCCATCCAAGTTCAGAATCTGCTTTGCATTCAGCAGGAGAGCAGTAGAGTGAATTGTTTAGTGCTATTTTTCAGTTAACACCCTTTTCAAATATTTAAGCAATGTGGGATTTAAGTCTTTGCTTACAGTTTACTTGATTCTAGTTCCAAATTCTGTACAAATTGAACTTGTGTTCATTTCACCATATTGTACTCACATGGGGATCAGATTCTTGAATCTGCCAAATGATTTAGAAATTTAGTTTTGGGAAACATCTTGCCTCAGTAAATATAATTCATGTAGTTAGTATTATCAAAGTTCTAAGTAAATTTATTACCAAAGTATATATACATTGTGTCACCATATACAACCTTGAGATTCACCTTGAAACACAATGGAATCAATAAAAGGCCGCATCCAACAGGACGGAGAAACGAAATGTGCAAAAGACAACAAACTGCAAATACAAAAAAGAAATTTTTTTTAAACCTGAGAGATTGCAGGTTTAATCTAAGAAATGAATTGCTTATTATAAGGATTTAATCCACAGTGCCTCATATTTGAATAAAATGATCACATCAATTTTCGCTAGCCCACCGTTCTATTAGACTTTGCTTGAAGTGACTGGTAGTTACTGAAAAACAATGTGATACTTGTGTATTTGGCATATCGTGAGACATCTGGACTGAGGAAATCATGTTATTTCCAGGCCTGGCCCACACATTATTGCTGTTCACTACTGTAGTACAGTGTTAGCTAGTGCAATTTCCGTAACCTAACCATGCAGTGATGCAATTCTGGCATTCGATGGGGTAAAGTTCAGAATCTGCCTTTTCAAATGGTCTTGAGTGCATTTCTCCAGTCCACAGCCCAGCTGAGATAGTGCTGCTCCACTTTTCGTATGTACAGGCAGAGGGTCTGTTTTGCCTGAGCTGAGATGACGTCATAACTTTCCCGTTTATTGATCACTGCACTTGAGATTGTACATAAACAGTATAGGTGATGGACCATAGTTAATCCATATCAAACATGGCAGAAGATCAAATGAAAAAGAAGTGTACACAGTACAATATGGAGTATCCGAAATGTGGATTTATACCAGCACCAAGCACCCAATAGCAGCCAATGTGTCTGTTGTGTGAAAAAGCTTTTGTTTTCAAATGAAGAAATGAAACTGTTCAGGCTCCTTGAACATTTGAAGAGAATGTGCTTTGATAAAGCAAACAAGAACTTGGCTTATTTCCAGTCATTTTGTGAAAACTTCCAGAAATGGACACTTAAAAACATGTTTGCTAGCACTTCATAACAAGATGGTGATGGTTTGTGAGCTTCATACAACATTTCTTTGCTCATTGTTAAATCTGGAAAGCCCCATACAATTGGAGAAGAACTGATGCTGCCAGCAGCAAGAGAGGTTCTGAGTACGATTTTGCATAAGTTTCCAGACCAAATAATTAAAGTAATTCTCAGTGACAGCTCTTTTCAAAGCTGAAGAGATGAAATGTCTGAGAATGTCGAAGACACATTACTTAGAATAAAATAATTTGCTTTGTGTTTGGATGAGTCAGTTCTCCTAGACAATGTGTCAAAAGTTATTTGCAAGGGAAGTGAAAATAGATTGGAAGTCGGAATCAGTACAGTTCGATTACCCCCTTATCCAAAATGCCCAAATCTGAAAACCTCCAAAATCCGAACTTTGTCTTTGAATTTTCATGACACCACAAATGGAAAATTCCACAAGTTGCCATGAAGGTTCCCAAGCAATGCACTGGACTCTGCGCTTCACAGAGTTCTGAGAAGTGACCTCATGAGTAATGAACAGAGTTTAATGAAGAATGGAAAAACACTGCATAAAGTGAAAAATGAAGCTCTCAAATCACCTTGAAAGAGTGGGTTCATCAGTGGCAGTGAACACGTGCTGCTTGACGGTATGCTGATCATGAAGCAAGCAAAAATCTATCATGACCAATTGAAAATTGAAGGAATTTCTGAATATTCAGCAGGGTGATTACAGAAATTTCTGAAAAGCATAACATTCAATTTTTAAAGATTTAAGAAATTTTAAAGATAGTGTTTGCTGATCAGAGAAGTTTGCTGAGATGGTCGCTGATAAAAATCAAACACCAGAACAAGTTTGCAATGGTGATTTAAAAAAAATATATCTTACATAAAACCTGAAACAAGTACAGTACAAATACAGTGTACTGTAATCTTTCCATGAAACTATGGCGCTGTGGGTGGAGACTGAAAGCCTATTGTTTGTTATTCAGTAGCTGATTCAGGTATTCTCCCAATGCTGCTGTGTTGCACTAGTTACCCTGCACACATTATATTATTATATTAATAGTATGTAATTATTTTTAGTGTTAAGTACATGTATAGGATGAACATTTTTAAAACAAAAGATTGCTCACCGGTAGCACATAACTTCAAAGATGTTGCTTGATCGCAAGCTATCTCATTATATATTTGAAAATCCAAATTCCAAAATCTGAAACATTTCTGACCCCAAACATTTCGGATAATGGGTGGTCAACCAATACTTTGTAGTGTTGAGCAATTTTCCAAAGAGCAGGATATTCCACTCTCCAACATTCTTGTGCAGCAGATGAGACAACGTCGATGACAGGGCACTTCCATGGGATTATTACTTTTACAAGAAATCCTGTTCCTAACATATGAGGAGTGATTGATAAGTTCATGGCCTAAGGTAGAAGGAGTCAATTTTAGAAAACCTAGCACATTTATTTTTCCTACATTTACACACTTAGTCCAGCGGTCGTGGAGCATACGGATCCCTTCTTTGTAGAAATCAGCATCTTGGACCTCCAGAAGTGGTCCACAGCATGAGGTGATTGATAAGTTCGTGGCCTAAGGTAGAAAGAGATGAATTATTAACTACAAACTTCCTGTATTTTCACTCGAGTTGAACTGCACGTGCATGTAACTCATCTCCTCCTACCTTAGGCCATGAACTTATCAATCACCCCTGCTGTGGACCACTTTTACAAAGAAGGGATCCGTATGCTCCACAACGGCTGGACTAAGCGTGTAAATGTAGGAGGGGACTATGTTGAAAAATAAATGTGCTAGGTTTTCTAAAATTGACTCCTACCCTGGGCCACGAGCTTATCGATCACCCCTCGTATTTACCATTCACTGTATGATTCACAGACAACATCTTGTCACAAAAAACCTAAGTGATCAGATGCACAAACCATTAAATGCTGTTACAAGTATCACATTAGTAAATAAAATCAAGCCTCATTCTCTCAATTCTCAACTAGTTTAAGAGCTTTGTATTGAGAATGATGAACAGTTTGAATGCTTGCTGTGACACACACAAGTCTCATGGATCTCAAAAAGAACATTGCTGAGATGCTTTTATGCATTTACTGAAACTATGATAAAATTCTTTGAAGCCTTGACTGCTTCATTTAGTAATCAACTCAAGAATATTCGGCATCACGTTTATTTATCAGAATGACAGTATTTGCCAAGTTTAATGAAATCAGACTTCATTGACCAGGAAATGATATGAATCTTATCAAAGTCAAATCAGTTGTCTCAACATTTCTGTCCAAGTCACGACCTTTTCCAATTTCTGAGTCTCTGAGTTGGAAGAGAAAGGAAGATGAGAAAGGAAGAATACCAGATGATGATCTTCAAGCATACAGTACCTACCTGGGTGAGCTGTAAAAAGAATTGTCAGAGATTTCAGGATCTTCTGTCAATCCAAATTCCAGATTGGGTAATTAATCCATTGTTGAACACTTCTAATGTAGAATTAACAGGAAAGGTGGAGGAAGAACTAATCTCACTACAAAATGACTTTGAAGTGAAGCCAAGGTTCCAAAGAATCATATCGACTTGATTGCAGAAAGAAATCTCTGAATGATATCCTGCACTGTGGAAACTGATCAATTTGTTCTTTATTGCCTTTCTAACATATTTAGTGGAGCATTGTTTCAGTACAGTTGCCAACCTTCTTTC
This sequence comes from Hemitrygon akajei, assembly GCF_048418815.1. Taxonomy (NCBI): domain Eukaryota; kingdom Metazoa; phylum Chordata; class Chondrichthyes; order Myliobatiformes; family Dasyatidae; genus Hemitrygon; species Hemitrygon akajei. The sequence goes on from NC_133139.1 coordinate 83,051,725, forward strand.
AAAGCAATGAAGCAGATTGCAAATGACTGAACGTAGAGATCTGAGACTTTTCTGAGCGACATTCTGCCTGATGTTGAGAAGCTGATATCACTGCACCAAACTCGTCTCATTGAAAGGTGAAACAGCAATGAAGTAGCGAACAGTTGGACCACTAATGTACGCTCTAAATCTGTTGATGAAAATTGTTTTTACTGTAATTAAATAAGAAATTTTACTTGAAGCTTAAAATTTGAAAAATTTTGCAATTATTTGTCACTGCTTTGAATTTGCAGTTCCTGTTTTCTTTCACTGTATGCTGTATATAAAAATTCTGTATATTTTTATGTAACAGCCAAAAAGCAGGGGGTGTGTTCCTAGGATGTGGTCTGGCCAAGGGGTCAGTAACCCAGAAAACATTAGGGAACCAGAGAAGTTAGTTATCATTCCACATGAGGGACTTGTATCTGGATTTAACAGTAACATAAAAGCTGCATTCTGTAATTGCCCACCATCTTAACAATTTTATAGGAGCACTATTGAGAGTGTCCTGACAAGCTGCATCTCTGTCTGATATGGGAGCGTTGATCATCAAACCAGAAGCCCCTACAAAGCTCTGAGAATGGCTGAGAGGGTGATAGGGGTCTCCCTACCATCCATCGGGGACATTTATCAGGAGTGCTGCGTACATAGGGCCCTTAGTGTTATTAACTATCCAGCTCATCTATCCAGCATCTTCTTGGACTTTCTACCATCAGGCAGGAGACCATGATGCATAAAAACAGGAACGGTCAGGATGGGAAACAGTTTCTTTCCCCAGGTCATTAATCTTCTGAACTTCCTGCAGCATCACATTCGAAGTGTTATTGGTTAATCTGTTTTGTATCTTACAATATTTAATTTATGCATTTTACATTATGCATAATTCATTTGTAGATTTTTGTCCTTCCTTTCAGAAATTAGTATGTTATGTGTACTGTTGTGCTTATGCCCTGGTTTGGAGAAGCATTCTCTCGTTTAACTTTTTTTATATCTATATCATGACAATAGACTTGCATCATGGAGCAATTGAATTGTTTGGTTTGCTAATGTCTTTGGAGAAAAGCAGTTTGCTTGCTAAGCCTTTAAGTGACTCCAGAGACACCAGAGGTGAATGTTGCGTAACTGAATAAATTGCTGTCTATGTTGGCAGCAACAATTACAACTCGTCACACTGAGCACTGGTGTTCCCCCGGGGCTGCGTGTTGCGCCTGCTGCTATTCACGCTGCTGACACATGACTGCACTGGCAGATTGAGTGCAAACTTGTTAGGGACATTCATGAAAGTTTGAGAAACTTTTAAAGATGATAGACTTAATATAAGGAGTATTTCAATGTCCTGAAGTCACCTGAAATGACAGTGAATATAAAGAAAGGTGGGACAAATACAAAATGCTGGAGGAACTCAGCAGGACTGGCAGCATCTGTGGAAAAGAGTAAACATTCAACATTTTGGGCTGACACCCTTCTTCAGGACTGAGAAGGAAGGGGAGAAGTTGGGGGAGGGAAGAAGGAAGTACAAGATGGCAGGTGATGGGTGAAACTGGGCAGGCAAGGAGATCAGATGAAACAAATATTCTGTCTGGGTAACCTTCATCGTGATGGCATAACAGTGAATTGCCCTCTTCCTCACCTTCACCATTTCCCCTTTCCTGTTTCTCTCTCTCTCACCTCATCTCCCTACCTGCCCATCACCTCCCTATGGTGCTCCTCCCCCTTCCCTTTCTTCCCTCATCTTCAGTCCTCTCCTGTCAGATTCCACCTTCCCCAGCCCTTTACTATATCCCTTTCTCCAATCAACTTCCTTGCTCTTAATTTCAACCCCTCTCCCTCTCCCGGTTTCCCCTATCACTTACCATCTTGTACATCTTCCTCCCCTCCTCCCACCTTCTTGTTCAGACTTCACCCCTTCTTTTACCAAACCTGATGAAGGGTCTCGACTCGAAACGTCGACTGTTTACTCTTTTCCATAGATGCTGCCTGGCCTGCTGAGTTCCTCCAGAATTTTCTGTGTGTTGCTGTGGATTTCCAGCCTCTTTAGATTTTCTTGTGTTTGACACAAGTATAATGTAGATTTGTAATTTGAATGAATTTTGTTAACATGATTCTCCTTTTGACAGATCGAAACTTAAGCATTGTTCCACCTCCTGAAGTGCTGGAAGTTAACAAATCATATCAGCTGGAGTGCACTGGCCCGAAGGTCTTTCCAAATAACAGACTCGTACTCACCTGGCTCAGAGGGAGTGAGACTGTTCAACATAATTCCACAGCGGACCCAGGTCTCCCGGAAGATGGTCCATTGAAGAATGTCCTTAATTTCATTGCAAGTATTTCTGACGATGGAATGGTGTACACCTGCTTGGCAGATTTGATCTTGGACTCTAACACGACCAGACAGATCGCAAATGCCTCTGTGACTCTGCAAACGTATTGTGAGTTCCATTTTGAAATCGATCTGCCCCCCCTCACTCCCCACATTGGTTAAGAATTGGCAAAAATAAACAATGAGTGGCCCTGTTTTAAAAGCTTTCACATTCCTTGTTTTATCTGTTCAGCAAAAATTATTTATCTTGAACTAAGACTGAAAGTTTACAACTTCAGGGAATCATGGAAGTGGAAGAGATTATTTGGCTGCAGATCACTGAAACAATTCCAAACTCCTGCAAATTCGGCACTTTTACCCGATACTCCCGTGTCCCTCTTGGTGGTCAGTGCAGGTGGTGGGTATTGGATAGAGTCATAGAAAAGTACAGCCCATCTAGTCTTTGCGGAACCATTTAATCTACCTCCACCCATCAATCTGCATCAGTGCCATAGCCCTCCATACCACTACCATCCAGGTACCTATCCTAACTTTTCTTAAGTGTTGAAATCGACCACTTGCACTGGCAGCTCATTCCACATTCTCTCAGCCATTTGAATAAAATAGTTTCCCCTGGTGTTCCCTTTAAACTTTTCACCTTTCACCCTTAATCCATCACCTCTGGTTGTAGTCCCACCCAACCTCAGTTGCCTGCTAGCATTTATCCTATCTCTACCCCTCATAATTTTGTATGACTCTATGAAATCTCTTCAATCTTCTACATTCCAAGGAATAAAATCCAAACATATTCAATCTTTCCACATAACTCAGGTCCTGCAGTCCAGGGGAAAATCCTTGTAAATTTTATCTGCACTTTTTCAACCTTATTTACATCTTTCCAATAGGTAGGTGACCAGAATTGTACACAATACTCATACTCCAAATTAGGGCTCACCAATGTCTTACAAAACTTCAACATAACATCCCATCTCCTGTACGCAATACTTTGATTCATGAAGGTAAATGTCCCAAAAGCTTTCTTTATGACCATTCTTTAGGGATCAGCCCTTCTCTTGGACCAGTATGGGTGGAACAAAATAGATTGAAAGACTACAACACGGAATAGGCCCTCCTGGCCCTTCGAGTCACGCTGCCCACCAATCCACCATTTTAACCCGAGCCTAATCGCTGGACAATTTACAATGACCAGTTAATGCACCAACCAGTACATCTTTGGACTGTGGGAGAAAACCCACAAGGTCACGGAAAACGTATAAACTCCTTACAGGCAGCATCAGGAATTGAACATGGATCGCCCGCACTGTGAAGCGTTGTGCTAACCACTACATCACCGTGCCGCCCCAAACCAGCCACTCATTGAAATCACACTCATGATAAGTCAGTGAGAGTTTGCTCCTGTATCACTGCCCACAGGAGGAGCAAAGAGTTAGATCTTTGGGATGCCTGAAGAGCTGGAAGAGTTCAGAGAAAGGGCAAAGTGTGGAAACTGCTGATACTGATGTGGGTTTGATGAACTCCCGGTTGTGTATAGAGGCTTGTAAAGGTTTAGTCAGTTTTGCATCATTCCATCAGTATCTGAAACACGCCAAGGCAAACCAATGTACAGTGAATTTCTTGTGTGTATTGCAGCTTTTCCAGAGCCTCCAACGATCCTCAACAGAGACCCTGTAGAAGTAAATCGGGAGACCACATTGACATGTGAGGTCTCAAACATCTACCCTGCTGAGAAGGTGAGATTAAGGTGGTTTCAGAATGGTGAGGAATGGAATTCAGTTGCCATTAGATCAAATTCCACCACAGTCCAGGCAACAGCTACGTGGACACCACGAGAGATCGGTGTGACTGAACTCAACTGCACGGCAGATTTTGAGAACTATCCATCAGTTTCATCAAAGAATGATAGCATCACCATTGACATGTACGGTAAGTACGCTGGATAATCGAGCACTTTGACTAGACCGTTATCTTTCAGAGTTTCCCACTTGCTCCAAGACAGTCAATCAGGCAGTAACACAGAGCAGATTTTCCGTTAATCAGTATTGGAAACAGAAATCAATAGAATTAAAGGGGAAAAAGGAATATAGGTTTTAAGGGAGGGAGTTGGGGGGGGTTTGATGTTATTGTTCCTGTTCTTCTGTGAGGGAGGGCGTTTGGGGGGGGGGGGGTTGGGGTTTGTTCTAGCTGCCGTTTTCCATGTGGGTGAACTGTTAGTTTTTGTGCAAGGGAGGGGGTGGGAGTGTTTGCCATTTTTGTTTCTTTTCCTTTTGCATGCGGGGGAGGGGTGGTGGTCAATGTCTTTCAACAACCCCCACAATTTTTCTGAATGTCATGGCTGTCTGGAGAAGACGAATATCAGAGTTGTATTCTGAATACAAACTTTGACAATAAAATGAACCCTTGAAGCAGATGTAGTTATTTAGCCGAGGGTTTATTAATGGAGCGGGTTCAATGGAGCATGTGACTAAGCCTGGCCATTAATCAGAATCCGGTTCAACACCATTGGCATATGTCATGAAATTTATAGTTTTGCAGCAGCAGTACAATATCAAGCAGAATAACAAGAACAAATTATAAATTACAAAAAGATATACATATCTGTATAGTATTGCAAAAGAGAGCAGAAACTCAAATACTGAGGTAGTGTTCATCCATTCAGAAATCTGTGTACCAGGATAAGATCCTGTTGCAGAAGCAGCGACCGGCAATTGAATTTGTCAGAGATAGAAACTGAACGTGGGGTCAAAGTCTGCCAGCAAACGGATCCTTAGATAGAAAGGAGACAGAAGTTTGCAGCAAAGTTAAATCAGAATCAGGTTTATTATTATTGACATGTGTTGTGAAATTTTTTTGATTTGTGGCAGCATTACAGCGCAATACAAAATCTGTAAGCTGCAATTAGATATTGTGTGTGTGTATTATACACACTGCATATCTAATCGCAATTTATAGTTTTTTATTTTATTTTTTTTATTTTATAAAAATATACGCACATATACTTCGTACATATACTTATATATAGTCAGTAAAATATAATCCACACAGGCTCTCACCCTCACAATATACCAAAGTACTTCATACCCAGGGTGCAATATATAAATTGTAAGTTGCAATTAGACACAGGTGCGTGGAGACACACCATTGCTTTGAAGCAAAGTGCCATCTGAAATGACTGAGAAACCACTGACTGGTTACTACCCAAGCCAACCCTGTTGTGGTAGCGAATGACAGCTTTACCATGATTGCTCAGACTTAAAAAGACATTGTAAATAAATCTGTGTGTATATGTGTGTGTGTGTGTGCTGCAAAGTTCCACTCAGCAGGAAGCTCTGAACCAATGTGTCATTTGCTTTGATGAGATTGGGTCAGGAGTGAATGACGCTGGGAACTGTGGGAGGGGAGTTTGATAATTCCGGCAGCACCTTCTTTAGCCACTAGACACACAGTGAGGTAGGTGGGTGCTGTACCACAGACAGACTTCAACAGAGTCGCATTTGCTACCTCAGTCTAGTGGCGCAGAAGGGCTGCAGAACTCACTTTGAGAAAGTTTCTAACAATGTTTTCTGTTGTTACAGTTTTCTCCAACCCTGAAATCCACATCCCAATCACCACTGAGGGTATTCCGGTGAATATTACCTGCAGTGTGTTTAACATCTCAGGGGAACTTCAACTCAGACTGAAGAAGGGAAGTGAGATATTAGTGAACAGGTCAGCCAGTACTGGGCTGACTATCTACCACACTGAGAATCCACGAGCAGAGCTGAATGGACAGCAGTTCACCTGCGAGGCCGAGCTGACACTTGACCATCACTCCAACACCATTGTTAAGCGACAGTCCGCCACTCTCACTGTCTGGTGTAAGTGATCTGATTATTGACACTAAAGGCTGTTGAGTTATTTATTTCAAAAGCAGATGAATGAACAACCAGCTCTCCTCCCACTTCATGCAGAACTCCTCAAATTACGGGAGAATCCTGCAGTCTTTCCCCTTCCTTTCCGGTGCTGAAGAAGGGTCTCGGCCTGAAATGTCATTTCCATAGATGCTGCCTGACCTGCTGAGTCCCTCCGGCATTGTGTGTGTGTTGTTTTGGGAGTCATCTCTCCTATTTTAATGCATCAGTACTGTGGAGACGCATGGGGCCATTGTACATTAGTTTCCTTAATAGAAACATAGAAAATGTACAGCACAATATAGACTCTTCAGCCCACAAAGCTGTGCCAAATGTGTCCTTACCTTAGAACTACCTAAGCTTACCCATAGCCTTCCATTTTCCTAAGCTCCATGTATCCTTCCAGGAGACTCTTAAAAGACCCTATCATTTCCACCTCTGCCATCACCGCCGGCAGCCTATTCCACGCACTCACCACTCTCTGCGTTTTTTTTCAAACAAAACTTACCCCTGATGTCTCCTCTGTACCTACTTCCAAGCACCTTAAAACTATGCCCTCTTGTGCTAGCCATTTCAGCCCTGGGAAAAAGCCTCTGACTATCCACACGATCAATGCCTCTCATCATCTTGTACAGCACTATCAGGTCACCTCTCATCCTCCGTCGCTCCAAGGAGAAAAGGCCGAGTTCACTCAACCTATTCTCATAAGGCATGCTCCCCAATCCAGGCAACATCCTTGTAAATCTCCTTTGCACCCTTTCTATGGTTTTCATGTCTTTCCTGTGGTGAGGCGACCAGAATTGAACACAGTACTCCAAGTAGGGTCTGACAAGGGTCCTATATAGCTGCAATGTTACCTCTCGGCTATTAATCCCATGATTGATGAAGGCCAATGCTCTGTATGCCTTAACCACAGTCAACCTGCGTAGCACCTTTGGGTGTCCTATGGACTTGGATCCCAAGATCCCTCTGCTCCTCCACACTGTTGATAATCTTACCATTAATGCTATATTCTGCCAGCATATTTGACCTACCAAAATGAACCACTTCACACTTATCTAGGTTGAACTCCATCTGCCACTTCTCAGCCCAGTTTTGCATCCTATCAATGTCCCATTGTAACCTCCGACAGCCCTCCACACTATCCACAACACACCTAACCTTTGTGTCATCAGCAATTTTACTAACCCATCCCTCCACATCCTCATCCAGGTCATTTATAAAAATCACGAAGAGTAGGGGTCCCAGAACACATCCCTGAGACACACCATTGGTCACTGACCTCCATGCAGAATCTGACCCGTCTACAACCACTCTTTTTGCCTGCTGTGGGCAAGCCAGTTCTGGATCTACAAAGCAATGTCCCCTTGGATCCCATGCCTCCTTACTTTCTCAATAAGCCTTGCATGGGGTACCCTGTCAAATGCCTTGCTGAAATCTATATACAGTACATCTACGGCTCTACCCTCATCAATGTCACATCTTCAAAAAATTCTATCAGTCTCCTAAGGCACAACCTCCCTTTACAAAGCCATGCTGACTATTTCTAATCATATTATGCCTCTCCAAATGTTCATAAATCCTGCCTCTCAGGATCTTCTCCATCAACTTACCAACCACTGGAGTAAGACTCACCGGTCTATAATTTCCTGGGCTATCCCTACTCCATTCCTGGGCTTTCTCCTACAGCATTCGCAACCCTCCAGTGCTCCAGAACCTCTCCTGTTCTCACTGACAATGCAAAGATAATTTCCAGTGGCTCAGAATCTCCCCCCTTGCTTCCCACAGTAGCCTGGGGTACATCCCATCCGGTCCCAGTGAATTATCCAACTTGATGCTTTTCAAAAGCTCCAGTACATCCTTTTCCTTAATATCTATATGCTCAAGCTTCAGTCTGCTGCAAGTTATCCCTACAATAGCCAAGATCCTTTTCCGTAGTGAATGCTGAAGCAAAGTACTCATTAAGTTCCTTTGCCATCTCCTGCAGTTACATTCACACTTTTCCACGGTCACACTTGATTGGTCCTATTCTCTCACGTCTTCTCCTCTTGCTCTTCACATATTTGTAGAGTGCCGCACGGTTTTCCTTAATCCTGCCTGCCAAGGCCTTCTCATGGCCCCTTCTGGCTCTCCTAATTTCATTCTTAAGATCCTTCCTGCTTAGCTTATAATCTTCTAGATCTCTATCACTACCTAGTTTTTTGAACCTTTCGTAAGCTCTTCTGTTCTTCTTGACTAGATTTACAACAGCCTTTGTACACCATGGTTCCTGTACCATACCATCCTTTCCCTGTCTCATTGGAACGTACCTATGCTGAACCCCATACAAATATCTCCTGAACATTTGCCTCATTTCTTCTGTATGTTTCCCTGAGAACATCTGTTTGCACTTTATGCTTCCAAGTTCCTGCCTGATAGCCTCATATTTCTCCTTACTCCAATTAAATGTTTCCCTAACTTGTCTGTTCCTATCCCTCTCCAATGGTATGATAAAGGAGATAGAATTGTGATCACTATCTCCAAAATACTCTCCCACTGAGGGACCTGACACCTGACCAGATTCATTTCCCAATAACAGATCAAGTACAGCCTCTCCTCTTGTAGGTTTATCTACATATTGTGTCAAGAAACCTAACAAACTCCACCCTCATCTAAACCCCTCGCTCTAGGAAGATGCCAATCAATATTTGGGAAATTAAAATCTCCCACCACAACAACCCTGTTATTATTACTCCTTTCCAGAATTTGTCTCCCTATCTATTCCTTGATGTCCCTGTTACTATTGGGTGGTCTATAAAAGACACCCAGTTGAGTTTTTGACCCCTTGCTGTTCCTAACTTCCACCCACAGAGACTCCGTGGACAATCCCTCCATGACTTCCTCCTTTTCTGCAGCCGTGACACTATCTCTGATCAACAGTACCATGCCCCCACCTCTTTTGCCTCCCTCCCTGTCCTTCCTGAAACATCTAAAGCCTGGCACTTGAAGTAGCCATTCAAGTAGCCCTGCACTATCCAAGTCTCTGTAATGGCCACAACATCATAGCTCCAAGTGCTGATCCACACTCTAAGCTCATCTGTTTTATTCATAATATTCCTCGCATTAAAATAGACACATCCCAAACCATCCGTCTGTATGCGTCCCTTCTCTATCACCTGCTTATCCTCCCTCTCGCATTGTCTCCAAGCTTTCTCTATTTGTGAGCCAACCTCCTTTTCCTCCATCTCTTCAGTTCGGTTCCCACCCCCCAGCAATTCTAGTTTAAACTCTCCCCAATAGCCTTTGCAAACCTCCCCACCAGGATATTGGTCCCCCTGGGATTCAAGTGCAACCCATCCTTTTTGTACAGGTCACACCTGCTCCAGAAGAGTGCCCAATGATCCAGAAATCTGAATCTCTGCCCCTTGCCCCAATCCCTCAGCCACGCATTTATCCTGCACCTCATTCTATTCCTATGAACACTGTCACATGGCACAGGCAGTAATCCCGAGATTACCACCTTTGAGGTCCTGCTTCTTAACTTCTTTCCTAACTCCCTGTAATTTGTTTCAGGACCTCCTCCCTTTTCCTACCTATGTTGTTGGTGCCAATATGTACCACGACCTCTGGCTGTTCTCCTTCCCACTTCAAGATATCGTGGACGTGATCAGAAACATCTCAGACCCTGGCACCTGGGAGGCAAACTACCATCCGCGTTTCTTTCCTGAGTCCACAGAATCGTCTGTCTGACCCCCTCACTATAGAGTCCCCTATCACTGCTGCCGTCCTCTTCCTTTCCCTACCCTTCTGAGTCACAGGCCCAGACTCTGTGCCAGAGGTGTGACCACTGTTGCTTTCCCCCAGGTAGGCCATACAATGGGGAACAGTATTCTCCGTCCACACACAGCAAGGTCCCAATGCTGACATGACCGTTTGTGGCACGGGGGATAGGGTGAATGGCAGAGTGAAGACTTCAAGCTGTGCAAGGTCACTTTTCTTGTTACAAAGAGAGTGGTAGCTTCCTGGAATGTGCTCACAAAAGCAGATGTGATTGAACTTTTAAGAGTATTTAGACATGCAGACCTTGTGTCGGCTGTTGAGACTTGTCAGTATGATATCTTGGTCAGTGTGCACAAGATGGGTTGAAAGGCTGTACTGAGTTATTTTTTAATTTTGTACTGTTATATTTATTGAGATACAGCATAGAATAGGCCATTCTGGCCCTTCGAGCCACACCGCCCAGTAATCCCCTGATTTAACCCTAGCCTAATCATGGGATAGATTACAATGACCAATTAACCTCCCAACCGGTACGTCTTTGGACTGTGGGAGGAAACCAGGGCACCTGGAGGAAACCCACGCGGTGACAGGGAGAATGTACAGACTCCTTCCAGACAGTGGCAGGAATTGATCCCTGGTTGCCTGTACTGTAGAGCATTGTGCTAACCGTTCTGTCCTATGTTAAATTAGCTCAGGTTAATTAGAGGAAATATTAAAGGAATTCATACAATTTGGGTAAATATGACAAATAATAAGGGAACACATCTGACATCAGTGTTGGGATGGGAATCTGGGGTTTGGATGGACAAGGTATGATTTGGGAGAATCAGTAGGGCTCTGTGAGTAGCAAATCTTGTCTGACAAATCGGTTAGAGTTTTTCGAAGAGGGGACCATGAGGATGGTGGTCAGGAGGGACAGGGCAGAGATGGTTAACTGGATTCACAAATGGTTTGCCAGTGGTAAGCAAAGGGGAATGGTGGAAACCTGTTTCTTGGGCTGAAGGCCTGTGATTAATGATATCCCACAGAGACTGCTACTGGCATCTTTGTTGTTCGTTATTTATACAAGTAGAAACTATTTGTGTGTGAATGTACCAGGCCTGAGTTTGCAGATGGTACCAATGGTATTGTAGGCAGTAAAGCAAGTTATCAGTAACTACAGGGACATCCTGGTTATCGAAGAGTGGGCCGAGGGCTGGCCAATGGTGTTCAATCCTGATCAGTTTGAGGGTGGGACTCACACAATGAATGGAACCACCCTGGCGAGTGTAGTGGAACAAGTATTGAACAGGCAGGGACTGCCAAAGAGTCACCTTCATAGACACAGATACGTATTCACATGTGAGTAATTGGGTAGTGCTAGTTCATAGACCCCAAATGGCCTGTAACCGTACTATATCTCTAAATAAAATAAAAATTATATCCTTGAATCGTTACAATGAGGCCACTCAGCCCGTCAAGACCTTCCCTGCTCTTTTCAAATTAATCCATTTAGCTCCATTAGCCTTCCAACCTACGTTCCCTCGAGTCCATCTTTCAGCCTGATTGATTCCATTCCCCTCAGCCTTCAGGAACAGAGTTCCACATCAGAAACACTCCACATGAACGAGTTCCGCTCAACTCCCCACGGTTGCCTGGGACTCTGACTTGAAGAACTTCCAACTGACAGGGTCACCTGATCACTATTTGCTCCGTCTAAACCCGAACCAAGTGAAATCTTCTTCAGTTCAATTCAAGTTTAATTGTCATTCGACCATAGATAAATACAGGCAAAGGAGAGAGCGTTAATAATGGGGTCAAGGTGCTAAAACATATTACAGACAGTCACACACAAGAACACATTCACGGAATAAGAGAGTCCAGGTTTGCCTCCTACACTCCTCCCACCCCCACCCAGAAGCACCTCGGCTTGATGTCCAGTTCTTGCGTGTGCAAATTAACAAACCCATATAGGTCATCAGTAAATTACAACGACACAGATTATGCACATATATAGTCCAACCCCCCAGTCACTGTGATCATCTCTCAACTGACCCTGAGACTCTACATCTGTTAGGCGATACCATGGCTTAGAGGCCCAGTCCTCACAAATACAGGAATATAATGAATAGTAATAAAGACACAAGCAGACAAATCTAAATGCATATAGTCCAGACCCCTCGGTTCAAATGGAATCTTCAATCAACCACTATGCTGCCCGCGGTAGAGAATGACGGTTCAGACGCCTCACCCCCAGTGGCTGAAAAGCAAGCGAGCCCGCGGCTTGAGTCCCAAGTCCACTCATTGCCCCCTCTCTGACTCCCGGTGCCCTCTGACCCCCTTCCCATACCCCCTGTCTGAACCCCCCCGTTCTCTCTCTGCCTCCCTGTGTCCTCTCTGAATTCCCACCCACAACCCCTCTCTGCCTTCCACCTCCCGTTCCCCCTCTGTGACCCCCCCACCTCCAACGACTCCATTTCCTGATTCCCCCTCCCCCCCACCCTTCCCAATGAAAATGTTGTATATTTTGTTTTGCTGATTCGTTTCTTTGGAGCCAGGCAACACTGACATGGCCAACTTCTGTTACCTGTTTCTGATTTCCCTTACGACACTGCTAAGCTTCCCTCGTGAACTAATGCCGTCGGTCTGGGGAAGGTGATTGTGCAAAGCTTTTGGTGACTCAGTAAGCGGTGAACAACTGGAATAAACAGTATTTCCACATCAGGGAGCAAACACCAAATGACTGTGTTGGTTTTGTTCTGCTCTTTGTGGGTGGAGCATACCTGGACAGCTTTCCACGTTGTGATCCTGTAACTCACTGAAACATTTTGTCTCGAGGTTTCCTGTCACCTGGCCAGCCTGTTAACAAAGGTCAACATAACTCTGTCCTTCGTAGGTTCCCTTTTGAACCCCAAGTTCCCCTCTTCTGTGACAACTAGTTTTGCAACGTCACAAACTAGAGAAACGCGTCTCATGTTCCCACTCATCTCAGACATGTGCCCTTGTGTTCAAAGTAAATTTACTGTCAGAGTTCATACACGTCACCACATAGAACTCTGAGGTTCATTTGCCTCTGGGCATCCTCAGCAAATCCACAGAATAGTCACTAGAACAGGATCAATGAGAGATCAGAAGGCAATAAACCACAAATACAAATTGAAATAAATAGCAATAAATAACCAGAACATGAGATAATAGTTGTGATTTTATACACCTTTATAAGATCAGTCTCACACACTCCAGATAATACAGTCCGAGCCTGTCCGACATGTCTCTGTGACTCAGCTAAACAGGACTTTTCAAGGAGTAAACAAAGAGGTGGGGAAGCACTGGGACAATTCTGAAACAAAAACACAATGTTGGCAACACACAAGTCGGGCCAAGTTAACACTTCAGATTGATGACTCTTCGTCAGGCACTTTTGGGGACCTCAGGTTAGCTAATGCTGGATGTTCCAGAGAGTATGGAGTGGGGAGAGGGGAGAGGTTTGGGGAATAAGAGACCCTGAATCCAGTCCGAGATGGGTTCTGATACCTGCCCAAAACTTCTAGAAGGTGGTATCTGATTTCTAAATGACATTGAACCCATGAACACTACCTCATGACTTTTTATTCTGCACTACTTATTTTAATTTAACTATTTAATAGACATGTATACTTGGTGTAATTCAGCTTCCTTTATATTTAACAAATCGTCATTGAGCTATACTGGTGATATTAAATCTGATTCTGATCTGTAACTTGTCACCTTTCCTTTCTGTTGCTATTTCCAAGGTGGAGTATTGGAATTATACAATTTCCACCAATATTGAAATAATAATGCTCATTATCTCTCCTTTGAGGATCTCAGGGAAGGATTGGGCTCAGTGCAGGGAGGGTTAAAAGAGTTGAGGCTCAATATCAAAATGCATGATGCACTGCCACCCTGTGGAATTGCTATGAACTGCAGGCTTCCTCAGCTCTCCCCGAAAGCAGGATGTTGCCAATGCTCAACAGGCATTCATACTGTAACGCACATCTTTCACTGTTCTAAATGTGAACCACTGCCAACTACAGGCATGAAGCTTACTGCTGTCAACCCCTGACAGAGATCAGCAAATTATTCAGTAGATGACAAAGTAATTCCATTAGGGATAACGGAGCCACTGTTTCACTGTATTGTTATTGATTGTGATGCTTATCCCAGGTTGGGACCCTAGAACTTGCAGGCATTGGTTTAAGCTGAGAGGGGGGAGGTGCAATAGGACCCTGAGGAGCAACTTTGTCACTGAGAGGCTATATGGAATGAGCTACCAGATGAAAAAAGTCTCAATGGTTCATTTGTTATCACAGTATGTACGCAGTATATAACTGTGAGATTCATCTTCTTCAGACAGCCAGGAAATAAAGAAAAATATGGAAGCCACTCATGCCCCTCCCCCACACAACAAAACTTGCAAATCACCCCAAATTTCAATGGTAACGGCAACAAGAGCATAAAATCCTCCCTCCCCCACACAGAAAAACAAAATCACTGAACTGCAAGAACATCAACCCCCTCGCAAAGAAAAACTTACAAATCGGGCCAAATTTAATTTGCACAGTGGCAACAAGAGCATCAAACTTCAAAATTAAACCACTTATACGGCAGAAAGAAAGAATGTGCAAAAACACATTATAAAAGACATAAAGCTGAAAAAGAGTCACTATATCACAGAGCTTTGGTAACTATGCTAATTACATTTAATAAACCATAAGATAAAGGAGCAGAATTAGGCCATTTGGCCCAATGATTTTGCTCTGTCATTTCATCAATGCTGATCCATTTTCCCTCTCAGTCCCAATCACCTGCTTTCTCCCTGCGTCCTTTCATGCCGTGACCAATCGAGAATCTGTCAACCTCCGCCTTAAATATACCCAATGACTTGGCCTCCATAGTTTCCTGTGGCAACAAATTCCACAGATTCACCACTCTCAGGCTGAAGAACTTCTTCCTCATCTGCAATCTAAAAGGACATCCCTCTATTCCGTGGCTGTGTCCTTTGGCCCCGGACTCTGCCACTCTCCTCTCCAAAATCCACTCTATTGAGGCTTTTCAACACTCGATAGGTGTCAATGAGATTCCCCTCATTCTTTTGAAGTCCACTGAGTACAGGCCCAGAGCCATCAAACGCTCCTCCTATGACAAGCCTCTCAATGCAGGAATCATTTTCATGAACCTCCTTTGAGCCTTCTCCAGTTTCAATTTAGGAGGCAAGTCATTTGATAAGGTACCCCATACAAGGCTTATTGAGAAAGTAAGGAGGAATGGGATCCAAGGGGACATTGCTTTGTGGATCCAGAATTGGCTTGCCCACAGAAGGCAAAGAGTGGTTGTAGATGGGTCATATTCTGTATGGAGGCCGGTGACCAGTGGTGTGCCTCAGGGATCTGTTCTGCAACCCCTACTCGTTGTGATTTTTATAAATAATCTTGGTGAAGAAGTGGAGGGATGGGTTAGTAAATTTGCTGATGGCACAAAGGTTGGAGGTGTTGCGGATAGTGTTGAGGGCTGTCAGAGGTTATGGCGGGATATTGATAGGATGCAAAACTGTGCTGAAAAGTGGCAGATGGAGTTCAACCCAGATAAGTGTGAGGTGGTTCATTTTGGTAGGTCAAATATGATGGCAGAATATAGCATTAATTGCAAGACTCTTGGCAGTGTGGAGGAACAGAGGGACCTTGTGGTCAGGGTTCGTAGAACACTCAAAGCTGCAACGCAGGTTGACTCTGTGGTTAAGAAGGCATATGGTGCATTGGCCTTCATCAATCGTGGGATTGAGTTTAAGAGCCGAGAGGTAATGTTACAGCTACATAGGACTCTTGTCAGACCCCACTTGGAGTACTGTGCTCAATTCTGGACACCTCACTACAAGAAAGACATAGAAACCATAGAAAGGGTGCAGAGGAGATTTACAAGGATGCTGCCTGGATTGGGGAGCATGCCTTATGAGAATAGATTGAGTGAACTCGGCCTTTTCTCCTTGGAGCAACGGAGGATGAGAGGTGACCTGATAGAGGTGTACAAGATAATGAGAGGAATTGATTGTGTGGATAGTCAGAGGCTTTTTCCCAGGACTGAAATGGCTAGCATGAGAGGGCAATAGTTTTAAGGTGCTTGGAAGTAGGTACAGAGGAGATGTCAGGGCTAAGTATTTTACTCGGAGAGTGATGAGTGCGTGGAATGGGCTACTGGCAGCGGCAGTGGAAGTGGAAATGATAGGGTCTTTTAAAAGACTCCTGCATGGATACATAGAGCTTAGAAAAATAGAGGGCTATGGGTAAGCCTAGGTAGTTCTGAGGTAAGGACATGTTTGGCACAGCTTTGTCAGCCAAAGGACCTGTATTGTGCTGTAGGGTTTCTGTATTTCTGTTCTATGTTTCAGCATATCCTTTCTTAGATAAGGGGCCTAAAACTGCTCACAATACTCCAAGTGAGGCCTCACCAGTGCTTCATAAAGCCTCAACATTACCTCCTTGCTTTTATATTTTAGTCCTCTCAAAATGGTCTGAAAATCACTTGGACAGGTCCATAGATAGGAAAGTTTATTCGCATTTCGATCAAACATTAGCATGTAAGTGACTCTGACTGTGGAATGATTGTTGGTGCCAGACAGGGTGGTTTGAGTATCTCAAGCTGCTGACCTACTGAGATTTTCAGGCACAACAAGAGTTGCCGAGAATGGTGTGAAAAACAAAACACATCCAGTGGGTGGTGATTCTGTGGACAAAAGCAGCTTGTTAACAAGAAAAGTCAGAGGAGACTGGCCAGAGTGGTTCAAGCTGACAGGAAAGTGACAGTAACTCAAATAACCACTTGTTAAACAGTGGTGTGCAGAAGAGCATCTCTGAATGCACAACACGTCGAACCATGAAGTGGATGGGCTACAGCAGCAGAAGACCACACTGGGCTCTTCAGGTATACCTAATAAAGTGGCCACTGAGTGTGTTTGACTTGCTGTGCTTGGTGGTAGCACAGGGTATTAAAGTAAAAGTCTCTCTTACTCTGAGAAGTGGAACTTGGTCAGCACCAAAATCACCAAGGAACAATTCTGTGCTCTTAACTTTCAGCTTTTAATTTCTATTTTTAACCAAATTTACAGATTCTCCAAAGAAAGCACAGATCTCCAGAAAGCAGGACTGGATTGAAGGGGAATCCCAGATTTTAACCTGTCGCGCAGATGCCAACCCAGTTCCTGATGTGCACTGGATCAAAGATGGAAAAACGATTAGTCGTGGTGAGAGACTGCACGTCCCCTCGGTCCAGCTGGGAGACGGTGGTCGGTACATTTGCAGAGTCAGCAATGATATTGGTTCCACCAGCTCCTCTCATGATGTAAACATCTTGTGTAAGTATAGGAGGTTTCTTTGTGGAATAGACCATAAGACATAGGAGTAGAATAAGTTGCTTTATTCCCTGCCTGTACAATATCATCACACAGTCAGATCAAAAACAAACAAAATATGCCCAGGGCACAAGGGATTGGCAGCTCTGCAAAATGGAACTTCAGTTAATGTCTGAGTTAAAGGACAGCACTGGGCCAGTGTAGGACCTCCTCAGAACCCCACTGTAAAGTCAGCCTAAATGAGGGGTGCCAAACCCCTTTGGGGGTCGTGTGTCCAAATTGGTGATGATCTTCTGAAAAATGTCTGTTGTGTGTCATGGTAATTTTGTGCCGAAATTATCAGGGATCAGCTTCATTCACCATATACAAAGCATGGATTAGGAATTTGCGGTGGTGTGTGGGTGAGGGTGTGACCGTGACAAAGTACAACAACATTCAACATTTATAGAGAATTATGTAAAAATAAAGTTGAAAGCATGAATGTGGAGTAAAACGTGCATAAATATTGAAACACAAGCATGGATTTACGATATGAACAACATGATCAAAAATGGTTTAAAGTGTTTACAGTGCAGTGATATGATGGGGTTAATAGATATCATTGATTATTAAATCAGTTAAAATAGATAAGAACTCTTTGAAAGAAAAACCTTTATTTATAGTAAATACCCTTATTTATTAGTAGGAATTTATTCCTTAGAGTGTAGAAAATTGAGAAGAGATTGTACAGAGGTATACAATATTATGAGGGGTATCGATAGGGTAAATGCCAGCAGGCTTTTCCAACTGAGATTGGGTGGGACTACAACCAGAGGTTATGAGGTGGGGTGAAACATGAGACATTCAAGGAGAACATGAGGGGAGCCTTCTTCACTTAGTGGTGTGACAGTGTGGAATGAGCTGCCAGCACAAGTGGCGGTTTCAACGTTTATGCAGAGTTTGGGTAGGTTCATGGATGGTAGAGATATGGAGGGCTACGGTCGCCTGTTTCTGTGCTGTACTTTTCTATGACTCCATAACAATGTGTAATTGTTACTTACACATAAATAACAATTTGTACATTCATTATGTTACCATTAATAAAAGTATAACAGACAAGATTGAAATAAATGAAAGAATCAAAAGAATCAAGGGGCATTGCTGCATGCCAACAGAGTTTCTGCATTTGCCATCCTGGGCACACATGCCATAGGTTCACCAACACCCCTGGCCTCGATTTTGTGCTCCATTCTCTGGCGTACAACTTAAATCCAGAACAGTTTGAAACGAGACTGGCGGTGCTCCCGTGAGCCACAGTGGACACGGTGAGTTAGTGCTGAGATTCTTCACCTCGTGTTTCCTGGAGAAAACTGTGGGCTGGGGCCAAATCCCACCCACCAGAGAAACAGACAGTGGGATTGCTCCCTGCACAAGGCTCTCTTAAAATGCTTCTGGTTGAGAGGAGCTCATGTGGCTCGAGAGAGAATCTGTTGTTTCTCAGCCTGACAACGACAAGAGTTCTGGGCTCATCACATAGAGAGATGGTTTGTTTACTGAGAGAGGACTCTGGAATGAAGGCTCTCGGGATTTTGACCACAGCTGCTCAGGAGTGAGCTCAGCACACAGTCCAATGTGATTTTCCAGCCCTCTGAATACACAGTGTAGTGATGTCTAGTCGCCTCATTATAGGAAAGATGAGGAAGCTTTAGAGATGGTGCAGAGGAGATTGAGCAGGATGCTGCCTGGGTTAGAGAGCATGTCTTCTATGCAAAGGCTGAGTGAGCTCTTTGGAGCCAAGGAGGATGAGTGTATCAGATTGTAAGAGGCGTAGGAAGAGTGAGCACCAGTGCCTTATTCCCAGGCAGGTAATGGCTGTAGCAGAGGAGATCCTTTTATGGTGAGCCAGGGAGTCAGAGGCAGGTTTTTACAGAGAAGGAGGAAGTGTCTGGACTGCACTGTCAGGGGTGGGTGTTCAGTCGGATACATAAGGGACTTTTAAGAGACTTAGATAGGCATGTGAATGAATGAAGAATGGAGGACGATGGGCTGTGTAGGAGGGAGGGGTTGGGTTGTTGATGGAATAGGTTTATAAAGGTCAGTACAACATCATGGGACAAAGGGCCCACCCTGTTCTGTGTCCTATGGGAGGAGCTGGTTAATTTCACTCTTTTCACTCTTTTCCAGATAAACCACGAAACACAACTATATCAGTAAATAACAAAACCGTGTCCGGGCTTACAGTCTTCATCAGAGAAGATGATGAAGTTACAATGACCTGTCACTCCATTGGAAACCCCCATGTAACACTGGGATGGGAAAAGCCCAGTCAGGGCATCAAAGGGTTCTCCACATCTCCCGGCGGTCCTGGGGTTCTCCACATTTCCAAGGCAACATCAGAACACAAAGGAATTTACAGGTGTAGAGCCAGCAATGAACTTGGAACAGATGAGGAGCAAGTGGAAATCACGATGGAAGGTCAGTGAGTTACCTTGGTCACAGTGCATGGATGAGAAAATAAATAATTAACCCTTTCAGAGCCGAGATATCATCCCCGTGTGATCACGAGTAAATGCTGAGAGTTATGACACGCCCAGGATTAACAAAGGTGTACAGTTTCTCTCTACATCAGACCGTGCGTGGCTCATTGGATGGTACTCCTGCTTCGAGTCGGGAGATTGTCGGTTCAATCCCTCTCGAGTAACTTGGGCATTAAAACCAGGCGAGTGTCCTGTGCAGTACTGAGAAAGCAGTCTCAGACATACCAGCTGTCAGGTGGAGTGTTAAACTGAGCTCCTGTCTGGTTCCTGAGATTGACGTCCTGTTATTCATTATTTTCCCCTATTCCTCTGCGCACTAACAGCAAAGGAGCAAATGGGCAAAAACGAGAAAGTCTGTAGATGCTGGAAATCCAAAGCAACACTAACAAAGTTCTGGAGGAACTCAGCAGGCCAGGCAGCATCCGTGGAAGAGTAAACAGTTGCTGTTTCGGGCCGGGACCCAACGTGATGTCCCTTCGTGAGTCCTGCTGAAGGGTCTCTGTCCGAAACCTTGACCGTTTACTCTTCTCCATAGATGCTGCCTGGCCTGTTGAGTTCCTCCCGCATTTTGTGTGTTGAAATATGCAAACTACCTTTAAGAGTAATGAAGAAAGAAAATGTTGGGATACTCAGCAGGTCCAGCAGCATCTTGGAAGAGAGAAACAGAGCTTCAAGTCGGATCTAATGAATGGTCATTGGTCTGGAAAGTTAACCCTGTTTACTGCCAAGTACTCCTATTCCTGTGTTTTTATTCAGATTTCCAGCATCTGTACTGTTTTGCTTTGAGATCTCTCCCTCAAACAGTGCTGCTGTGTAAATGGCCCTTGACTGTTTGTACCAGTCTACGTTTCGGGCTGACACCCTTCCTCAGGACAGAGAACGAAGGGGGAAGACTCCAGACTAAAACTTGGGTGGAGGGGAGGGATAGCTAGAAGGTGATAGGTGAAGCTAGGTGGATGGGAAAGATGAAGGACTGGAGAGGAAGGAATCCGATAGAAGATGGTGGACCACAGGAGAAAGGGAACGAGGAGGGGACCCGGGGGAGCTGGTAGGCAAGTCAGAAGAGGTAACAGCTCTCAGGAGGGAATAGCAAAAGAGGAAAGTGGGAGGGAATTTTTTTTGAACCGAAAGGAGAAATCGAGATTTATGCCATCAGGTTGGAGGCTACCCAGGGGGAATACAAGGTGATGTTCCTTCACCCTGAGGGTGGCCTCATCTTGGTACAAAGTAGACCATGGATGGACATGAATGGGAGTCAGAATTAAAATGTTTTGATAGATGGAGTAGAGGTGCTCAACAAAGCTGTCCCCTGATGAATGGTGGATCTCATCAATGTAGAAGAGGCCACATTGGGAGCACCGGACACAATAGACAACCCAGTAGATTCACAGGGGACGTGTTGCCTCACCTGGAAGGACTGTCTGGGGCCCTGAACGGACGTAAGGGAGGATGTGAATGGGCAGCTCTAGCACTTTGGCCACTTTCAAGGATACGTGCCAGGTGAAAGTTTAATGAGGAGGGAAAAATGAGGGAATTACTGAGGGAGTGATCTCTGCAGAGAGAGTGAGGAGGTAAAGATATGTTTAGTGGTAGAATGAGATGGTGGACATTGATGAGAATGATGTGTTGGATGCAGAGGCTCACGGGGTTGTAGGTAAGGACAAGAGGACCTTGATCACTGTTAAGGTGGTGGGACGATGGAGTGAGCACGGATGGTCGGAAAATGCAGGAGATGCGGGTGAGGGTGGCAACATCTTTCGTACGAAAGGACAAGCAGAAGGGAACGCTATTCCAAATGTGGCCCCACTGACATCCTGTACAGCTGCTACCCTTGACGCTCTGACTGAAGAAGCCTTTGTCCCCATACCGTCTGCCTGTGACACCACTTTAACGGAACTGAGATCTCTGGATCTCTCTATTCCACAGCACACCCCAGGGCTCTGCCGTTCACTGTGAAAAGTCCTACACTGATTTCACTTCCCAAAATGCAACACCTCGCACTGATTGATCGATTGAGTTCCAACACGGGACAGTCCTTTCCGGCCCTTCGAGCTGCGGCGCCTAGCAACCCCCGATTTAACCCGAGCCCAATCACGGGACAGTTTGCAACGACCAATTAACCTACCAGCTGGTACGTCTTTGGACAGTGGGAGGAACTCCATGCAATCTCCATAGAGACAGTTGAATCTGGGTCGCTGGTCCTGTAAAGCTGTGCTAACCACTGTTACCTTGCCACCATATCAGAATTAAACTCCATTTGCTATTCCTCTGTTTACTTACGTAGCTGATCAAGATTTCTCTGCAATTCCTGATTACCATCTTCACTGTCCATGATGCCAGCTGTGCTTCTTGTCATCTGCAAACTTTCTAAACATGTCCCTGTATGTTCTCGACCAAATAGCGATGGGCCTCACTCTGAACCCTGGGCACACAGCTCATCACGGGCTTCCAACCCGAGGGAGCACTCTCTGAGGTGCTGCCTTTCAGCCGAGGAATTAAACAGCCTGCTTTTTTTTTGCTGGGGGGTGGAGGGGGATCATTGCTTGCTGCCACTGACGTTCAGGAGGTGGAGCTGGGAGGTAGGACTTTGGGGTTCTCATGTTTAACTGTCATTCATTCTTTGGGGCACTTCTCTGTTTTCGTGGACATTTGCAAAGAAAAAGCACTTCAGATAGTATATTGCATGCATTTCTCTGACATCAAATTGGGCCTTTGGACCTTTGAAACTTTGCAAACAAAATGACAAACTCCAAGAAGAGCAGATGCATTCCAGTGGGATCCTGGTCACTGTTTGCTCCTCAATCAGCGTTATTAAAGCAGATTATGGCATTGCCTTGTGTTTGTTTCTAGGACTTGCTGGGTGAAATTTGGCAAGAATGATTGTGATGTCAAAATGTTTGTTGTGTAGTATGTGTTTTTTAGAAAATGAGAAAGCATGGGAGATAAACCAGTAATGTCCATGAAATGTACAAAATTGTGGGATTTTCAGAAGGATCAGTGGTTGTACAATTGATGTATTTGCCTGAGACGGTTAATGATTGTGTAATGGCTTTTGTGCATGTTCCCCAGGTGATGATTGGAAGATGGCACTGATGATCTCGCTACCCATCCTAATACTGTTACTCCTGCTGATAGTCGCCTGGATCCTAATAAACAGGGCTCGGAAAACAGGGCATTACAAGGTCATGAATGCAGTACCCCACAAAAATCAGGAAATCCCTTCTGGGAATGATCAGGAATCTTTTCCTTTAAAAGAAGTGAATTCAGACAAAGTTCTAAACAATAACCACTCACAGACTAATATAAATGGTGTTACATCGATCAATTCTGCACAGATAAAACAATAATTTAATGACTATTGTTACTGAGGGACACTGCTGATTCCAATACTACAGTCCATCGGCAACATATACTGTGCTAAATGCAAGGACACTTCACTCCCAAGAGTGTTGAATTCCGGGCTGTTTTTGAATCAATTCATCAAAATGTTGATTTGGATTTCTACAAAGACGGAGTCACCACCTGAACATGGCCATCGGGGCTAATTCAGCAGTAAGAGCATTTGAGCCCGGCAACTTTCCGTCCCGCTCATGGAAATTACCATTGGATCACAGACTTGTTCACGTGTTGCAAACATCTACTTCCGTGGTAACTATTTGCATGAATGACACAAATATTCTCTTTATATTCTGTTACAAGTGGATAAAATGTGAGACAACACCTTTTGCAACATTCTCATCCTCGTGTTTAAATAGTCGATATCCGATCACTTTCTATCCCTGTAATCTCCTCCAGTGACACAACTCACCGAGGACTTTCTGGCTGTCCATTGCTGATTCATCCCTGCACTAGGGGGAGCTGTGCTTGCAGCTGCCTTCAGTGTTAAACTCTGCAGTTCCCGGCCCCGACCACACGGTGTCTCTCTCTTGTTTAGCATCCCCTGATGTCCATCGATGTACGGTTCTGGGAGTGTTATAAATAGAAGTCAGGGGCGTTCTGGCCGAGTGCACTCCTAAATAAATTTGTGTTCTAATCATACCCAGACCCAATTCCATTGAATATATTTAGTGATGGCGCATCCACAACCTGTGCATGAAGAATTCCATCAATTTACAGCTGGAGAGAAGAAATTCCTCCCTAATTCAGTCCCGAATGACCACCCACTCACCCCGAAACTTTGCCTCTCGTTGCATAGTCTTCCATTTTTAGAAAGTGCAGCCATCCTGATTCCTCTCACATTGAGATGGGTTCTTCTAACCTCTAGTGGTTAGTGGTGCACCACCTGTTTGTGGAGAGTTGTATTTACAATCTTCACAAACTAACTTTTTTTCTCTAAATCATTCAGAAAAATATGGAAAAAACTGGTCAGTTTCTCTGTAAAATCTGGCTGTACACAATTCTCAGGGCTAACATTTCTCATTTCACACAGTCAACAAGCAGGGATATATCGTAAGCAACACAGAAACATTTAGGAGGAACACAGCAAGTCCCACAGCACCTCTGGAAATGAATAAACACTCGACGTTTCAGGCCGAGATCCTTCATCAGGACTGGAAAGGAAGGGGGAAGACAACAGAATTAAATGGTAGGGTGAGGGGAAGCAGGATAGCCTGAAAATGAGATGTGAAGGCAGGTGGGAAAGGTAAAGGGCTGGAGAGTGGATCAGAGGAGAAAGGGAAAGAGGAGGAGCACTGGCAGGAGGTGACAGGCAGGTGAGAAGAGCTAAGGAGTCAGAGTGGGGAACAGAAGAAGGGGGGGGGGGGGGTGGAGGGAAAATTCCTTTTACCTGAAGGACAAATTGATATCCATTATAAAGAAATATCATAATAAAGAGAGAATCAATTTTATTTGTCCTATACAATTAGGAATTTGCTGTGGTGTGTCGGTGTGACATGCAACTAAAGACAAATATAAAAACAAAGTTCAAAGTAGAGAGATGGTGTCAAATGTGCATAAATATTGGCATATATTTGTCCAGCCTTCTTAAACACTTGACTACCATTCATGCTCTGCATCTAGAACAAGGTCAGATCTGGGAGGGAGAGTACTTCAAATAGTCTTGCAGCCAGAATAGTTCTGAGAGTCCATTGAAATTGTGGTTACTGCCAGAGGAGCTTGTGCTCTGGAACTGGAATTGTAATGAGAGCAGTATCGTATGTAGAGAGATACAGTGAAAAGCTTGTCTTGCTGATCAATTCACCACACGGTGCACTGAGGTAGTACAAGGGAAAACAATATCAGAATGCAGAGTAACGTGTAACAGTGACAGTGGGTGCAGTGCAGGCAGAAAATAAGGTACTAGAGTGTAACGAGGCAGGTTGTGAGGTCAAGAGTCTATTGTACTTATAACAGCGGGGTAGAAGCAGTCCCTGAGCCTGCTGCTGTGTGCTTTCAGACTCTTGTATCTCCGGCCCATATGGAGAGGGGAGAAGAGAGAATGTCTGGGGTGGGAGGGGTCTTTGATGATGCCAGTTGCTTTCTTCAGGGAGGGGGACGTATAGACAGAGTCTCTGAAAGGGAGGTTGGTTTCCATGATGTGCTGAGCTGTGTCCACACTTTCTGCAGTTTCTTGTGTTGACGGGCAGAGCAGTTGTCATACCAAGCTGAGAGAGGCTGCTTCCCATGATGCATCAATTAAAAATCGGTCAGTGTCAATGGGGACATATCTACTTTGTTTAGCCTCGGGGGAAGTAGAGGCATTGGTGACATTTCCTGGCCATGGGATCTCTGTCCAAAGTTGACTGGACGGATAGCCTAGCAGAAAAGACAGTGGAACAGCAATGGCAGGTATTCTTGGGAATAATGCACAAGGTGCAAAATCAGTTCATCCCCCAGAGAAGGAAGGATTCAAAGGGGGGAAAGGGGCCACAGTGGTTGACAAAGGAAGTCAGAGATTGCATAGCATTAAAAAAAAGGAAGTATGACAGAGCTAAGGTGAGTGGGAGGACAGATGATTGGGAAGTTTTTAAGGAATAACAGAACTTAACTAAAAAGGCGATACGGGGAGAAAAAATGAGGTATGAACGCAAGCTAGCCAGGAATATAAAGGAAGATAGCAAAAGCTTTTTTAGGTATGTGAAGAGAAAGAAGATAGTTAAGAACAATGTTGGGCCCTTGAAGAATGAATTGGGTGAAAATGTTATGGGAAACAGAGAAATGGCAGAAGAATTTAATGAGTATTTTAGATCTGTTTTCACTAAGGAAGACACAAGCAATCTCCCAGATGTATGGATGGGCCAAGGACATAGGGTAACAGAGGAAATGAAACAGATTGACATTAGGAAGGAAATGGTGATGAGTAGACTGATGGGACTGAAGGCTGACAAATCCCCAGGTCCAGATGGTCTGCATCCTAGGGTACTAAAGGAGGTGGCCCTGGAAATTGCGGATGCATTGGTAATCATTTTCCAATGTTCCTTAGATTCAGGATCAGTTCCTGAGGATTGGAGAATGGCTAATGTTATCCCACTTTTTAAGAAAGGAGGGAGAGAGAAAACAGAGAACTATCGACCTGTCAGCCTGACATCGGTAGTGGGGAAGATGCTAGAGTCCATTATTAAGGATGAAATAGTGGCATATCTAGATAGCAGCGATAGGATTGGGCCGAGCCAGCATAGATTTACCAAGGGTAAATCATGCTTGACTAATCTGTTGGAGTTTTTCGAGGATGTAACCAGGAAGTTAGATGGGGGAGATCCAGTGGATGTAGTGTACCTCGATTTTCAGAAGGCATTTGATAAGGACCCACATAGGAGATTGGTGAGTAAAATCAAAGCTCAGGGCATTGGGGAGAAGACATTGACATGGATAGAAAACTGGTTGGCAGATAGAAAGCAAAGGGTAGCGGTGAATGGGTGTTTCTCGGAATGGCAGGTGGTGACTAGTGGGGTGCCTCAGGGCTCGGTATTGGGACCACAGCTGTTTACGATTTACGTCAACGATTTAGATGAAGGCATTGAGAATAACATCAGCAAATTTGCTGATGATACTAAGCTGGGTGGCAGTGTGACATGTGATGAGGATGTTAGGAGAATTCAGGGTGACTTGGATAGGCTGGGTGAGTGGGCAGATACTTGGCAGATGACGTTTAATGTGAATAAGTGTGAAGGAGTCCTTGTTCATCAGTCACTGAAGGTGAATGAGCAAGTGCAGCAGGCAGTGAAGAAGGCTTATGGAATGTTGGCCTTTATTACAAAGGGAATTGAGTACAAGAGCAAGGAAATCCTCTTGCATTTGTACAGAGTCCTGGTGAGACCACACCTGGAGTATTGTGTACAGTTTTGGTCTCCAGGGTTAAGGAAGGACATCCTGGCTGTAGAGGAAGTGCAGTGTAGATTCACGAGGTTAACTCCTGGGATGTCTGGACTGTCTTACGCAGAGAGGTTAGAGAGACTGGGCTTGTACAGGCTGGAATTAAGGAGATTGAGAGGGGATCTGATTGCAACATATAAGATTATTAAGGGATTGGACAAGATAGAGGCAGGAAATATGTTCCAGATGCTGGGAGAGTCCAGTACCAGAGGGCATGGTTTGAGAATAAGGGGTAGGTCATTTAGGACAGAGTTAAGGAAAAACTTCTTCTCCTAAAGAGTTGTGGGGGTCTGGAATGCACTGCCTCGGAAGGTAGTGGAGGCCAATTCTCTGGATGCTTTCAAGAAGGAGCTAGATAGGTATCTTATGGATAGGGGAATCAAGGGATATGGGGACAAGGCAGGAACCGGGTATTGATAGTAGATGATAAGCCGTGATCTCAAAATGGCGGTGCAGGCTCAAAGGGCCGAATGGTCTACTTCTGCACCTATTGTCTATTGTGAGGATGGGCAAGGAGAGGCTCATCCGCACTGCTAGGAACTTGAAGTTCTTAACAGTCTCCATCACAGTTTGTGCAGACAGGTGTGAGTGCACGGCACCACCCACCACCCCTCAACTCCCACCCAGACCTCCTAAAAGTCAATGAGCAGCTCTTTGGTGTTTCCTGCGCTGGGAAGGGTTGTTGCCTATCTGTCCCTTTCCTGCATACTGACTCAGTTTTTTGTCTCTCTGTCTCCTTCCTGTATACTGACTCAGTGAGATACAGCCCGCTACGCAACCTATCAGTCAGGTGTTCCCAACCTTTTTGATGCCATGGACCCCTACCATTAACTGAGGGGTCCGTGAACCCCAGGGTGGGAGCCAGTGGTATGAGTGGAGTTAGAGCAGAATCTGGCAGAGTGTGGAATGTTATATACCAGTGTTAAACAGTGACAAACACACCCCCACCAGTACTGTACCCAGTGTTACACAATTACAGACCCTACCCCATCATTACCGTACCCCAGTGTTACAGAATTACAAATCCTTCCCCATTACTGTAGCCAGTGTTACACAATCACATACCCTTCTCCACTATTTCTGTACCCCAGCATTACACAATTATAGACCTATCCCCACCAGTACTTTTCCCCAGAGTTGCAAATACAGACCTGTCCCCACTATTACTGTACCCCAGTGTGATGCATCAACTGTCTGATGTCCATTTTATTCCTGTAACTCCTAATTTTTGCTAAATTACTCATCTCATTTCTGCCTCAGTTTTGGACTCACCCAGTTGTGTTTCTGAAATCTAAATAATCAGGCTCAGTACTTTTCACTGCCTTGAGCTTTCTGATGTCACGTAACTACATTGTGGACTCAATCGAATTGCAAATACTTTATACTGTATTATAAACTGTTTCTGTTACAGCATTACAAGTATATCAGTACGCGTTTCACTGTCATATTTTTAAGCTTTTGTTGCAGCCGCTGACTGATATTTACTGTGTGTTATATTACATAGACACCCATAAACCATGTCTTGAGCAGACAATATTTTCAGCACTGGTATTCGTGTTCCTACCGCTCAGCAACATTGTCGATACTGATATAAAATGGTGTTTCTAGTCAACATGTTTATATAAGTAAATTTTAATGAAGTGAATGTATATTTTGAAAAAATATATTTTGTCAGTGAAGCACGATTAAACATCAATGTTGGTAAGAAGAATCTTTTCACACAGTGCCTGGTGTTGGAAGCAACTGAAGCCATGTCTCAGTCCACTGTGCTTGATCACACGTCAGGCACAATGTCCAACACCCACAGGGTCCTGCAGACGTTTCTCACCGTCTATTTTTCATTTATTGAGATGCAGAACAGGACAGGCCCTTCTGACCCTTTGAGCCACATCACCCAGCAACCCACCGATTTTAATCCTAGCCTCATCACATTGTCTTGTCCACTCATCCCCCCCATCCCTTCCCACCGATCTCCCTCCTGGCACTTATCCTTGTAAGCGGAACAAGTGCTACACCTGCCCTTACACTTGCTCCCTCACCATCATTCAGGGCCCCAGACAGTCCTTCCAGGTGAGGCGACAGTTCACCTGTGAGTCGGCTGGTGTGGTATACTGTGTCCGGTGCTCCCGGTGTGGCCTTTTATATATTGGTGAGACCCGACGCAGACTGGGAGACCGTTTCGCTGAACACCTACGCTCGGTCCGCCAGAGAAAGCAGGATCTCCCAGTGGCCACACATTTTAATTCCACGTCTGATTCCCATTCTGATATGTCTATCCGTGGCCTCCTCTACTGTCAAAATGAATCCAAACTCAGGTTGGAGGAACAACACCTTGTATACTGGCTGGGTAGCCTCCAACCTGATAGCATGAACATTGACTTCTCTAACTTCCGTTAATGCCCCTCCTCCCCTTCTTACCTCATCCCTGACATATTTAGTTGTTTGCCTGTTCTCCATCTCCCTCTGGTGCTTCTACCCTCCCCCCCCCCCCCCCCCACTTTCTTTCTCCCGAGGCCTCCCGTCCCATGATCTTTTCCCTTCTCCAGCTCTGTATCACTTTCACCAATCACCTTTCCAGCTCTTAGCTTCATCCCACCCCCTCCGGTCTTCTCCTATCATTTCGCATTTCCCCCTCCCCCCACTACTTTCAAATCTCTTACTATCTTTCCTTTGTTAGTCCTGATGAAGTGTCTCGGCCCGAAACGTCGACAGTGCTTCTCCTTGTAGATGCTGCCTGGCCTGCTGTGTTCCACCAGCATTTTGTGTGTGTTGTTGTTTGAATTTCCAGCATCTGCAGAGTTCCTCGTGTTTGCTCATCACAGGACAGTTTACAAAGACCAATTAACCTCAGAACCAGTACGTGTTTGGACTGTGGGAGAAAACCGGAGAACTGGGGGAAAACGCACGCATTCCACAGGGAGGATGTACCGACGCCTTAACGCCTTACGTTAGGACTGAACTCCTGATGCCCCAATCTATAATAGCGTTGTGCTAACCGCTATGCCACTGTGGTGCCCTCGAGGTGCTTCATAGAACATAGAAGCGACAGCACAAGAAGTGGCCATTTGGCCTGAACCAGCTAACGAGCAAATAAAAAACACCCAAACAGCCATCCCTCCCATCTACACCGTGTCCATATCCCTCCATCTTCCTTATAGCCATATGCCTATCTAAGTATCTCTTAAAAGCCTCTAATGTATTTGCATCTACCACTACACCAGGCAGTGCATTCCTGGCATTCACCACTCTGTGTAAAAAAACAACAAAAAACAAAAAAAACTGACCCCTTACATCCACCTGGAACCTGTTCCCTCTCACATTCAATGCCACCCCTCTGGTACTAGATGTTTCAACCCCAGGAAACAGATACGCTTTGTCCACCCTACGTCTGCCTCTCTTGTAATTCTCTATCAGATCACCCCTCAGTGATCCAGAGAAATCAACCGAAGGTTCTCCAGCCTGTCTTGATAGCACATGTCCTCTGAACCAGACAGCATCCTGGTAAACCTCTTCTGCATCCTCTCCAAAGCTTCAACGTCCTTCGTATGGTGAGGCAACCAGAACAGTATGTAATACTCCAGATGTGGCCTAATCAGAGTTTTATAAAGTTGCAACATATTCTCCTGACTTTTCAGAATTCAATGCCTCGAGTAATATAAGCAAAGATTCCATAAACCTTAACCACCTTATCAGCCTGTGTAGCCAGTTCCAAGGGACTGAACTTGGATCCCAAGATCTTTCTACTCAGCAACACTTAAGGATCTTGACCTTAACGGTGTACTGTCTCCTTGTATTTGCCCTACTAAAGTGCAGCACTTCACATATATCTGGGTTGAACTCCATCTGCCATTTATCTGCTCCTATCTCTAACTGATCTACATAGTGCTGTATTCTTTGCCAGTAGTCTACACTCAGTACAACTCCACCAATCTTGGTATAATCCACAAACTTACAACCCCCACCCCCCCCCATCTACATTTTTGTCCAGATAATCACAAACAGTAGGGGTACCTGCAGAGATCCATGCAGAACCCCACTAATTACAGACCTCCAGCTCGAATGAGTCCCTTCAACCTCTACCCTCTGTCTCATTTGGGCAAGCCAGTTCTGAATCCAAATAGCGAATTCGTCGTGGACCCCATGCGTCTGGATTAGCCTCCCAAGAAGAACTTTGTCAAACACCTTACTAGAATCCATGTAGACAACATCCACTGCCCTACCCTCATCAGACTTTCTCATCACCAGTCTTTGGTCTTAATCAGCTCAGCCACATTAAGTTCTTTGCTGAATCACTTCCTCCAGTTAAAATCTGTTACTCCAGGATCGCCTTATAAGTATTGACGAGCCCTGTCCTGTTCAGTAGTAAGTTGGTCACACAGAGTGATACAGCAGAGAAATGTTCCCATTGGCCACTGTGTTCATGCCGACTGAGATTAAATTCCATCAGTCATGACTCTGCCCACATTACCAACTCATCAATATCATCCGGCAGCCGATAACACTCCGGTCAACAAAGCAGTCAATGTCTGTCTCATCTGCACACTAACCAACTGCATTTACACCCAAGTTCATACTTTTTGCAGAAGGTAGGAATATCAGCGGTGATCCCTGTGGTACACCACAGCTCACAAGCTTCCAACTACAAAACCAAACACTTCATCACCCACACGTGCCCATTCAGCATCTAATTTGCCAGTTTTCCCTGTGAAACTCCCTAGTTTCCTTGGCTGCGTAAGTCGAGGGAAGACACTCTCAAGTCCCAGAAACTTGTGAGATTGAGATGGCTCGACCCACCCCAAACCCCGGTTTATGTGGATGCTGGGTAATTTGCTACCCTGTTACAAATTAGTGCCACGAAATAACAGACAGTACACTGCATACAATCAAAGGAATTATATTTATGAATCTCAACTAAAGGGTTAGTAAAGAATAACAAAAAGCATTAGGCCCCATTTTAATTAAACAGTCAAATGTACACAAATTGGAGCTCTTCTTGAACTTCTCTGTCACTCACACGCTGGGCCTACAGTCTGCGTGAATGCCCACACCATCTTTCAAACGTCGCTCACAATCCATTTTGAGCATCCAGGTCTCCCACCGATTGTATGCTACGACCAGTTCTCTCTAGTGTCTTCTCTCTTCATCTGCTGCTGAAACAGAACCCAAGACCAACCTTATCGTCCCTCACCCAGAAAGCATCTTGCTAACTGGAAGGCACACATTCCACATCATCCTTTATCTTCAACAATAACCCAAACAGGTAGAAAGCAGAACAGAGCTGCTAAATGAAATCCCTACAGCATAACAGTAAAGATGTGAAGCAGGACGTTACACCTGGATGCCATGGGCAAGTCCCATTCTCATTCCATCTTTCTCCATGCACGTCTGCATTATCTCTCTGTAATGCAGTACATTGAATCTTACACGTGCCCGTCCATTTCTCCAGAACTTCCTTCAACTTGCATTCTGAATCCTTCAAGTCTGGCTTTTGTTGAAGATGGATGGATTAAGGTTTTGGATTGGTTCAAACTCTCTGCTCTAAAATTTGGAGATTCATTGAAGGTGATCCTTGGTACGTAGGTGCTTCTCCCACAATGATTCTCTTTCTAAGTTCAGTTGGAATTTCTACATCAGGGAAATGAGGTAAGGCTCAAACAGCACAGCTCAGAACTCATTCACGTAGTTCATTAACACTGGCCAAAATGCTAGATTTATACTGCCCCTTCTGTGTTTAAATGCACTTGCTGGCCTCTCTCTCCCAACATGTAGTTAATCCTGTTTTCAGGTGCTTTGTAAGCTACCTTCCACCTCTAGACATTGCTTATCCTCTGACTCTGGTTGACTGCAGATTGTACTCAGCATGCTGAGACCTTTTCATTCTGTTTCTGACTGTGCAATGTGCCTCTTAAACACTGTAACCCATAAATGCAAATCTTTCTTTAAGCAGTTGCCATTTTGCTCCCAACTAATAGATCCCAATCTCAGCTGCTTGCTTATCAGATACCAGCACTGGTGTCCCTTTGTGTTCCTGCTTATCTACCTGCTGTACCCGTCTCCAGACTTAACACTCCCCTCCTCACGTCTTGCTCCATCAGCCTCTCATTTTCCCCCTCTCTTTTTCTGCCTTTGTCTAATCCACCGCCATTGTCTCCTAACTCCACTCAAAGCCATTTCCTCCTCGACCTGGTACAACGATCTATTGTCTTACTCCTTGTCACCTCACTAATCACTTTGGTCTGTCTCACCACTCCTCCTGAGGGAGCATCTCACTCCTCCCACTCTGACACGATGAAGGGCTTCACTCAAAGCAACACCATTCCCTTTTCTCCCACTGACGCTGCTTGAACACCCTGCAGCTTTCTGCCGGTTGAATGTCTGATGCAGGCTGTTATTACTCTACTTTCTTCTTTCTCTTTTTATTCCTGTTTTAAATACTCCCTCGTTTATCTTTTCTTGGTCAATATCCCTGCTTCCTAAGCTGCTTCCAGTCCTCAGGCTTATAGATTTCTTGGGACATCTGTGCTTTTTGAGAAGCTTCTCTGAGGAACTTACAAAAGTTGAAAATATTTGATGCAGAAGTTGGTTACTCTGTATTACATATTGTCTTTACTGTGACATTAAAAAATGCCGCCATATTAAAATAATGTGAATCTTTTCCTGTTCTCATGCAAACAGGAGTATTTTATTAAGTTTCTGTCCAGAGATGAGTGTGTTTAATAGGCTGGTTGATTAGAGTTCAAGGGTGTGCATGACCTTGTATGGGTGAAATGTAAAGCATGTGAGGCATTGGTGAGCTTGAGTGACAAGAGTTATTAATTGTACAATGAAAAATAAAGGGAGCATAAGTAAGTTCTAGGAAGCTGAAATCAGACAAAGCCCTCGAGAATATAAAGGAAGCAGGAAAGAAATTTGACCGGAAATTTGGAGAATTACAAAGGGTGAAGAAATATCCTTGCCAAGTAGGATTAAGGAGAATCTCAGGGTATTTTATAGGTGCATTGTGAATCACAAGTATAGGTCCAATTCTGGACAATAGAGGGCATTTAGTCACAAAGGCAGAGGAAGTGTGTGAGGCCCTTAATGAGAACTTTGCTTTGGTGTTCACCAGAGAGAAGATCATAGATGATGGCAAGATTAAGGGGGAGTATGCTGATTGGGTAATGAATGGACTCATTGGTAATAGTCAGCCTGGATCCCAGGGTATACAGAGCCTCCCCTTCCCTGCCGCCGCTCTTTTACCCAAGCGGTCACCGTGTCTGAGTACTGGGAGCACTGGGGTTCGGGAGCACTGGGTGCACTCGGCCCCGGTTAAGTTGGGGGATACGGTGGGTGGCCAATCCTCATCATGGTCACTGTCCTCAAACAGGGTCGGATGCCAGACGTGGGTTCGGGATCCCGTATTGGCCCTGGATCTCGCACGCAGCACTGGCGATCTAAACCTTCCTGTCTGTCCACATCTGCCTTTGTCTGTTTTCTTTGTTTCTCTCGTTCTCTTTTTCTTCTCCCATCTACCCATTCGCACTCTGCCTTTAACATTTCCCAACTCTTGGGATTTCCTTCTGACGTAGATACCTCTACACACCTTTATCACATGCATTGTTCCTCCAACTGGCTCGTAAAGTACTATTCCATGTGGTATCAGCTTTATCTTTCCATTCTTTAATCAATAATTTCCACTTTTTACTGCAATTCTTTATCCAAATTAAATTTACAGCTTGTTCATGGAGGTTATATCGCATGTTCCCCCAGTGGCCACACACCATTTCCCAATTTCTTTGTTAGCGCTGCACTTAACATCCGAATAGACTGCAGGGGAGACCCTTTCCCCTCTGTTTGAATAAACGTCTGTCCCAATCTGTGCTGGTCAATTTACCGGGTCAACTATCTGTTGCCCAATTAGTTACTTCAATTTACCAGGCCACAGCCACTGGCCCGCCGGATCAATTAGAATAGACCAGGTCGGTTACCCCACTTATCTAATTACTGGGTTTCTGCCACCAGCCCCAAGATGTAATAGGTTACTGCCCCTAATCTGCTGCCCTATCACTGCGACCAACCCCAAAAGAAAAATGTAATAGATCACTGCCACTGATCCACTGCCCAATTCTTCAGTACCCACAGACTTTAATACTCACAATCATAACCGCTTGCATTATTCTCCTTTAATACTCACAATCATAACTGCTTGCATTATTCTCCTTTAATACTCACAATCATAACTGCTTGCATTATTCTCCTTTAATACTCACAACCATAACTGCTTGCATTATTCTCCTTTAATACTCACAATCATAACTGCTTGCATTATTCTCCTTTAATACTTACAATCATAACTGCTTGCATTATTCTCCAGGTCTGGGTTGTTCATTGGATCCTGTCAAGGTACAGGATCCTCGGGGCAAGGGGCAGGAGTTTTTCGAATGAGTGGAATGGACGGTTAGAGGTAAAACACCAGGGCGTCCTACTGCCCGTTTACACTCACCCGGAATCCCCCATCACTTATTCAGCTGGAATAGACGTTCCCTATGTTGGAATCCGATTCACAACACCAAATGTAAGCTTGAATTTGCCCAAAAACCACACCACAAACAGTTCTTTATGTTATCATTTTCACCAGTTTATTTGTTCAAACCCAGCCAGCGGAAGGCTTGGAGCTGCATACCAGAGGGACAGTATTCCTCTCCCTCTAGGAGCTCTTAACGGACCTCTGTGTAACATGCAGAAATGTTACAATTTATAGAACTAGCGAGACAAAGAGCACTGAGTTCAACAGGTATTTCCACCAAGTCAGTTGGAGCAAAACTTAATTGTTTAGATAAAAGAGTCCACTAAATCAAGGTTTTAATTACAGACAGATGTTCATTCATGTCCTTATCAGTGAGTCCTCCCTTTTTCCCTGAAACAAACAAGGGAACATAGCTCAGTGGTGTGAAACCGTAAGGCATGGTGTGTGCGACCTGTGTGAACCCAGCCCCCATATCATTCTCAAGAGACATCTATGAGTCATTAATCTAAACAAGCTGCAGACAGATTCCTCAGTGAAGCACAAATGGAAATTTGTACACTATCCAGAACAGAACACTCGTTGGCCCTTAATTTTAACCCGTTATTTACAAGAGTCCAAGAATCATTTCTTACATCCCCAATACCCTTAAAACTTCATCAACAAGGGCTAGCAGTTTCAGGACAGAGAGATCGAGCGGTGGAGAAAAATCTTCACACAGATGTAGTGAAGACCAAATCACTAAGCGTATTTAAAAAGGAAGACAGACTTCAAGACACTAGTAGCACTTACATAGAGAACACGGACACCTCTTCAGTGCAACAGTTTGAACAAACTTCATTTCCATCTGTTCCACACAAAATAAATGTTTGGTTCAATGGTTCCATTTAATATCAGATAATGTATATAGTATACAACCTGAAATTCTTGTTCTTCACAGATATCCATGAAACAGAAGGAGAAAACCCGAAGAATGAATAACAGAAAACATTTTAACCCCAAAGCCCCTCTCCTCCCATGCACAAGCAACCAAAGCATCAGTCTCCCCATCCCTCTGACTCCACTTGCTCCAGCAAACTCATCAACCCTCGCTCCCACCACCCACCATGCAAGCAAAAGCAAAACCCCCAGAGACCAATGTCTAGAGTCCATCACAAACTACTGTCCATTGCAACACATCGACATTTCAGACAGGATGATTTTGTCAGCATAATTCTGGTCCTTGCACATCCAAACTGAAGGAATATTTTCAGTCACAAACATTAAATACTACTGTTCTAAAATGGGTGGATCTGATGTCAAACAGTATTATGGTCCATCACCGAATTCTGCAAAAGTTTTGCCTTGAGATAATTAAACTCTATCTTACCAAGCATCATTCAGCATAAATTACCAGATTAAAGTTAAATATCAACATCATATGTTGTGAGATTTGTTAACTTGGTGGCAGCCGCACAATGAAATACATGATAAATATAAAACACAATTATATTACAGTAAAGATATCGTTAAATTAAAATAAAGTGCAAAATCAGAAATAATAATAAGTAGTGAGGTAGAGTTCATGGGTCAATGTCCATTTATGACTCGAATGGCAGAGAGGAAGAAGCTATTCCTGAATCTGTGTGTGTGCCTTCAGGCTTCTGTACCTCGTCCTTGATGGTAACAATGAGAAGAAGGGATGTCCTGTGTGATGTGTGTGCATAATGCTGGACGCTGCCTTTCTGAGGCACAAGTCCTTGAAGATGTCTTGGATACTACGGAGCCTACTACCCATGATGGAACTGACCAACTTTACAATATAAAGTAATGAAAATATTCTGCCGGTTTTCATAAAGTGAAGCCAAAAAATGAGATAGGAAGCTGGCAACTGCCCATCTTATAAAACACAGTGGTGCTGGTAAGTTTGTGAACCCTGTAGAAAGTTCTCTATTTCTGCATGAATACAACCTAAAATATGATCAGATCTTCATGCAAATCATAAAACCAGATGATGAGAGCCCAATTAAATAAGTAACACCAAAAGCATTATACTTGTTTATTTATTTATTGAGAAAAATGACCCAATATTACATGTATTTGCTGGGAAAAGTATGTGAACCTCTGGGGTAATGCAAATGTTCCAATCAATGAGATGAGGTTGGAGGAGTGGGTTGTAGAGGTGCCCTCCCCTATTAAAAAAGTCAAAGTCAGGTTACTGACAGAGCCTGCTCTTCTCATGAAAGATCTGTTTATGTGCACCATGCCTCAATCAAAACAACTTTCAGAGAACCTTAGAAGAAGAATTGTAGAGATGCATGAAGCTGGAAAAGGCTACAAGAGCGTTTCTAAAGACCTAAGTGTTTATCAGTCGACAGTAAGAGAAATTGTCTCCAAATGGAGGAAACTGTTGCTACTGTCCCTGGGGATGGGCGTCCTGCAAAGATCACACCAAGAGCTTAAAGTGCAAGGTTGAAGGAGATGAAAAAGAACCCAAGGGTAACAGCAAAAGATCTGCAGAAATCTCTAGAACTCGCTGAAGTCTCTGTACGTGTGTCCACTATAAGAAAAACAAGAATGGTGTTCCTGGAACCATGGAGGAAATCACTGCTCTCCAAACCAAAACATTGCTGTATGTCTCAAGTTTGCAAAAGGCCACCTGGATGTTTTACCACACTTCTGGAACAATGTTCTGTGGACAGATGAAACAAAAGTTGAAACTGTGTGGAGGAAAAATGGCACTGCACACCAACACCAACATCGCATCCCAAATGTGAAGCGTGGCGGAAGGAGGATAGGGTTTGGGGCTGCTGTGCCGCCTCGGGGCCTGGACTGTTTGCAATCGCTGAGGGAACAATGAAGTCAAAATTGTATCAAAACATTTTACAGGAGAATGTCAGGTTAACAGTCTGTCACCAGATGCTTAATAGAAGTTGGATAATGCAATAAGACAATGATCCCAAACGCAAGAGTAAACCAATAGCAGAATGACTGAAAAAGAGAATTGGTGGTTTGGAATGGCTGAGTCAAAGTCCTGACCTTAATCCTATAGAAATGTTGTGGAAGGACCTGAAGAAATCAGTTCATGCAAGAAAGCCCACCAGCATCCCAGAGATGAAGCAGTTTTGTAAGGAGTAATGCCCCAAAATTCCTCCAAGCCGATGTGCTGGACTGAAACGTTTGGTTGAAGCTATTGCTGTACAAGGGGGGGTCACACCAGCTCCTGAAAACAAAAGTTCAGATACTTTTTCCAAGAAATACATGTAATATTGGATCATTTTTCTCAATAAATAAATGAACAAGTATAATGTTTTGTGTTATTTATTTAATTGGGTTCCCTTTATCTAGTTTAAGGACCTAGGTGAAGATCTGATCACATTTTAGATCATTTATGCAGAAATAGAGAAAATTCTATAGGGTTCACAAACTTTCTCGCACCATTGAATGTCGCCCCATTGCTTCCAGCGCACAGTGCCCAGCCCATTGCAATCCTCTAGGAATTTATCCGGATCAATGTTGGCCGAATCTAACACAGAGAACAGAAAAGGAGCCCAATGAAGCGCCGAGTCTGCGACCGGTCAGCTTTTGCCTAACGTAAAACAGTGAAGTGAAAATAAGAAACGAGTATCCAAGAAATGGTCTGAAACGCCCTTGACAAGTTATGCACAATAAAGGGACACATTCATCAACTGTGGCAGGTTGAAGACCTGTTCATGAGATGCACAGATAGGTACTCTAACTGTCTCGCAGAAGCATACAATTATGAACATTCAGCATCTGATTCTGGGAGCTCAAACAGATGAATGGACATTTATTACGTTTGGAGGTATTTCACCTACCTGTTATGATGGGAAGTGCTGTGAGAAATAAAACATAACCGCCCGCGGAAATCGGCGTGTAATCCATAATGAGTGCCTGTCAAAGAGGGCGTGATCCGGAGTTGACGAGGTTTCAGACCTTGTGCTTGTGATCCGCGGCTGTCCATGTCAAACACATCCGCTCAGGCGATCAATCAGCATCC
Organism: Hemitrygon akajei; assembly: GCF_048418815.1. NCBI lineage: Eukaryota > Metazoa > Chordata > Chondrichthyes > Myliobatiformes > Dasyatidae > Hemitrygon > Hemitrygon akajei. The sequence continues at coordinate 83,091,381 of NC_133139.1, forward strand.
GTGATGCTGGGACAGAGTTAATTTCTCACGGTCAGTACGAGGTACCCGGGGAGCTCAGACGGACTTCTCTTCCTGGGTGGATTCAAAGATTCAAAGTACTTTTATTATCAAAGTACGTATGCAGTGTACAACTCTGAGATTCATCTTCCGCACAGACAGCCACGAAATAAAGAAAACCGAGGAACCCGTTCAAAGAAAAAACATCAATCTCTCACCCCCGCCTCACGAGCAAAAATAACCAAATTGCACAAACGCAAGAAATAAAAGAGCGGGAAAACCCCCCAGAAAATGAAGCGCACAATTAAGAGTCCAGCCATACGGAAAAGGATCTTGGCGATTGTAGGGATGAATTACAGCAGTTTGCTTGAGCATGTAGGCATTAAGAAAGAGGATGTACTGGAGCTTTTGGAAAGCATCAAGTTGGATAAGTCTCCGGGACTGGACGAGATCTACCCCAGGCTTCTGTGGGAGGTGAGGGAGGAGATTGCTGAGCCTCTGGCGATGATCTTTGCATCATCAATTGGGACGGGAGAAGTTCCAGAGGATCGGAGGGTTGCGGATGTTGTTCGCTTATTCAAGAAACGGAGTAGAGATAGCCCAGGAAATTATACACCACTGAGGCTAACTTCAGTGGTTAGTAAGTTGATGAAAAAGATCCTGACAGGCAGGATTTATGAACATTTGGAGAAGCATAATATGATTAGGAATAGTCAGCACGGCTTTGTCAAAAGCAGGTTGTGTCTTAAGAGCCTGATTGAAATTTTTGAGGATGTGACTAAACACGATGATGAAGGTAGAGCAGTAGATGTAGTGTATATGGATTTTAGCAAGGCATTTGATAAGGAACCCCATGCAAAGTTTATTGAGAAAGTAAGGAATCCAAAGGGATCTTGCTTTGTGGATTGAGAACTGGCTTGCCCACAGAAGGCAAAGAGTGGTTGTAGACGGGTCATATTCTCTACGGAGGTCGGTGATCAGTGGTGTGCCTCAGGGATCTGTATTAGGACCCTTTCTCTTCGTGATTTTTATAAATGAACTGGAATAGGAAGTGGAAGGATGGGTTAGTAACTTTTCTGATGACACAAAGGATGAGGATGTTGTGGATAGTCTGGATGACTGTCAGAGGTTACAACGGGACATTGATAGGATGCAAAACAGGGCAGAGAAGTGGCAGATGGAGTTCAACCCAGATATGTGTGAGGTGGTTCATTTTGGTAGGTCAAATATCATGGCAGAATATAGTATTAATGGTAAGACTCTTGGCAGTATGGAGGATCAGAGGGATCTTGGGGTCCAAGTCCATAGGACACCCAAAATTGCTGCAGGTTGAATCTGTGGTTAAGAAGGCATATGGTGCATTAGCCTTCATCAATCATGGGATTGAGTTTAAGAGCCGAGAGGTAAAGTTACAGCTACATAGGAACCTGGTCAGACCCCACTTGGAGTCCTGTGCTCAGTTCTCGTCACCTCACTACAGGAAGGATGTAGAAACTATAGAAAGGCTGTAGAGGAGATTTAAAAGGACATTAGCTGGATTGGGGAGCATGCCTTATGAGAATAGGTTGAGTGAATTCGGCCTTTTCTCCTTGGAGTGACAGAGGATGAGAGGTGACCTGATAGAGGTGTATAAGATGATGAAAGGCATTGGTCATGCAGATAGTCAGAGGCTTTTTCCCAGGGCTGAAATGGCTGACACGAGATTGCATAGTTTTAAGGTGCTTGGAAGTAAGTCCAGAGGAGAAGTCAGGGGTAATTTATTTATTTTTAAAAACACAGAGAGTGACAGAGAGTGGGCTGCCAGCGATGGTGGTGGAGAGTCCTGGATAAGTACATAGAGCTTAGAAAAATAGAGGGCTACAGGTAACTCTAGATAATTTATAAAGTAAGTACATGTTTGGCACAGCATTGTGTGTCAAACGGCCTGTATTGTGCTGTAGTTTTTCTATTTTTCTATCTTCAGGTCAGCTGTGTTGGCTAGCTACAGGCTGCCCCAATTTAAAAGTGCCCAAAATAGCAAGAACAAAATGTAGTGACCAGAAACTGGAAACACATCATAACGTTAAACTACAGAGTCCAATCTATAAACCGGAACTCCGGCACCATTCTCCGACAGCATCGAGGGTGAAAGAGGGAGACTGCCACACGCAAACACCTTCCTCAGGTGGATAAGAGCAAGAGGTTGGTAGACTGGGCTGAACATCAGCAAGATTTGACAAACGTCTGTAAATGTGTAATGGAGAGTGGTGACTGGCTGCATCACAGCCTGGTATGGAAACATGAATGCCCTTAAACGAGATTCCTCCACAAAGTAGTCGATACATCCCTGTACATCACGGAGCCCTCCCTACCATTGATACATATTAAATATTTAGATGATAATGTGGTAAAGTAGATCAGCAAATTTGTGGATGACACCAAGACACAGGACATCAAAGTATGCAGTGTGATCTGGACCAGTTTGAAAAATGGACTAAAAAGTGGCAGATGGAATGTAATATAGATAAGTGTGAGGTAGGAGGTCAAACCAGAATAGGACTTACACATTGAGGAGTGTAGAACAAAGGGATCAGTGAATTACCAGATTGATAATTCCTTGAAAGTGGCATCACAAGTACATGGGGTTGTGAAGTGAGCTTTTGGCTTAATGGCCTTCGTAGATCAGAGCACTGAGTACGGCAGTTGGGATGTAATATTAAAGTTGTAGAAGAACATAGAACATAGACATAGAAATCTACAACACACCACAGGCCTTTTGGCCCACAATGTTGTGCCAACCATGTAACCTAGTTTAGGAACTGCCTAGAATTTCAAATCACAAAGCCCTCTACTTTTCTAAGCTCCACATACCTATTTAAGAGTCTCTTAAAAGACCCTATTATATCCACGTCCATCACTGCCACTGGCAGTGCATTCCATGCACCCACCACTCTCGGTGTGAAAAATTTGCCTCTGATTTCCCCTCTGTACCTACTTCCAAGCACCTTGAAACCACACCCCTTCCTGTTAGTCATTTCAGCCCTGGGAAAAAGCATCTAGGTATCCACAAGATCAATGTCTCTCTTCATCTTATACATCTCTATCAGGTCACCTCTCATCCTCTCGCTCCAAGGAGAAAAGGCCAAGTTAATTCAAACTATTTTCATAAGGGATGCTCTCCAATCCAGGCATCATCCTTGTAAATTTCCTCTGACCTTTCTCTATAGTATCCTCATTCTTCCTGAAGTGAGGTGACCAGTACTGAACACAATACTCCAAGCGGGGTCTAATTAAGGTCCTATATAACGGCAACATTACCTCACAGCTCTTGGTCGATGAAGGCCAATACACCATATGCTTTCTTAACAACACTGTCAACCAGTGCAGCAGCTTTGATTGTTCTATGGACACAGATCCCAAGGTCTCGCTGATCCTCTACAATGCCAAGAGTATTACCATTAATATTATATTCTGTCTTCAAATTTGACCTTACAAAATGAATCACTTCACACTTATCAGGGTTGAACTCCATCTGCCACCTTTCAGCCAAGTTCTGCATTCTACTGATGTCCCACTGTTACCTCTGACAACCCTCCAGACTATGCACAACACACCAACCTTTGTGTCATCAGCAACCTTACTAACACACCCTTCTACTTCCTCATCCAGGTCATTTATAAAAATCACAAAGAGGAGGGGCCCCAGAACAGATCCCAGCAAACCACCTCTGATCACTGACCTTCATGAAGAATACGAACCATCTACAACCACTCTTTGCCTTCTATGGGCAAGCCAACTCTTGATCCACAAAGTGAGGTCTCCTTGGATCCCATGCCTCCTTACTTTCTGAATGAACCTCTCATGGGGAACCTTATCAAATGCCTTACTGAAATCCATATATATGACATCCACTGCTCTACCTTCATCAAGATTTTGGTGAGGCCAAATTTGGAGTATTGTATGCAGTTCTGGTCACCAGCTATGGAAAGACAGCAATTGTTACGTACCCAGTAACAGGTTAAAAAGAACCAGCAGAAATGGACACACCTGGAGTCTGAGTCTTCTGTTATAAACTCTATTTTATTAATAACTACGTGATAAAGTAATATAAAACAAGATAAGGTAAACAGGTCAGCAAAGTATGACCTGTAAGTGAGTAAATAAAGTTCCCAAGCTTCTCCCAGCTCAGGTGATTAGGTGATACAGTCTTACGATGGTATGGTAAGCAGTCAGTTCAGTTCTGGAAATATTTGAGTAGAGATGGAGACTCTACTTCCCAGTGCCGATGCCGTCCATCCTCCACGTCATCCTCCTGCTCCCGAAATTTATCAAAGTCACCGACTTGTGACCACAAAAAGAGAAATACTGGTTTTCCACAGTAAGCTGTCAACCCAGTGAGGGTTAAACACTCCAAGAGCTCCCCATCGGTCACTCCTTTACCACACTGTAAGCAAAAACCCCACCCTTGTCGTGGGCATACAAAGCTCAACCACTGTCTTCCTTGGTGTCTGGCGTGTCTCATGTGTCTGACTACAGATCTAGTCAACCTTGTATATATATCACAAGGGCTGACTGCTAGCTGTCCATCATATAGCTCCGCCTTTCCATTTCCAAGGCAACTCACAGACTTTCTCTCCCTCTGTTGCTGAAATAGCACACACGCTGTTCGCTCCCTCTCTCTCTTTTTAAAGGAACAGTCCACTTTAGAATAATCCTTCAGATCTTGTCACAACCTCTTTTTAAGAATAATTTTGATGAAACAGCAAATTTTTTGTCTTAACTATTGGTTATACAGCTTAAAGCAATACATGTGTAATTATCAAGTAACATAGAAAAGCAATACAAACTCAAACTTAACATCTAGATAAACAGTCTGCTATAATATTGTCAGTACCTTTCACAGGTTTTATTTCCATGTCATACTCTTGCAAGATCAGGCTCCAGTTAAGTAACCTTCTATTCTTATCCTTTGATTTACTCAGAAACACTAATGGGTTATGGTCCATGTAAACCACAAGTAGTTTCTGCGCAGGACATATGTAGACATCGAAATGTTGCAAAGGTCAGTCCACACAAATCTTTAACTCTTCCCTAGGAGTTTCATTAGGGGGAGAGCGATGTCTGCAAAGTTGTTACAAAACTTACGGTAATACCCAACCATTCCTAAAAAACTTCTTAATGCTTTCTTGACCGTCGGAGCGGGAACCTCAGCAACAGCCTGAACCTTGGCCTGCACAGGTGCCAGTTGGCCCTGGCCTACCACATAGCCAAGATACGTGACAGTGGCGTGGCCAAATTCACTTTTAGCAAGGTTTACAGTGAGATTTGCCTTGGACAACCTTTCAAACAGTTTCTCTACTGCTGAGATATGCCCTTCCCAAGTGTCGTTCCATACAACCAAATCATCAATATAAGCCCCTGTATTTCCTAAACCTTGAATCACTGAATTCATCATCCTTTAGAACGTCCCTGGAGCATTTTTAATCCCAAAGGGTAAAACATTGTACTCATAGAGTCCAGATGGTGATATTTCTTTAGCCCTTTCTGTTAAAGGAACACACCAGTAACCTTTCAACAGATTTGTAAGGTATTTAGCCTTCCCCACACTGTCAATACAGTCATCCACACTTGGGATAGGATAAGCATCTGTCTTAGTTACCGCATTAACTTTCCTGTAGTCAGTGCAGAATCTCATGCTCCCATCCGGCTTAGGGACAATCACGCAAGATGACACCCAGTCTGAGGTGGATGGCCTAATTATGCCGGCTGTTAGCATGTATTCAATTTCTTGTTCAACCATTTTATTTTTGTCTTGGTTCATTCTGTAAGAGTGTTGCTTAATGTGATCAACTCCGTCTACAATTATGTCATGCACCACAACTGTGCACGGTTTTGGAATGTCAGGGAATAACTCTTTATACTTGTTAATTAAGCTCTTCAGTTGTCTTTGCTGCCTTGGCTACAAATGATGAATCTTTCTGTCTATATTTTTCAAAACTTTAGCATTTCTGAGTCTGGTGGAAACTACTTTGAGCTCATTAAAATTATCTGGTATCCCAGTACCAGGCGCTACAATTTCCTCTGTTGTCATAACAGTACTTACAGGTGCTGTTTTGGGGTCATGATAATGTTTGATCATATTTACGTGCATGATTTGTGCAGCCTTCCTCCGGTCAGGAGTTCTAATAACATAATTCAAAGAATCAATTTTCTTCATTATTTCATGTGGTCCACTAAATCTCGCTTGAAGGGGGTTGGTAAGGAGGAGGAACAACACCAAGACCCTTTCTCCAACACGATATCTCTGCTCCCTCGCTTTCCTGTCATACCACTGTTTCATGTTTATCTGAGAATGCTGTAAATTCTGCTTCGCAAGGTCACAAGCCTTGTTAAGTCTGTCTCTGTGTTCCAAAACATAACTAGACACACTCATACACGCATTCGGATCTGACCATTGCTCTCTGAATAGGGTCAAATATCCCCTAGCTTTGTGACCAAAAACAAGTTCAAACGGTCTGAACCCCAAAGACTCTTGAATCGAATCTCTAACAGCGAATAGAAGTAGGGGAACCCCTTCAACCCAGTTTCTTGAATTTTCCACACAGTATATTTTAATCATTGTCTTAAGAGTGGAGTGAAACCGCTCCAAAGACTCCTGGGACTCTGGGTGATATGCAGATGACACAATGTGCTTAGCTCCCAACTCAAGTCAAGTCAAGTCAAGTCAAGTCACTTTTTATTGTCATTTTGACCATAACTGCTAGTACAGTACATAGTAAAAATGAGACAACGTTTTTCAGGCCCATGGTGTTACATGACACAGTACAAAAACTAGACTGAACTACGTAAAAAAACAACACAGAGAAAACTACACTAGACTACAGACCTACACAGGACTGCGTAAAGTGCACAAAAATAGTGCAGGCATTACAATAAATAATAATCAGGACAATAGGGCAAGGTGTCAGTCCAGGCTCAGGGTATTGAGGAGTCTGATAGCTTGGGGGAAGAAACTGTTACATAGTCTGGTTGTGTCTGCCCGAATGCTTTGGAGCCTTTTCTCAGACAGCAGGAGGGAGAAGAGATTGTATGAGGGGTACATGGTGTCCTTCATAATGTTGTTTCCTTTGCAGATGCAGTGTGTAGTGAAAATGCCCGTGATGGTGGGAAGAGAGACCCTGATGATCTTCTCAGCTGACCTCACTATCTGCTGCAGGGTCTTGCGATCCGAGATGGTGCAATTTCCGAACTAGGCCGTGATGCAGCTGCTCAGGGGGCTCTCAATTCAAACCCTGCAGAATGTGATGAGAATGGGGGGTGGGAGAAAGACTTTCCTCAGCCTTCGCAGAAAGTAGAGACACTGCTGGGCTTTCTTTGCTATGGAGCTGGTCTTGAGGGACCAGGTGAGATTCTCCGCCAGGTGAACACCAAGAAATTTGGTTCTGTTAATGATCTCTACTGAGGAGCCATCAATGTTCAGCAGGGAGAGGCCATTCTGTGCCTTCCTGAAGTCAACAGCCATCTCTTTTGTTTTGTTCACATTCAGAGACAGGTTGTTGGTTCCGCACCAGTCCGTTAGATGCTGCATCTCCTTTCTGTAAGCTGACTCGTTGTTCTCGCTGATGAGACCCACCACAGTCGTGTCATTGGCGAACTTGATGATGTGGTTCAAGCTGTGTGCTGCAGCACAGTCATGGGTCAGCAGAGTGAACAGCAGTGGACTGAGCACACAGCCCTGGGGGTGCCCGTGCTCAGTGTGATGGTTTGGAGATGCTGCTATCGATCTGGACTGACTGAGGTCTCCCAGTTAGGAAGTCTAGGATCCAGTTGCAGAGAGAGGTGCTTGGGCCCAGCAGGCTCAGCTTTCCAATCAGTTTCTGAAGGATGATTGTGTTGAATGCTGAACTGAAGTCTATGAACAGCGTCCGAACGTATGGGTCTTTTTTGCCCAGGTGGGTTAGGGCCAGGTGGAGGGTGGTGGCAATGGCATCATCTGTTGAGCAGTTGGGACGGTACGCATACTGCAGGAGGTCCAGTGAGGGGGCAGCAGGGTCTTGATATCCCTCATGACGAGCCTCTCGAAACAGTTCATGATGATGGATATAGGTGCAATGGGACGGTAGTCATTTAGGCAGGACACTGAAGACTTCTTTGGCATGGGGTGATGGTGGCGGGCTTGAAGCACATTGGAACGGTGGTGCTGCTCAGGGAGATGCTGAAGATGTCAGTGAGAACATCTGCTAGCTGGTCTGCACATCCTCTGAACACTCTACCAGGAATGTTGCCTGGTCCAGCAGCCTTCCGTGGGTTGACCCTGCAGAGGGTTCTTCTCACATCGGTCATGGTGAGACACAACACCTGGCCATTTATAGGAGGGGTGGACTCCCTCGCTGCCACATCATTTTCCACCTCAAACTGGGCATAGAAGTTATTCAGCGCATCTTGAAAGGAGGCATCACCTGCACAGTCAGGTGTTGTCCTGTAATCGGTGATGTCCTGGATGCCCTTCCACATGCGCCGCTTGTCGCCGCTGTCCTGGAAGTGGCTGCGGATTAGCTGGGCGTGTGCACACTTTGCCTCTCTGATGGCTCGGGACAGTTTGGCCCTTGCTGTTGTTAGAGCTGCCTTGTCTCCTGCTCTGAAGTCGGAGTCATGGGTCCTCAGCAGCGCACGCACTTCTGTGGTCATCCATGGCTTCTGGTTAGTGCGTATGGTGATGGTCTTGGACAGAGTAACATCATCAATGCACTTGCTGATGTAGCTGGTCACTGATGCCATGTACTCCTCTAAGTTGGTAGAGTTGCCATCGGTTGCAGCCTCCCTGAACATGTGCCAGTCAGTGTGCTCAAAGTACTCTTTAACTATCCCCTGGAATGTTTTCGAAGTAAAGTTACTACCCTGGTCAGATCGGATTTATTTAACACCTACTAGTGTGAAAAATTTTATAAGAGCTTTTACCACAGTCTTGGCCTTGATGTTTCGGAGAGGCACTGCTTCATGGAACCCAGACGCAACACACATAATTGTTAACAGATACTCATAACCAACTGCAGTCTTTGGCAATTGGCCAACACAATCCTCTATGACCTGAAAAAGGTTCACCAAAAGCAGGTATTGGTTTAAGTAGTGCTACTGGAATCACCTGATTAGGTTTTCCCGCAACTTGACAGATATGGCAAGTCTTGTAAAAATTCACAACATCCTTTCTTAAATTAAGCCAGTAGAATTCCTTCATAATCCTATTCACTGTCTTTCCCACTCCAAAGTGTTCACCTAAAGGTATACTATGAGCCGTGTTTAAAATCTCAGCCCTGTAAACTTTCGAGACCACAACTTGATGTCCAATGGCTTAATCCTCATTTGCAGGCACAGTAGGTGATCTCCACTTCCTCATTAACACCCCATCATTAAGATAACATCCTACTGACTCTTTCTGAACCTCCTCTTCTATGAGAGCTGTCTCCTTTAATGCAGCAATTTCAGAAACTCAACTTTGCTCCTCTATAAATTCAACCCTGGACAAGGACAAACCTTCCTCGTACTCCTTACTACCCAAATCCTGACGTAACATGGAAGGTAGAAAAGTCTCTGACATATTCTCATAAGTGAAACCCCTGTCTTTGCTATCTGCATCAGCAGGCTTTTCAGACATGCTTCGGGATACTGTGCACGCAGGGTAAATATCAGTATCCCTGTGTGGGTCGTCAGCCACAGGCTTGCTTGCTAGCTGTACTGCTGAATAAATTTTACCCTGGATAGGTGCCAACCTATCCCCAATGTTTGCCAAACTCAGTACCATCACTAAACTTGCAAAGACCAAGTGTACATTATGAAAATTTCCAAACAATCCATTATCCTATTCCTACGATCTTTAGCTGGATTCGTCTCCATAGTAACCCAGACTCTCAAAACCAAAACAATCATTTTCCTCCACATCACAATTGTGAAAAGCAACTCCATAACCTTGAAGGTGTTAACATCCAAATGTTAAAACAAAATTCAGCAAACTAGTCATACTTCAACAGGCCATTGTCCTGAACGCAGGGTCAAAGGTTGTGAAACCAGTCCGCACTTCACAAGTTCTTTTTTCAAAAATCCAGAACCAGCACCTTTCTCAATACTTTCAATTACATTTAACTCACCAGCTTTTAGAGCACCGTCTAACACAAGTGACTGAGAATCCTCAGTTTCCACTGGTACCAAGTTTAACCCTTTATTCACTGAACCAAGTGCATATGACACAAAAGGACTGCATTCTTTTTCAACCGAGTCAGACACCTCAGACCTTAAACTGAGTTTCAACACAAGGTTCAACACCCTGGGAATTCACAGGTGCTTCAACAAACTGATCACAGGAAATCGGGACAGTTGTCTCTTCTAGGCTTTCAATACCAGTCCCAGTTTCAAATTCCAGATTCCCCTGGATTTCCCAGCTACTCACTGGGAAACTCTCATCTGGAGTAAACTCAACATTTGGGTTAAAACAACCTTGTCTGCTAACCTTGTAGACTCCCACTAGGTAGCAGCATGCCCTTACATCATCGGGAACAGACTTCTTAAAGTCTTCAATCAAGACCAGCTCTTTCAAGCTGTCCAAACCCTCAGTTACCCCTTACTAGGTATACCAGCGATTGAAGTACATACATTTCTTCCTTTCAAACTTTCTCTACTTTTCTGCCTCCATAGCCTTATGCTGCCTCTGCCTTTCTGCTTCATCAGCCTCGAACTGTTTTAACTGCAACTCATACTCATACTTTAATTTTGTTAACTGAAGCTGAACCTCAGCCTTGGTAAGTACTTTACCTTCAGTGAACATTTCCAACTCCTCCTCTTCGAATTTCCCTTCAGCTACAAAATGCTCTGCTATTAACAGCTGTATATGAGCCTTCTTCATTCGAGTGGTCACCTTAACTTTTAACTTACGAGCAATTCCCAACAGCACATCCCTCTTAGCATCATCCAAAGCTTCTGGGGTTGGTCTACCACAAACTGACTAACCTCAAACTCCATTTTTGCTGATAATCCACGCACACAAATCAAAAAGGAATTTCCCCAATCAAATCAACTAGTCAATCAAGCCCCCAACAAGTTTTAGAATGGCTCCCACCAATTTTTGTTCATATCCCGGACGAGCTCCCAATTTTGCAACATACCCCATAACGGGTTAAAAAGAACCAGCAGAAATGGACACACCTGGAGTCTGAGTCTTACGTTATGAACTCTATTTTATTAATAACTACATGATAAAGTAATATGAAATAAGATAAAGTAAACAGGTTAGCAAAGTACATGCATATATGTAAGTGATTAAATAAAGTTCCCAAGCTTCTCCCAGCTCAGGTGATTAGATGATACAGTCTTACGATGGTATGGTAAGTAATCAGTTCAGTTCTGGAAATGATTTGAGTAGAATTGGAGAGAGAGACAGAGAGTTGTTTTGTCTTCCCAGTGCCGATACCATTGATCGTCCACGTCGTCCTCTTGCTCCTGGAACTTATCAAAGTCACCGACTTGTGATCATCAAAAGAGAAATGCTAGTTTTTCACAGTAAGCTATCAACACAAGTGAGGGTTAAACACACCGATAGCTCCCCATCAGTCACTCCTTTGTCCACATTGTGAGCAAAAACCCCACCCTTGTCGTGGGCACACAAAGCTCAACCAGTGTCTTGCTTGGTGTCTGGTGTGTCTGGTGTGTCTGATTATAAATCCAGTCGACCTTGTATATCTATCACAAGCGCTGACTACTAGCTGTCCATCATATAGCTCCGCCTTTCAGTTTCCAAGGCAACTCATAGACTTTCACTCTCTCCGTTGCTGAAATAGCACACATGCTGTTTGCTCCCTCTCTCTCTTTTTAAAGGAAAAGTCCAATTTAGAATAAACCTTCAGATCTTGTCACAGCAATAATCTTGAAAGAGTGCAGAGAAAATTTTCAAGGACGTTGCCAGGATTTGAGGACCTGATTTATAGGGAAAGGTTGAATAGGTTCGGACTTCATCTTTTGGAATGCCTTACAGTATTAGTCCATGGCATGAAAAAGGTTGGGAACCCATGTCACAGGGTGAAAGATCAACCTGCGGGAGAACTTCTTCACTCAGTGGGTGTTGGGAATGTAGAAAAAGCTGTCAGTGGAAATAGTAGATGCAGGTTCAATTGCAAAGTTTAAGAGAAATTTAGATATGTATTGGAGGGGTGTGGACTGCTATGATCTGGCTGGGGGTAGATGGAATAAGGCACCAGATCAAGCCAACATGGACTTGAAGGGCCAAAGGGCCTCATTCTGTGCTGTAGTGCTCAATGGCAATAGAAAACCATTGAATCGAAGTAGGAGCAGAAGCATCTTTCCATTTCAACAAAATAGTCCTTCTGGCCAATAATATAATGAATGCAATTACATGTTGGTCTGATAGAGAAATACCATGAATATATTGAGGGATTATACCAACCAGAACTGTCAAATTGTTAGGTTGTAAATTAATTTTTAAAACTTTAGAAATTGTAGAGAAAATAGATTTCAAAAAATGTTTCAATTCAGAACATGACCAAAACATGTGTGTCAATATGGCTGTGTCAGTTTTACATCTAACACAGTCTCTCCTTTGTCAAATAGTAATGATGTACTATTTTAAATTGAATTAAAAAGTGACTAGCACAGATTGAAGAAGAGTGAACCAACTTCAAAATTAGCAACAAATCCTCTGTTATCAAGGTCACGTTAAGCTCTCTCCCCCAATCTTGCTTAATCTTAAGTGAAGGGTAATTGTGCTGTTGTAACAATAAATTACAAATTTTCCCAATAAAACCTTTCACTAAATGGTTTATTTAAAAAATAATATCTAACAGGTCAGAATCCTGTTTATATGGTAAATTACTTAAATATTCTTGTAAGAAGTGTCTGACCTGAAGATATTGCAGGAAATGTGAATATAAGAGAGAGTATTTAGTTACTAATTTCTCAAAAGACAT